>NW_008824359.1:5095809-5191806 GCF_000699105.1 Pygoscelis adeliae | reverse complement strand
CCTACAGCAAAGCCAGTGCTGGCTGACTTAATTTGTCCTGCTGTCCATCAGCAGCTCTTTCACTGCTATTTACCCCGTAGTTGTCAGAGCGTTGGCCATGATCCCCACCTGCCCTTTTCACCCTCGTGATGATGTTTGGAAGTGGAGCCTGAGCTACGTTGAGCAGCATGTTTCCTCTCCCTCAGCGAAAAGCAGCTCAGGACAAGCTCAAGTTCATGCAAACCATGAGTCAGGGAACCAGTGAGGGCTTTCCAGCACCATCATCGATGTACAGCCATCCCTGCTGCAATGACGGAGCACTGCTGCCCACTCGATACTGGGTGAAATTATCCCGTTAAATGCTATGAGTTGGCAGCCTGTGTCTCATTTCAAAAGAAGAAATATCCACATAATGAAAGCCAGCATTTATGACTAATCGGCCTCTTGCTAAGCAGGCTCACCAGCTGGGTCAAGGTCTGCGTGTGCAGGCACGGAGAAAGAGACAATTTCTTTGTCCACAAGTCAGGTCAGGTCAGTTCAGGCCAATGGGTCAGCGTCTCATATGGTCATCTCTTACTGTCAGTCACACACCATAAATCCTACAGCTTGAAGACCACTAAGTTCAATAGAATAAAATGAATGAAAATACAATACAATACAATACAATACAATAACAAACATGGAACAGATTGTTTTTATGGGCAGATCTGAAAACATTCCCCAACCTTTTCTTTCCAGATTCCCACCCCAAAAGACATGTCTTTCAGCTTTGTAGTTGCACTCAAGATTTTCTCTTTAGAAAAGATTACAAAAAGTACTTCTGTACACCATCAAATTCAGGAAAGGACACTGACATGCTGAAGAAGAAAGGCTTCACTGACTGTGTGTAGCAATTCAGGCCAAACCCAGAGATTTCCTCTTGCCGTTGAGTGGTGCTATCCTTTTCCTTAATATATTAGATGTAAAAGGAGGAACCAAGCATACCTCCTGAGATGGAAACAGCCTCAAAGGGAAAAAACATTGCAGCCGCTTCTCCCACACAAATGCCCACCTACCATCTTTCGTGATCCCCGTGAGCAACATATGGCTGACAGCCACGGGACGTATACCCATACATCAGAGAGCCAAGGGGGAGAGACCTCTGGCAGCAGTTCACAGGCAGGGGATGGTGGTGGCTTCCTAGCCATCATCTCACCACGCCCTGGGGACAAGGCTCGGCTCGGTCCTCATTGGGGTCAGTGGCAGCAGCTTCATCAGCCCACCCTTTGCCTTGCTTCTTCCCAGGTGGGGTTTTGGGGCTTGCCAGCACCCTACGCCAGCACGGTACAGCTTTGGCACAAGTTGCGTGTGCCTCTGGACCTCCAAGTTGTCCACCCCATTATTAGCTCTTCCCTCTTCTAAACACTTCCACATGTATTTTTGTATTCTCCCTTGAAGCTTTTACAGTCACACTAGGGCTACAGCAAAGCCTCGAGAATGGCTTCATATGCTCAAGATGACACAAAATAAATGCCAAATGTTATTATCAAATGCAACTCATAGACACAGGCCAGATTGGCAGAGGTGCCTAACTTTAGGGAGGGCCCCCAAACACGCTCTAGACATGTTTGACTACAAGGCTCCAACACTACTTCACACAGTCCTGGCAAAAACTGCGACACTGTCTCAGCTCATCCAGGGAAAGGCAGGTTTCGAGTTAACTGCTCGGGGCTTGCTGTCAGCGTTCATGTGATCCCCAGCCCATCCAGATGTAGCTCTGTTCATTCCTACTCTACAGATGGCCAGAGCAATCCACTCCCTGTCATGTGTAATGAAGGGCAGGAAGGAGAGAGGATTTTTGACATGTTTAAATATTATCCAAAACAAAGAAATTGCTCAAAAGCCAAGGATGCATTTAAATAAATTAAAGCTGCCAGCAAAATCTCATATTTGTTACAGTTCATTCCATTTCATCCTCAGAGCCATCCCTCTGCAAAACATGGCAGCTCCAGTAGTTTGGTATCCAGATGTTCCCTGTCATACGCTCTGCGCTGCATCATGTTTTTTTTCCTGATGTGACTCCTTAAAAACAGTGAACTCGGATTCCAGGACAACCTGAGTACACTTTTCCATAATGAGGAGTGATTGAAAAAACACGGTTGTTGACTTGGCCAGTGAAACATGGGCTTTTTTGTTCTTCTCTTCATCACTCTCTCTCTCTCTCTCTTTTAATTCTCCAGCTGGCTGGTAATCCAGCATCATCAACATCTTTTTGCATTTTATTCCTTAAGCCATTCATATTATACACATTCCAGTTTTTAAAATACAGATTTTAGGAGTGATTTGATGTGGCTTGGAATAGTGACATGCTTACACATTTATAAAAAATTCATTAACTTGGGGGGAGGAAAAGAAAAGATTGCATCTTTTATTTTCTTTCCTTCCCTTCCCTTTTCTTCATTTCCAGCATATGAAATTATTCGCTGGTCATTTAGGAACCGCAATGTCAAAATGTGGTTGCCCCACAGGGAGGAAAAAAGACAGTTCATCCTTGCAGTTTTCAAGTCAGTTGTTAAGAAGTAGCTTTGGCAAAGGCCAAAGCCAAATTGATCTTTGAGCTGCGATGTTTAAAGGCTATGTTAGCAGTTCTGCTCACTGTTATTGAGAACACCTCTTCCCACAGTCCTTAAATCTGCCAAATCATAACCAAAAGATGATGCTGTACAGCACCTTTGTTCCAACCTTGTGAAATCCCAGTCTCCAAGTTACAACTGCCAATTACTCCTGTCTCTAGGCTCAGTCATTCTTGGACCTCCAGTGAGATCAGCAAAAAAAATGCCAATTTGGAACCCTTCTCAGAAACACTAAAATATCTAATTCGTCTAAGCTATAAAGTGATAACTTGGTGTCCAATCCACAGAGGAATTTAAATAGCTAAACTCTCACTGAACTCAGCTGGAGTTTAGGCACCTAAAGGGGAAATCTGTAACGTAGAAGAGAGTTGCAAGTCCTGGCACAACTTTCTTTCAAAGTGTCATCCTACGTCCCTCTAACATCCCTCTCTTTGCGCTAAATTGTGCTTTATATGCAAATATGACAATGTAGTATTTCTGCTTTTTTGTTTGGTGCAGAGACACTTTACAAATTGGCAACTATTGAATTTGAGAGAAAAAAGCAGTTCTGCTTAGAAACCAAAACAATTAGTTCTGTTCAAATTATAATGTATGTAGACCTCTAGCAAAGACACCCCATTTGGGCCCATTACCCCTGGGCAAATGACCCCATGGGCCCATTTTCAGTTTCAGTGGTGAAAACCCCATTCCTAGTTGCTGGTTTCTATGTAAAAGCTTTTAACAGCTTATCTTATTACCACTATATTAAGCTCTATTCTCTCACCACTACATACAAAGTAAGTATAAATTACTCCTCTCCCACAGCAGAGGAAATTGCTCTGATCTTGGAAGCAATGAGTAATGGAATCTTCTGCCGGTTTCTTGATATGAAAATATTTTTTGTTTTCCAGGCTAATTCCATATTCAGACAAAAAGCCCTAAATTCCAGATTTTGTCCTCTAGAAATATTTGAATCTGACAAATATTTTTGAGTATTTTATTTCTTTATGACATAATTGCAAATCCCACAAGAGAGTCATATTTCCATCCAGAGTTATATTGAAAAGACAGTCCATAGGACAAAAAAGAAACACCGTTTGACTTTTCCTGTTATTTAGACTCTTTTATTGCATTCCCCCTGTTCTCGACTTGTCGTGAAACTGGATTTAAAGAGCAGTGAAGTAGAAATTCAACCATCACCATTTTGATACCATGCTGCCTACAAGTCTGGGGTACAAGCTTATGAGGAAGGGAGTTTAATCTGACTGCTTTGTCTCTGTGACATGAATTTCATGCCAGCATCAACTCAGAAGGCCAGGCAGACCATCACGTTTAATAAAACACTTAAGCACATGTTTCAGTTGAGACCTCAGAATCTCTAGATTATCCTGGTCTTCAACAAGACTTTGGCACATGCTTCAGTTCTTTAGCAAATAATAGAGCATTGGTAAAATGTTCCTTTTTCTCCTGCCTGCATAGCAATCAAAATCAAAGGATGAAATATCACACTGTCCTGCAAGAGCTGGAACTTTCCAGATTCAGGCCTGAACCAATGTCTTATATAAAGATCTGATCTACAAGAGCTTGTCTTTAAAATGACAGGGATATTGCATGAAATACAACTTGCAGTCAAGCAGTATTAAAGCTGCAATAAAGAATACGAAACAGTCTAAAGTCTTATCCTTTTCATTTGCACACAAGACAGGATTTTCAGCAACCAGTTAGCACTAAAGTGTATAATTTAATATCCAGTATGTGTAATGATTTCAAGCTAACCTGAAGTACCAGATCTGTCATTCACTATCTTTGAGCTCCCCAGTCTAGTGGGGAGAGTCCATTGATTTGCTTCCAGCCAGGATCTGTGGTTGTCTCACGCCTGTCTTAGACTGTTCACAAGATGACAGTCTAACACCATAAGATTTTAATCTTTGAACTGTCAAAAATGTGGAGCTGTCGATTTTTGTTTCAGCCTAAAATTCCCTTTGAGATTTTTATTTTTCAGTCCATCCAAAGATGACTTTGAAGATCACATGAAAGGGAAACAGAAAGGACCAACTTTGATCAGGATAATACAATGAAGCTATTAAGGACTGTAGACTGGGTGAATGACTCACATGCCCTGTAGTAGCAGTAACTAATAAAAACAATTAATAATAATAAAGTCAGAGAGTCATACAGCCAGTCAGTGGCTCAGTGACCTCACATACGAGCAATCATCTACTGGATTGATATTTTGGGCTGACTGGAGTATAAAGGCTGAAAGAAGATTATCACTAGATTCTTATAATTGTTTTATGAACCCCCTGGTGAACGCAAACAGGGACTAAATAAGAGCCTTTCTTACATAAGTTGACAATTAAAGCCTTGGCAGGCCAAACAGTAGTTTCTAGTCTTTCAGCAATGAAGTTTAATGCTCAAAGCAGATCTCTTTTTTTTTTTTTTTTCTTCACTATTTTGTCATGTTTTCCCCAGCTGGTAAACATGAGTCAGGAACAAAGTCTGGGGGAGGGGAGAACTGGCTGCTAAGAAACCAGCTCACTCTAAAATGGGACCTCTCCACGCACATAAATGTCAAGAAAAGCTCAGTTCACGTTAGTTGATGTTACCTCTGACTTTCCAGTGCAGTTGGTCCTGGAATGGGATGCAGTCACCATCAGGGCAGCTCTGACAGCAATCAAGTAACACCCCCAGTGGTGACTTTGTCCACCTGACCATCTCAGATGTTTGCAGCTACTGGAGCCTGGACTCCATTGTGGACCACACACCTACAGGAAAACTACCCCCTCCCACCCCACCTCCCTATTTCCAACAAATGGGAGCCCAGAATTGCAGTGGGAACTGTATATGCCTCCTTCTTCTTCACCTTCCTCCAAGTGAAGCACCTAAACAACTGAGCTTTTCTAATGTGAAACCTTGAGTAACCTGGTCTTACCTCATGGCTGATCCTGCTTTGAGGAGACCTCTTGAGGTCCCTTCCAACTGGAATTATTCTGTGTTCCTATGATATTAAGCTAATTTGGCCTAGATAGCCCTTTTCTTTTGCTGTGTTAGACTAGAGAATACAAAACTCACCATGAACTCCTGACTTACTTACTCTCTTTTTCTTCCTGTAACTGTTATATACTTTTTTTACAACATCATAGGATAAATGAGCGCTTAGGCAGCATCTGAAATAGGAGAAGGTGATGTCTTTCTGATATAGCAATATCACTTTAAGGGTCATCTGTTTGCCAGACAACTTAACAAATCTTCCTGGGTTTCCAAGGAACAGAGTCAGACCCTTCTGAAGGTTTCAGAAGAGTTTGGCTTAGAGATGGTCCCTCAGCCCTTGGAGGAGTTTTCTCTCTTCATTAACTGTAGAAGCAGTATGGAAAGACCTGTTGGCTGACTTGGGAGACTAAAGTTGATTAGGGTAAACACCCTACTTGATTGAGTGTGCTGAGATCAGGGTAAACACCCTACTTGATTGAGTGTGCTGAGATCCCTTCCCAAACATTATCTGCGGGAAGGAAGAAGTGCTCGGAGGCAGGGGTGGGAGAAGGAAATGAAAAAGTATCTGAATAGGATGGCTGATGGAGGGAGGCTGTGGAAAGCTATGACAAGAAAAGATATATATAGAGAGATATCTAGATAAGAACCAGAGCTATGAGAGAGCAGGTAATGAGGTTGCTTATTTTCTTGAAGAAAGGGGAGAGTTTAGGAAGATATCAGACTTCTGTTATTAGCTGCTCCAGACTCTTGAATGGTGGCTGACACTTTGCACTTGCTAGGCTCTCCTAGACGAAGAGGAGATCTGGGGCTCTGCATCTTCTCCTGATCTGGTGAAGCTCATGTTTGTACCACTGCGTTAGCATGAGCACCGACGCAAAGAATGGCCAAGAGGACACCTCACCTATTGGGTCAGCATCTCAAGACAAAAAGTCCACTGGTGGACAGGAAGCATGAGAGGGACCGGGAAAAACTACAGTCTACTGGGATAAAGAGAGGGAGCAAAACCCAGCCACACCGGGAGGAGAGGACTGTAACAGGGCAGGTTTGCCCTTTCAAGAGGGAGAGAAGACCATCTAGGAGAGGACCAAGTCCTGCTCCTCGTGCAGGTGCCAGATTTATAAAAACGTCCAGTCAAGGAAGAAGGGAGTTTTAAATTCTTGTCATTCAGACAGCTCTGCCTCCAAAGGGGCAGGTGTTTTTTGTGTCCGTTAGTTGGGTGCAGTTGCTCCGCTCTTTTATGGGGTTGAAAATGAGATGGATTAAGAGGCTTTTACCCCAGCGTGCCTGTGGCACTCTTTGTCCTTCTCAGCAGGGGAGGCAACTGACTTGCAGGAAATTGGCAGGGAATGAGCATCTTTCTTGTCATCAGTTTTGTAAGCAGAACTGCAACTGATACAAACTCCCCAGGGGTGAGGCAACCTGGGGCAGAGTTACAGGAGGAAGGTGAACACAGAGACTTGTGAGGGAACTTTCCTGTTGCTCAGTAGTTACAGGAATTGAAGGTACTAAGTTCTTCTCTTTCACTGAATGCTGAGTTACCAAAGCAGACTGAAAAAACATTGCAAGGACTTAGCCTGAAGCAAGCGTTGGGGCAGGAGTGAGGGAACGAAGCACGCTACAGAACTAACAAGGAGTTTATGCACCCACCATTTCATCATGTAATGTACAAGTATTAACCATGTACCAAAAAACGCCGGTCACTTACAGCCTTTCCCCAGCTATGATCACTCCAAGAAGCATTCAGTTAGACTGAGCCGAACAAAAACCTTCATTCAGTACGACCCGGTAGGATGCAAACAACTTCACAACTTGATAATCCCTTTCAGCCCTTATTAAATCAGCAACGCACTGCAGGTGGGAAGTCAGCCTGGAAAGGAGAGACGGCCCTTTACGCACTTTGCAATAAAGCATGGTTTTAGTCACCAAAAAAGATTTCCAGGGCTTTCCCTGCCTGCCTCTCCTCCCGGGAGGCAAATTCCCAGTGTCCCACAGCAGATTACAAGAGCATCGTGTTTGCATTATGTGGTGGTGATGATGTGTTTGTTCTTGGCACCGAGGGGCTCTGACTCCGCAGAGCTCTAGCAATGACAGTGGAAATCTTTCAAGCCTTGAGCTGGATTTGCAGCTTCCCCCTCCCCATTGCAATTCAGGCTCACAGGGCAGAATACAAGACTCTTTTGTGGGGGGGAAAAGAAAAAAAAAAAAAAAAGAAAGAAAGAAACCCGCTGAGATTTGTTTTCCATCAAAAAAGAATGGATTTACAGCCCTCAGGACATGGCCCTGCTTTTCAAACACAGACCCTAAGCAGTGGTCGGATGCTCGTATCAGAAGTTAAGCATGTATAGGCTGACTTTATGTCCACAATTGTGGATTTGATGTTCCATTAATGAGCCCAACATATGGGAAGGTAGGAAGTGAACAGCCCATGGCCGGTTTTATTGACAGTGCAACTTTTCCCCAGTGCGGTGCAGCCCCTGGAGCCACCTACACAGTATTGCCAGCCCCGTCAGACGTGGCCAGATGTTCTACTGTATGATCAAAATATGGCAATTATTTTTAATTGAAGATATCATCATTTTAACATAAGCTTATTTTTTAATTTTCCCTTTTTTTTTGGAAACATTCTACTTACCGCCTTTTAGTCTTTTCTTCCTTCCCAATTAAAAACTCTAAGAAAAATAAGGAGGTTCTTTTAAAAACTAAAGTTTTAAAGGGAAATATTTAATTTGAAAAAATCTCAAAAGGGTTTTTGATCTAAAGCCAGCATTTTTAGTGAGAATGTTTCCACGGTTGGTTTTTACTTTTTTTTTTCCTAAAATAAACAAAATTTCAGATCGAATCAAAAATTTCCATTCTGGTTGAAAAGCCAGTCCTTTTCTGTTGGAAAAATACTTTGGTGCATTAAAAGAAAAAGCCTTTTGAAAAACACCTGACTTCTATTTAGATGAAAACTACCCAGCTGAAAATCTCAAACCCCCAAAGCGTAAGATACTAAACATATATGCATTTTGCATTCACACTGGCAGGCAGCAATACCTTTTTCTTCCAAAATGCCTTCAGCTTTCTGCCCGTTTGCAGACTTTCCTGCATATGGATTTAAGTTTCAGGGTTCCTAATTTATATATATACATGCATACATACATGTGTCTATGTATATACAAAAGTCACTGTGGCTTCATATCCTCAGACCGTACGTAACTGTCTCCTCCCTTGTTCCCAGCCTCGATACTTAGGCCTTATTTGTATGGGGACATTGAGAAAAGTAGCTGGAACAAATTTGCCATAAAGTGTCTTGGGGCCTACAAACAACTACATATGTTTAAACTTGAATTATTTGTCATCTTAGGTCCAAAGAGGTAGCTCTGTCTGGAACAGAAGCAACTCTGTTTCCGAGTTGAAAAGGCACATTTGCACACCTTGTCGTTAATGTACCATGTTTAGTAAAGTTTATGTTTCATGAGGTAAATCAGGAAACAATGACATTTCAAAGTCTACAGAGATTTGAAGAAGTGATCATGTGCCCCAAAGCTCTTTTTCTCCCTCCCCACAACTTTATCAGCTGAAATCAGCCAATAGAAGATATTACCCTTTCCTGCAAACTTTGCAGTCACTGAGATTTTTAAGGGCATTATGAAAGAATTTGGCCCTAAAGCAATTGCTTTAGCTTTCTATTACTCTTGTATCCTGTTTTCTCCCAGCCTTCAGATGTCATAAAAGAGAAGATAAAGCAAAACCACTACTCTCTTTTACCAGCGACAATGCAAGGTGAAACAATTCTTATGGGACTCCCACATCAGCGACCTTTTCTTTCCTTTTTCACACCAACACTGGCAGGACGCAGGTGTCTGTATTCCCAGTTCGCCTTTGGCCTTTTCAAACAGAGCATTTTTTAAATCACCCTTTCCTTTGTGACCATGATGCAGATGTAGACAAGGTCGGTGAGGCACAGGGAGAAGGAACCAAGTTGGAGGCTGATGTAGGTGTTGGCAAGAGTAGCTTGCCTTACGTCTGACGAGAGAGAAAAAACTAATATTGATAATACCAAGAATACCAGATGGGAAATGAAAATTGTGCAAGAATAACTAAAAGTCTACCAGCAAGTAGAATAATTGTGGGCAACTGTAGTTGCAAGGCTGAGTGTCCCGCTCCAGTGTGAAGACCTCTCTGTGGGTTTCTGCCTCTGAGAACTAAGGGCAACGCTCTTGCAGCCACCACCACGGCCCTGCTCAGTGACAGCTCCAACACAAACTGAAATGAGGTGCAGCTTCACTGAAGCTCCAGTACCTGCTGGGAGGTTCTTACCTTCCTGGATCAGACTTCCCACATTTGTTCTTCATCCTAGGGGAAATAACTGGGGGGGGTTGTTGTGCCATTGACTTTTAGTTTCTCTCCCTCCATTTCTGATCTTCATGGTAAGCAAAAGGGAATGAACTTTCCACTACTGCAACACTGCTGACTGTTGGTGCTGAGTCGTGGAGAAATTATTCTGCTCAGAGTTTTTAGGGAGGAGCCTTTTCATGCACTTTGCTCTCACAGAAAAGCAGAGTGCATAAAATGAAGTCTTATTGTCCCCATCTGGTCTGAGCTGCAACGGTCAAACTGTTTCTCATGCCCCATGGACTGCTCTCAAGCCTTGTCCGAGGCTCTTCAGCTGGCACGGGAGCTGCTGCATAATCCAGATCACTGGCCGGGGAGAAAGCAAACAGCACAGGTGCTCCTCCTCCTCCAGTATGCAACGGTGGGATCAAATCCATCAGTGAGCCCCTTCTACAGCCACTCATTACTCTTAGATGTCCAAGGACATAGAACCATAGAATCATAGAATGGTTTGGGTTGGAAGGGACCTCTAAAGGTCATCTAGTCCAACCCCCTGCTGTGGGCAGGGACATCTGCAACTAGATCAGGTTGCTCAGAGCCCCGTCCAGCCTGACCTTGAATGTTTCCAGGTCCTATGGTTGTGGCTTTCCATTGTGTCATTTTGGCATTTGGACCACTTGGTTGTCACCACCATGGTGTGAGGTGATCTTCCGCCAGCAAGTGTTAGTCTTACTCCAGCTGCCGCAGGGGAAGACTCCACAAGTAGTTCAGATGGGATGCCCATGTTTTACTTGGTTATAACCGGGTGAGGCAAGAGTCAGTTCCAGACATGGTGGTGATTTGCTTGGTGTAGAAACAGAGCAATGCTGACTTCTTACAGACGATGCTCATGATTTTTTTAGGATGGCTAGGAGCTGATTATAAAATTAATGAATTTATTTTTGGTTGTCAGTTTGTTTGGTTTTTTAAAATTGTCTCTTTCTTGGAAATTGCACGTCCTCTGTTCTCAGCCAGCACCAGGTTTGTGCATCTGTTGCCTCAGAAAGGTTGGAGCTATCTGATGGATGCTGAAATAAAGCTTTAGTCCTTTCTGTTTGTTCTCAGTTGGAAGAGAAGCTACATTAATATTGACAAGGTTTTGTGAAAAACACAATGCTTAGGGATTTGGGGTAGGGATTTTCTCAGCTGTTTTCTGCCTCTACTGCCATTCTGAGGTTTTCCCCAGGGAGCTTAGGATATTTTGCCCAGTGAGGTTTGAACTTCTGTTGCTGCTGTTGGGAGCCTCTCGGATGCCATTGCCCCTAGGCTCTTTGCTTAGAGCACTGAGTCAAGTTTTGAGGAAAATGAAAGACAGGGCCTGTACTTTTGCTGAATTTTAGATGAAGGTGGGCTGATTTTGTATCTGTATAAAAATTTTGCTCTGTTCCTCAGAAATAAATATTTAATTTTGTCAGATTGGAGGAGTAGCTCTGTAAGTACATGCTGCACAAAAGAAGAAACAATGAAATCCAGCCATTCCTCTAATAACTTGGGGGAGAATTTCTCTCATGCATAACCAGCTTAGCAAGCCTGTCTACAAAAAATATGGTAGGATTATGTTCAGTGTTCACAGCACTGCTGCATGGATCCCGAGCTGGGCAGAGCAGCAGAGAGATCTCTTGAAATGTGTTGAGCATGGCAGATATATACCAGCTGAGGACTTGCTCTGCTTTATTCTCTTCCCCCATACAGAATTCATTGATATGAGCTAAAATACACTAATTGGAAAAGGCATTTACAGTGGGAAGCAGAATGGAAAAATTCAAATTGGGGCCAACCAAGGGAGGAAAAAATCACCTGCCAATAAAATTGACACACAATGGGAATAATTGCAAGTTTGGGGAGAAAAATACATTCTCACTCTGTTTTCCACAGCATGGTATCTTTTCTTAGAGCAGAATGAGTGAATTTATTGAGGTCATTCATCCCCTGGTAATTTGGCTACTGTAACATATTTCACGAATGAGAGGGAAACAGCCTGAGGAGACAGCATGCAAGAATCCAGAGCACTGGGGGAGGAGGTTTATCCAAATTTATAGCCGCCAGTAAGGATGTGGCTTTATAATTCACAGTCATTCTCTCTCCCTTTAGCATCGAGAAATCTGTTGTGTTAATGGCCTGTGCTAAACATCCCAGTGCAAATTCAAATCTCGGTGATGCTGGTGTAAAATCCTCTGAGACTGATGGACTCGGTCTAGATTAAAACCATGACCTTCTATATATTCAAAAGCTATTCTGGGTGAGCTTGAGTTTTCACAGGCTGTGATGCTTTCTTAGAAATACCTAGAATATGAATGGGTATGAAGTAATCTAATCT
The DNA here is from genome assembly GCF_000699105.1 of Pygoscelis adeliae. Classification (NCBI taxonomy): domain Eukaryota; kingdom Metazoa; phylum Chordata; class Aves; order Sphenisciformes; family Spheniscidae; genus Pygoscelis; species Pygoscelis adeliae. The sequence continues at coordinate 5,179,572 of NW_008824359.1, read as the reverse complement.
GGACATGGACTAGCTCACGTTTGGATGAGTTGCTGCATGTAAAGAAGCAGGTATGGTGCCAATTTGGGTGATCTGTTCTACTTCTGACTCTCCCTCCAGGGCTGCCCCACTGCACTGCCCACACCAAGGTCTGTCTCTTTTGTCTGTCTTTGCCTTCTGCTTCTCTGTGGGTCCTGAGATGGGATTTCTCCTCTCCACTTAAAACCTGGTATAAATGAATCATTGTCTTCCTATTTCTAGCTCTTGACGCAAGCTGGCCTGCCATTCAACTTCCACGTGTGACAGAGGACCTTCTGTTGAAACTGTGTTTTCTCTTGATTCCTCGGAGGAGAACCTGTCTTACTGCCACACCAGACATCAAGATGCCAAGATATTCTTGAGATTAAGAGGTGCCACCACTCCCAAGACCCAGGCCAAGGCTAAGACAAATGAAATGAGCTGGGATATCTATAAAAATGTCAGAGACAATAACAAAACTGATGGCAGAGACATTAATTTTTGCAGTATTTAATGTAGGTTGCAAGAGTTCTGCAGTGTCAAAATGCAACATTTTCTTTGCCCCAGGTTGAGAATATTCTTTTTAAGGTTGGAGTCAATAACAGAAAAAAAAATTAAGAAGATGGAAGTCTAAGCCCTACAGAGCATGCAGGTTTTGGGGCTTAGAAGACACTTAGAGTAGAAAATGAAAATGGAAACCAATCATGTGCAGATAAGTTGGATTTTGCAAATAAACCACTCAAAGTTCTCTTGCTAAAATTATTACCAAAAAATATCACATGAATCACACCTTCCCATTAAATCCACCTTTTTTTTAGTTGAAAAGGTCTACCTCTGGTATCAATTATACAGGAAGTCAGACAAAATTATCCGGTGGTGCTTTTTAGTCTTAAAATATTTATTTATTAAAGCTTTGATTTCCAGCCTGCACATCCCTCCTGCATGGCAACCTCTGTTTGATAAGATTATAAGTATTAATTAAGTCATGCTAATGGGGACAGCAAGAAAGGGTTTTCCCATCTCTCCCACTACATTTCAAGTGCTGCCAATGTCAGCTCTCTCTTGTATCTGCCTCCAGCTTTGCTGTCTGCTGTGTTTCTTCAGTAGGGGGAGGAGGGTTTAAAGCAGCAAGTCATAAATCGCCAGACATCCTCATTTTAACAGGATGATCCCCCGTTAGAAGAGGATTTCCCCTCGTCTTGTGAGTGGGAGTAATTGTTCTGCAACTCCTGGTTTCTCTTTGAAGCACGTGGGAGAGGAGCATCCTCTTTTGAAGCCCAGCTGTGTTACAGGACCAGCAGCAGAGGCGGGAGATGCTCAGTGGTGATGCCGGCCTGTGCCGGGGAAGCTGCGTGGGAGAGCCTTGGCTCTCTGGTCTGTTGCTTCTCTCCTTGGACATCACCATTCCAAAAAAAAAAAAATAAAAAGGCAAAAAGATGGCCTGCAGTCCTTCTGGAAAGGAGATTTAATGGGACAAAGAAAATGTGAATGCAAGGTAAACATCTAGTCATAAAGCACGTGCCTCAGTTTCCCCAAAATTTCTAGGGCAACAGCATGGTCTAATGAGCCACTCATTGAACCAAAAAACACAAGGTCTGGCTTCATCCTACTCCTTTCTCTGCTCCGTGGTAGCAGGATAACCATCACATTTTTCTGCATTTCTGCCCTCTGTTGCTACCTGAGCCTCTCTGTTCAGTTTGGGTTTGAGACTCCTCGGACCAGCTCTCATCTCTCTTTAGAAATGTGTGATGTAACTGCCAGCTCCACCAGGGCCCCTAGGTGCTGTCACATCACCAATACATATATACAAATTCCCTTTTTTTTTCAGTTAGTCTGGTGGTCTGAGGTTTAATTCATTAATAAAAGAAACTCGGATAGCAGCAATGGCAGGGCAGTGAACCCTGTCCCTACGGCAGGAAGCAATGCGCACTTTCCCTTTCAAAAACAAGCAAGAAAAGCTGCAGAGAAAGTTCTCCTCGGTAGCGTCCCCGGGCAGCAATGGAACATTTGAGCAAGGTCTGTGGGGATTGCTGTCTCCAGGCCTGAGATGTGGAAATGCTCTGAGGACTTTCTGCTCTATTTTTCCCTGTTCTGGCCAACTTCCTATGTATAGGATAAAAATAAGCCCGGAGTCCTCCTCCTTCCGTCCACTTCATTAGAGACATCCCTCTGTGCAATAACAAAACAGGCCCAGAGGAAGCGACACAGACCGAAATACAAGAACGATAATTTTCCGAACACAAATAAGCAGGCAGAGGAACTCATCTAAGGAAACAAGTGAGTGAAGGCAAAGCCACAGATGAGCAAACGATGGAGCCAAGAGCTATGCTTACGTGATGCAAGCCTGCCTCCAGCACGTCTCCTGAGCCGTCCCCGCCTGGGAAAGTCTGAGCCGTCGCCTCGCATAGACCTCCCTGCAAGGGGCTGGCCCCCCCCTGAGCCCACACCCCATGAGCACCCAGACCAGGAGCAATCCTCAACCCACTTCTCGGCAACGTGGCAATGGGAAGAGTCTCCTTTTTCTCAATGGGGACCTGGGCTGACTCTTAATCAGCCCTGTGTCTTTAACAGTGCTTCAGAAACACCAAGCAAAGCCACAAAACAGAGAAGCACAGGTTAACAGGAGGGATAGCAGAAGTCCTCCAACTCCAGAAAAAAATGGCTGGGCTCAGTTCACTCTATTATTTGCCATTTGGAGGCACTGAGACTGCCGTTCTTCCAAAACAACCTTGGCCCAAGTGTTTATTTATCTAGAAATTCATCGTGGATATTTGCTGCATGTTGTAGTTCTGTTTGAAAAGCTTCAATCATCAAATCAAGGAGAGGGAAAACAAAAGCAGATCTCTCAGCTGGCCGGTCCCCACTGCAAAAAGGAAGCAAAGAAAACAAACCATTTGCGAACAGACCGGAGGCTGAATGTTTCTTGTTGTAAATGATCAGTGAATATCTCTGAACACTAACTCAATCCAAGGAAGCCAAGATCAGTTTGTGAATGACTTGTAAAGTTAAAAAGAACCATATTCATAATAAATAGTCTTTGAAACCATTCTTTCATGCACGGTCCATTTTCACAAAGTCGTTTTTATAGGTAAACAGCCAAGCCCTCACTACCCAGGAAGTCAATGGCAGAGATAAGGAGACCTGAGGCTATGTCTGTTTTAGAAAATTAAACACGGCCGGGACCACTCTCTAGCCTGGAGGCCAACTGGCACAGAAATGCCTGCATCCATTCATTAAACTCTCCTGCTTTCCAAAACAGAGCGGCTATATCCAAGCTGCCAACTGGGAATGGTCCCTGGCCGTGCCGGTTGCCGAACTGTGCCTGGAAACTGTTTGGAGGGATGCTAGTGAGCCGAGGCCAAACGCATGCAAGGGACCAGTCTGAGGATCAAAAGCAAATGAAAGCACCTGGGAATGCTCCTTTGCAATGTGTAATTCTGTAGTGTAGACATTGCCTAAGAGTTTGATGTCATTCCTTGAAGCAGTGTCACTGGACCCGTCATTTAGCCAGAAAGCTTTGCTCCTTCATTCATATCTTGGCTCCATATATCCACTTCGGGGAGGTGTGGAGACACTGGTTAGAGCTTGACATGCCTGAAGGCTTCAGGGCCTCTTTCGCATCTGTATTTTCCTTTACCGGTGTCCCCACTACCGAAAAGGGACACTTGGGACATGGGTGTTTGCAGACAGGGATTCAAACCTCGCCTGTGCTAGAAAGCAAAATTTATAATGCTTGAAAACCACAAAAATTTAGGCACCCCTTCTGGGAACCTAAGTCTGATGTCTCATCCTTGTTAGCCAGCACGTCAACAGGCAACAACGTTCATACTTCACATTAATGGTCCTCTTAGGGAACGTCTCAGTGGCACAACCACCTATTAACAGGGGAAAGAATGAGAGGGGAATCAAAATGCTTAACATCTACACAAGCATTTCCCACAACGATCATTAAATTAAACCTTGAAAAGCCCCTTTGGGGCTGGCCGGGGCCTCAGCACACTTTGTGAGATCCCTCGTTTCCTCCGGCTTAATGAATTATGCAAGTCAAGAGGGGCTGGACAGAAAGGTGTGAATAAGAAGCCTACTAATTCCCCACAGTAATCACCTGCAAAAGTGTTTAGGAACAACATCTATCAGGCACTAAAAAGTAAGAAAAGGAGCCTTCAAGAGTAAAATATCTACAGCTCTTCAGTAAGAGACAAGGGGAGAGCCGAGCCAGGGAAGTGTCACCTTGACATGAATCGACTCCGGGCACTGAGCACACAGCAGTCATCAAATTGCTTGCTCGCGGTCCCAGGGTTTCTTCTGCTCATATGGCATGCACCTGCGCTTTGCTGGAAACTCATTTCAATGCATGTGAGAGAGTCCCAGCTTCAAAGCAAGCCTTGTGATTTTTGGTTCCTGTGTGTGAGAAGGGTATTAATAAATGTTGTATTAATAGATCATCCGCTTACACGCTTCCCGTCTTAAATTAAGAAGATATTGGATCAACCCCCTTTTCCCAGTACCTTCAGGCTTCTTGGATGTTTGCAGTGTGAGGCAAAGGCAAAACAGCAATAGCAGAAATGGACTTTGTAATCCAAATAAATAGAAACTCAGACCAAGGAGAGTTTGGAGACCAGTTCATAACTGAATTACAGAACATGGATGGATAATTGCTCTCTAAACTGGCTGAATCCAAGCTCAAAATCAAATATTCATCCCTGCAGTTTATGGAAGCTGGGAATCAGAGCCAAGATTTGTTACTCCTCTGGCTTGGGTTAACATGCCTCCTAAGCCATTTCAGTAGGGTGGGAAACCTTGTTCCCTTCCTATTTTGATAAACAGGCCTCTGTCCTCATCACCCTCCACATGATACCTCCAGAGGACAGGAGACAAGCAGTATCCCCAAAACTGGATCCAGTTGTGTCTCCATAGATGATGTTCTCTCCTTTCTGCCATCTTCTGAAAAGCTAGTGGTCATCTTTTCCAATATCCCCCTTTTTTACAAAGTTTCATATGAAAAGATTGAATAAGGATGGCACTGGACACTTGAACTTCATTTCATCATCCAGCCCTTATCTGCAATGTTGAACTCCTTCTGTTGATGCTGCCTTTGCTTTAAGGCTCCACAGGACATTACTGTGAATCATTTTAGCCTAAATACTAGAGTTGGTTGGAAACTTTTAAACCATTTTTCATAGGAAAAACACAATTCCTAGTAACCAAAACCCTACGGAAAAACATTGGTTTCAGTTAATCTCCTGGCTCAAAGTATGTTGAAAAAAGAAATGACGGAAAAGCTATATTGTGACATAAAAGAAAAATTAAGGTTATTGTTTTGAGAAAATTAGACTAAAGTTAAAAAAATAATTAAAACTGCTAAAATTAAAAGTTTCATAATTAGTGACACCAAATGTTTCATTTGGCGCAAATCAAACTTTCAAATATGAGTTTCAGTTTCTCAGGGTTTAGGTTTTTTTTTAAATCTTGGGTGTTTGTATCTGTGTGCAAGGGGGCTGTAATATGGACCTACCCTAGAGCAACGCTACCAATTCTGCTTATAACTACACCTCACGGGAAAGTACAGAGAAGGCTTCAATGGAAAGAAAAAATGGTCTCAGAGAAAATAAATCTGTTTAGCTGGCATTTGGCAGCGCAATCCGTGCTGTCTCACATTGAGCAAAACTGCTATTGTCATAACATGCTGACTTTGGGGGCTTATTTCTATGCCTTGCCAGGAGGTCTAGCATCTTTTGAAGTCAGCCAGCTTTCTCTAATGGAGTAAAATTCATCACTAATCACAGATACGCATGTCCTGCTGGCATCTTTGATCTTCAGCTTTTCTATCCATTTTGCTCTCTCTGTTTATTGGTCATAATGACTTATGGCAGCTGTATGCTACATATTGTCCAAAACTCTTTAGCCGTCCAGCACATCATGGAAAGTTCCCAGGAAAGCTCCCTAGCTGAAAAGTAACAACTCTGCAACATAACTCTCAGCGCCATGTGCAGTAATTCATCAATAACACTTCTTCTGTAGAAACCAATGGACAGATCAGTTACAAGAGCAGAGCTGTAATGTGACCTGCCAGATAGATGAAGATCCCCACGGAGAATTCACTGACTGCACAAAAGAGAATAGAAACTCCTCTAGTGTTTCTGCAAAGAGGAAGAGCGCAGCGCCTGGATTAGTCTGGGCTGAGTATAAGAGTCCCTCTCCACTCCGCATCAGTCTGTTGCATAACCAGAGTTCCTAGAAATAAATGAGAAACAAAATGAAATAAAATTATAAAAAAAAGCCAGCTTTCCTTTAGGAATTCCAGTGACATATTAAAAGAAATAATTTACGCACGGCTGCTCCATGCCTTAGGTTTGTCTGTGCAATTACTCTTCGTGCTGTGCTAAGAGGCTGCTTTATAACAGGGGAGTCTAGCCAGGATACAGCCTGACATGTGCTTGCGGATCTTTCTGAAATAACGCCCAAGACCCACCTCTTGTTTTATTTGTGCATTCTCTGCCCAGTGTGCATGAATATTTTGCTGAAAAATCGTGCCAGTATATTGAGGTACTGCCTATTTTTATTACCAGTCTTCATTTTAGAGGACTTTTCTTCTACTTTTTTTTTTACTTTTTTTTACTTCTTTATTTCACATCATCACATCTTGAATTTTAACAGGTTTAGGCTGTGGCGTGGTGTGGCTGTGATGCCCAAGCCTACTTGGTAAGGAGATGCTTGCATTGAGTAAGTCATGACTTGCATGAGTAAGAGAGGTATGTTGAGAAATGTAGGACTTCTTTCTAATACTTTTGTTCTCATAATTTCCCAGTCATGAGGCTGAACCCAGATACGCAGAAGGAAGTCATAGTTCACATATCTTGTAGAATATTTTGAAGGAAACAATGCGATATCAGTATTTGTTAATGCAATGTACTTAGATCACAAAAGGCTTAAAAAGAAACTGAGATCTCTCCCACTTAATAACTGGCTAAAAAGATACAGAATTAAGAGTCAATTTATGTAATAGAGGGAGGTCACATGAAGTTCCACGCAGATAAGTGTTGTTCAACATATTCATAAAATCTGGGAAACAGTGACTCATGAAATAACAGAGTTTACAGACGATAGGATCTCATGACACTGAGTGATACTCATTGTTGATGAGATCTCATGGCACTGAAAGAAATTCAGTGTTGATAGATGCAAAGTAATGAATATGGGATAAAAATAACCCTAATTATACATATGTTACAATAGTCTTAATTACCTATGACTATTCACAGAGATACTGGGTTTTGTGGAGAGTTCTCTGAAAACATTAACGCAGTGCTCAACAATCATCAAAAAGTCTGATAAAACACAAGGGATTATTAGGAAAAGAACAGGGAACAAAACAGAAAACCTCTTTATCTCATAGTGGAAATCTGTGTTTATTCCTGTTTGTCTTGACTAAGGCATGCCTTCTAGACAGACTTCCTTGGAAGAGTGCAAAAGAACTGGAAATTGCGCACAGGTAGAAGTGAAGCGAACGCACTCTCTCACTGGCCAGTTCTGCCTCTCTTCTTCTGCGCTGGATTAACAGGACAACAGAGCTCCCTGGGCACAGTTCTGGACCGAAATTAGGCAGAGACACCAGAAAAAACAGGAGGTCTTAGGATGTTAACTCTGATGCCCTCCTCCCCCAACACCTCTTGTTACCAGCAGCCTTTGCGGGACACATTCCCATGCCATGCAACGTAGCCAGGTCCACCACAAGTGTGGGTCGCACACTCAGTCACAACATCAGGACTCACGAGGTTTGGGGTTTCAGCTGATAACGTACATGACTTCTTTACTTACTTTATGTTAGTATTTCTCCTGTGCTGGGACCACAATACGCACTAATCACTCCACAGGACACAGCAGAAAAAAGTGACAAAATTTTGTGGCTACTGGATGTTTTTATTCAGCAGACTGCCTGACCGATGTAAGACAGCTAAGGAACCTTCACTCTCCCCCCCCCCAAAGCTGAATAATTTCTTGAGAAAGAAGAACATTTTATAAAATGAAGAGCAGGTACAGAATAGAATAGGATTTCAGAGCCAGGGGAAAAGTGTAAAGGGGAAATGTGAGATTTAAAAAGAAAACTCTGAATGGGGAAAGTTGCTGAAAAACATTTGCCAGATGATGGAACTAGTGGAAAGCAGAGAAAGACTTTCATATAAACAAAAATGTTCACAAAAATGTTCACTATTTTTCCAATAGCCTTCATAGAAATCTTTTTCTCCCATAGATAAAAATCTCCAGATTTTTCAAATTAGCACATTTCTTCCACTCTGCTCCTTGCCACGATTCTCCTTTATGCTGAATATGGTAGACAGTGAGGGCTTGTTAGCGTAAAAATACCTTCAATCAAAAATTTTGCTGACATTGGGTATAGAGAAATTTTTTCTTCATCCAGTTAATCATGTAGCTCTTGCGCCCAGACAAGGAAGACTGTGCACATATGTAAAACTTGCTTCCAATGAGTTCTTGCTTCCAACAAGTTTTGTGCTGGATTTGCCATATTTCCAGGGATTTATGGAAAATGCATCAGGACTGCGTTAAAATCTAGAAGTAAAAGATGCTGCAGAAAAGGTACATTCCTAAAAATCTTTAACATATGGTGAGAGAGAGAGAGAGTAGGAGAGGGGAAATATATCAAAGCACTCTATGCAATAAGGAATGAGAGAAAAATGAAAGGGGTGCTCTCTCAGGGATGCTTTAAACCCTTCAGGGATGAATGCCAAGACCAGAATTAACACTTGTGAGATCGTCTTTGGCACACTGCGCTTGTGGAAGAAATCTTCTTCAAGTGGATCTGGTACGAGTCTGGTAATGAGAAGGCTCATCAGGCCGCGACATGCCCAACATCAATGAGAGCTCCCAGAGTTCTCAAGCAGGCTGTTAGCTTTGTGGCCACAACCCACCAGTGGAATTGGTGCCCCTGTAGGGTCCCAATCAGCGTGACCCCGCTGGCAGCGCCAGGCTGACCACGTGATCTTGGGCACCATCTTCTACTCTCTGGTGCAACCTGTCCTACCAGTGCAATCCTACAGAAGTAAGGGCAGTGTGCTAAGCCATCCGCCGTCTCCAGCAGGGTCACGCTTGCAGCTTGCACAGATCACTCCAGAACAGATGGGACAGGTTTCTGCCTGCATCCCGCGGCTCAGAGCAAGAGAGGAATATTCAGATTAACAGAAAATTTTGCAGTCAACATATTTCAACAATGATTTTCCTCCAGGGAAGCATGTGGTCCAGTTCAGGGAAATGAGAAAAAGAGCTTTTTTTTTTTTTTTAATTTTACATTTCAAGTAATAACAGTTTTCTGGCTTCTTGTGCAGGTCACTAACAACGCTCCCCAGTGACAAAAGTTAGCAGTTCCCACGTCTCTGACTCACTTGACTGTAATAAAACCTGAGGCAAAAAAGCTTTAAGACCTGATGTCCATTTGCACTATGGCCTCTTTTTGCTTTTCCAGTAGTATGAACTAGCCTTACCGCAGGCATCAATGTCAAAGCTTGCACATTATAAAGGGGTGAGAGTGTAAATAAGATCCAGCTTCATCAATGTGTATGTCACCGCTGTGGGAAAGGACAGGAGAATATTGACTTTGGGTAAAAACAGCAAGACCTTTAAGGCAACAGAGGCGGAGAGGAGAACTGGGAGTAGGCAGAAATAAATTAATGCCAAAGCAGAGCTAGAATGTGTGTGTTCCTGAGGGCATAGGACTGAAATCCTGATTTAAGATTAGCACAATATAATATCAGTAGAGCCTAAAGAGAGTGACTGGCTGACTGACAGCGCCAGAAAGGGGTCATTAATGGGGAGTCCTCATTCTATGGGGGGACCCACCGAGGCTCTGTAGGGAGGGCTCCAAGGTTTGGTACATTTCAGCATTTCTGTCAGTGAGCTCTGGAAGTAAATTTAACATTACTACTAAGAAAATGTGTTTAAGGATCGGTGGAGGGCTAACTAAGAGGAGAACAGGAATATGACCAATAACTCAACTGATAAACCACGTCAGTTCAGGGAAAATGCTCAAAAATGAGCCGAATATGAAAGCACAGGTTCAGGAACAAAGAATACAGACAATATTTGCAAATGGGGATTGTCTCCTGTCCCAGGTAGAGGCTTCATTAAGTTACTGCCTACAGGAATTGCAGGTGTTTTGCTCCTGGGCAGGGAGTGATGGTGAAGGTCATGATGTTCTCAATTTCAAATGTGGTTGGGATGGAAAGAGCTACATGCCACTGAGCACCTGTGAGGAGTTATCCAGTCTGATTGCCTTTTATGCCTTGGTCTACCAGTGACATCAGGAATTTAAGCACTTTGCTCTGCTTAAGCCAAGTGCCAAGCTTTTCCACTTTCAGCATAGACACCCAGGAGGAAATGTAAGGCACAAGTGCTCGGTTCTGCTCTGGGCAAGCAACAGCAGAGCATGAAAAACTCTCAGTGAGAACTGGAGGCCTTTCTCAGCCCAAGGCTTTTAGGAAAAGTCGAAGATCCTTGTATGGATAATGGTAGGAGGAATGGATAATGGATATGAGGAAATGGTAGGGATTTTCACTGGGGAGGAGGGTAACCAGCGAGAGCCATAGAGACCTGCGATGGCAACAGATTCATAAATGATCTCGAAAAGGAAATTAATAGTGAGGTGGTCACATTCACTGATGACACAGCATTTCAGAACAGACAAGCTTGTCTGCGAAGAACTGCAGAAGGAGTTTATTACATTGAGAGACTTGGTGTTGAACTAGCAGATGAAACTGAACACAGCTAAAGGCAGTGATGCACAATGGGGAAAAAACACTCTAACTTCACATATAAACTGATGGGCTTGGAGTTGGCCATTACCATTCAGAAATGAGATCAGAAATTAACCCCATTAGACAGCTCAGATGGCTGCTGAATTCTTAGTAACATACGAAAAAGTAAATTGAATGTTAGGAATTATTAGGAGTAGAGAAACATTATTACCTGACTCTGTTATAACAGTAATACAAATCCGTGACACACCTGCGTCTTGAATAGTGTGTGCAGTTCTTGAACAGATTATAACAGATGAGAGGATGGTGGCAAGAAGGACCAAAGAATATGAGAAATCTTCAAACTTCGGAAACAGAGGGGAGATTTATACAGTTGTATAAAATGAGTGGTGTGGAGAAAGTGAGTGGGCTTAATTGTTCCCTGTCTATTCCAATACCAAAATGATGGAATACCAAAGTTAGCAGTTGGCAAACCCAAAAGAAAGAAGAGGAGGTGTTTTTTTCAGAGGACACACAGCTAAGCTGTAGGACTTGCCAACAGGATGCTGTGGATGCTGAAAGTTCACATCAAGAAGAGATTGGACGATTTCATGGAAAAGAAATCCCATTTGCATTACTAAAAAAAAAGACAGCAACTTCTTGAGCCATAAATTGTTGGATTTTGGAAGAGTAACCTGGGGAAGTGTCAGTATGTGCTTAGCACAGTCTGCTCTGCTTGCTCTCTGCCAGACCATGCTCTCCTAGTTATTCAAGAGAGGAGCATTTGTACTTGAGCTCCTCCACAGCCTGGTGCTTAGAGATATTCCCAGGACATGGGAGATGAGGTTTAGTCCCCTCAAGCCGAGCACCCAGATTTTCCATTTTCAAGGTATGCGCTTTGCCCCTTAAACTGCTGTGCCAAAGGTGGGCACCAATCTCATATTTAACTGTTTTGGACTTCTCCAGCAGAGTATAGAAAGCTCACTGCTTAAACCTGGCGCGGTGCCACATGCCAGAACAGGCACTTCTGAGCATATGTGTGACTGAAGTTTTGAAGAAACTCCAAGACAAACACAGAGATGCCTTCAACGTTAGACGCCGAAGAACCAATCCACTTGGAGTGAATTCCACCCCAAGAGCCCAAGCTGTTGAGCTGAGTGACAAGGAGACTGAAAGAGATGATATGATTGTAGCACATTAATACCTCTGAGTGAAGAAATACCAGATACTAAAAGGCTCTGTAGTCAAAAATGGAAAAGCACAACAAGACCTGAAAGCCAGGGAAATTCCAATTAGAAATAAGGTACAAATTTCTAACAGTGATTGTGGTTAACCACTGGAACAAACTACCAAAGGGAAGTGGTGGATTCTCCATCTCTTAATGTCTTCAAACCAAAAGAGGATGTCTTCCTGGAAGACCTGATTTAGTGAAACACAATATATTGGGCTCAATGCAGGAGATCTGGATCTAATTCAAGGGCTTCAGATACTCCAAAACTTGAGTTAAATGATCTTATTGTCCTTTCAGGCCTTTACCCTTACCAGCTTTAACTCCTGCAGGAGTCTGTTGTATGCAGAGGGACTACAGAGTGAGCTGAAGGGGCTAGGGTATAAACAGGGCTGGGTTTAGTAGCCCTTTTCCTCTAGGAAACTCTCCATAAAAATAGCTCAGAGAAAGTTAAGCTTTCAAAGGCCAACCTAGCAAAAAGTAATCGTAATAAAACACTTTAGAACATTACACTGGCAGATCAGTTTATAGACATAGAAACGCAGTTAATATTCCTCTAATGCCCACAGCTCTAGGGCCATTTGTCCCCAACACTTCTACAGTGAACCAGAGAACTGTAATTTCATGTGCTGTATTAATTTCCAGAGCAAATGGGAAAAATACCAATGGCTTATACATGGCTAGGAAACCACTTCCCACCTCTTGCTTTCAGTCCACTAACCAACACAAGTGCCTTCCCTCAAGAGCGTGGTGCCATAATTCACTTCTTCTCCGTCTCCTTATATATTTCACAGCAGTGCTCTGCTGGGTTTTTTCCATTACAGATGTCACCACAAAACATGTAGCTACCACCTTTCAAACCACACCAGAGCAGCACCACCTATGAGTACCTCTTGTGCTCACCTTAGAGAAGGCTTCACACGGTTCAAGCTAAAGGATTGACTGTAATTATACCTACGGTAAAGATTTGTGATGAATTATGCAATGCTTGTATCTACAGATGAATCACACCAATGGAACAGAAGGATGTGGGGTCAGAGGCAAGCTTGGAAATGGAAAATGCATACTCCAGTGTTTTAAAACGTTTAGGTTTATGCAGCCAAGATTTCAGAATTTCAAGTATTTTTTTTTAATCTTTGTTTAGGCCTGGATTTGGGAAGGAGATTGGTTTTGGTATTTAGATTATTATTTTTGCTGTAACAGGATTATTCTTTTCAGTAACTGTTAAGTCACCACAAGCTTGTTGCCTTTTCTGTGCAGGAATCAGTTAAGCATCACAGATAGGGAAATATTATTATAACCGGTTTACAGCCCATTTTGGCCAAGAATAGGACCAGGAATGCTGACTCTCAGTCACCTGCTTTCACAGCTAAGCTAATAAATGAGGTAGAAAGCTAATAAATGAAGGCACTGTGTACATTAGCCCTCATATAATAGTACTTATCCCATGCTTGTGTTATATGCAGGAGGTCAGAGGAGATGATCAGAGCAGTCCCTTCTGGCCACAAAGCCAATGAACCTATTTTTAAACATGAAGCAACATTCAATAACCTGCATCAGCTTTGATTAACTGTTCTGCAACATTGAAAGCAACACAAGCAGAACTAACGTGCACTGTGGGCAAAAAAGACATCAAAGCACAGCTCATGATGGCAAGGTTTTTAGTTCATAAATACTGGATGGGAATCTTGGCTGTATGGTTCATGCTGACCCTTTTGGAGCAGTTCATCATGTCCTCAGACCATTTTGGCTAGGGCTCTTATAGAAAGTCAGTGACAACTGGGCACTGTAGCTTCCTTCAAGCCTTTAGCTAACCCCAGTCTCTACCTCTTAAATATATAAATACACATATATATAATCAGATACTATATATGAGCTGCTATTAAGCAACCAACTTTTTTAAACATGCAAACAAACTTAGTGTAAGCTCCATAAAACAGCTCTGCTTTTTCTGGTATTGATTTTGCTTATTTTGAAGTTAAGCGTATCCATAAATATGCTCTGTGGTCCCTTGAGGTAAGTCTCATAAGGTATATTAAAAAAAAAAAAAGGAGGAGGAGGAATTTTTTGGCAGCAATTACCATCTCAGATAACCTGCCTGGGGTTGGGAAAGTGTGCCAGCAATCTGCTCAGAAATAGCTTTCATTTGGGCTGTTTATTTTCATATGCTTTGTCTGACACTTTACTGCTGTGGCTGGGTACTTAACTGTCAGCTTCCATTAAATGCTTTGTCAGCTGTTCCCACTCCAGGCAGAAACCAAAATTATCGTTCGTCTCCCATTATTCATTAAAGTCAACCCACTGGCAGGAAGCAAGCAGGATGACAAAGGAAATCATCCTTGTGCCAAATGGTGAGATTTCTTCAAGCTCCTTCGCTCCAGTGCTCCTCCGGTTCCTTGTCCCTTCCTTCTCTTGGCTGCCCCAGTCACCTGACTTGCTTGTGTTAAATAAGTGGGGACTTGAGGGCAGCTGTCCCACTTTAAAGCAAAGCTGGGAGGACTGAGCTCCTCTACAGCAGCTCAAAAAAATTGGGATATTCTGAAAGAGAATAATGTGTTTGCTTCACATTCGTTTGGGCTATCACAGCATAATCGTATGGGTGAGTACCCCTTCCTATGGCAAGATAGAGAATGAAATATACATGGGATGCTAATAAAATAGCTTTAGGAGTATCTATTACATGATTTCTTGTTTTGCTGGTTTAGGGTGTGTGGATGGGTTAATTTTTAAAATTATTTAAACCAAGTTTTCCAAGTTCTGATATATAAAGAGGAAGAAAAAGGGGTTAAGCAATTCCAGAAAAGGCAAAACATGTCATTTCAGGTCAAGCGAAACATTTTAAGATGACCCAGGCTGATCCTCCCTCTTCCAAATTTGGTCCTATCTAAACCAATGCTACTGTCCCCCCAACACTTTAGTTCACCCTTTGAACCAGAGAATCCATTACATGTATTGCTCTAATTATGGTATGGTTTCTTTTAATAAGCAGATGTGGAACAGTATAATCGTAGCCCCAGGCGACTGAAATGGTAGACTCCAGTCTGGATCTGGACCTCACATAAATTTGCTCTGTGCCTTGCCAAGGTCCCAGACATATGACGTCTCACACATTCCTGAAGGAGATCCCATGTTTTTTACCACTCTTTTTGGTTTCGCACCAAGCAGCTGCAGGGCCCTGCCAGGACTTCCAGCCACAGAGGTGGTGTGCACCACCAAGCTGGCCCAGCACAGGTAGAGCCAGTGTACAGCTCCCTGCTGACTACCCCCTGGTAAGAATTAGCAGACCTCATTAAAATTACCCAGTGGGCCTTTATTAAAAATTGAGACCCTATTGCTCAAGATTGCAAAGTGCTCACCTCTAGTGCAACGACCCCCCCAACCAAAAACAAATGTTCCTCAACAGAGGATCTCTATTGCTGTTCTTCTTCCCAAAGAAAAACATTCAGTCTTAACATATTTGTTCCCACTCATGCTCCTGGGATTTTCAATGAAAGTCTTGAAGCTGTCCAAGTAGCTCATAAACTGGAGCCCCTTTCTGATTCAAGTGTGCCCTCCTGTTCAGATTTTGGGAAATGGGATGATTAATTGATTTCCATCATCAGTCTCCCCATAAGTCACAAGCCAAGCCGCTATTTCAAGTTTCCATTGACAAAGATTTCATTATAAGAAGCCATAATTTTTAACTAGCGCTGTGCAAACTTTTTAGTCTTCAACCTGAATTAGGCCCATATGTTTCAGAAAAAGGCGGTGGGAGCAAGTTGGGGGGGTGAAGTGGTGAGGAGAGGGGAAGGGAGCAACTGGTCTATCTCAGTGGCTGAACAAACTTCCACCCACATCACAGCATAAAGGGGCTCTGAATTGGTCGTCTTAACCCTTATCTAAACAAAATAAATCAAAAATACAATTTTCTGATTGACGCTGAAGGATTTGCTTTCTTAGCCAAAAAGCAATTTTAAACTCCCTTGCTGAGTAAGCTCTGCCCAGATACTGAACTCCACTGAGAGCTCCTGGAGTCCAAGGTGGTAGCGCTTAATTCGCCTTCTCATGTTCTGCTGCTGGGATAGAAATGCCCTCAAATAGCACCTGCCACAGGATGCAGTTGAAACCACAGCTAAGTGTTGTATGTATACCTGACAACTGGGAGACCCTTCCTCCGGAGGGCTTGACAAGTCAGTTGAAAAGACAGGAAAAATGGGAGAAAGGCAGTGTTGCAATCCTTATTTCACAGAGTCAAACAGGCAAGGTGTATCTAGTAAATAAAACAGTGCCAAGCTATGAGCTCAAGAACCTCCCAAGATCATCTACATTGTTCAAAATGATAGCATAGTCCATGGTAATGAGCAAGGGACTATCAGTAATAACAATTTTGTCACAGCCACCTTGTTGAACTGGCTCTACCAGGGAGTGGGACAGACATGAAGATGCAAAGCACGTCAACCTGACCTGTTTTACTCAGCCGCATAGACAGAGTCTTCAGCAGAGCAGACGCCTCATCTCCGTTGTAGCTCCAAATCAGAGATCTGGAGATAGGGAGATCTGGAGACTGAGCACCACCCACTGCCATGATAAAGAACGTCCACTTGCACAACACTTGTTGCATCCCAAAATGACCTCTTCCCTATCACTGCATATGCTTGAGTCTTTTGGCAATGTCAGATCTGTTGTTGCCTAATGGGATGGGAACCCACTGGGTGACAGGGCTGGGGAACAGCAACATCACTGGGAGGATGAACCAGAAATACCAAGGTGGTAGTTTAAGAAGTTAACACTAAGCTGTGTGACTGTGTGATATGGCTAAGCTGAAAACTACAGGACATAGAGGCAGGAACTGATAAGTCTCTTTCAGTCTCTCGTTCTTTTTGATTTGCAATATGGCCTTGGACAAATCACTGCAACTTGCTTTTGTGCCCTGCAAACCAGGGATAAATAACATCAACCTGCCTCAAATGTTCTCTGAGAGATGTAAACGGAAGCCGATGTACAAGCGCTAGCTAGTAATGCAGCCTGTCATCTAGAATGCCAGGGCAACACCTTGGCACAGTCCCGTCACACAGCAGGGCTACAACACTCAACAGCTTGGGGAATACAAATATTACATTCCTATGATGGCTGTTTCCAGCATGACTGAACTATGGCAACAGCACAAGTCATGTTAGGACCTGGAAGGGCCAGAGGTTCATCTGAAATTTCCCCAGACAAAGAAAAATATTTAGCAGTCATTGAACACAAGCAGCAAGTTAATTGTCTTCTCTGCCTCTTGAATGATAAATTTAATCAGAGCTCCAGGTCTTTCCTTCTTTTATTTTCTTTCTTTCCTTTCCTTTTAGCTGAGCCCAGCCTGGCTGGAAACCCTGGTTCTAGCACAGATACCTGTGCTGTGAAGAATTTGTCTCAGTTCAGGTTGGATTGGTCAAACAGATGTTGTTGCAATAAGGCAGTGGTAGACCAAGAGCAATATCCCGTATCTGACTCGTTTCCTCTCCTTGCTGAGACTTTGCAGCCTGCACACCCAGTTCTTGTCCTAGCAGCCTGTCATTTGTTGCCAAATATCTAGCTATTCTCATTTCAGTTCTGTCATGATAGTGAAGTATTTGATGATGTCACAAATACGTCATCAGCTTCAGTGGCCTCAGAGTCTTTTGCATAAAGTCAGGCAAGTTGGACAACAGAAGAGCAGAGAGTTTTGGGTACCCTCAGGATGTCAGAGAGCATGAAAGGTGGAGAAACCACATCCTTCACACGCAGGTTTTGATAAGAAATGTCTGGTTTATGTCTTTCAGGCTTCAGAAAGAGCAGTAAATCCATACAGTCTAAGCCCAGAAGAAACTATTTACTTAACACAGACCCTTAAAGATGACCCTCCACTCATCTTGCTGTGACTTCAGTGCCTTGTGCTCAAGTAGACCATTTTTTTCAGGATGACACAGAGTCCTGATTAAAAGGACCAAAGACATGAAAAATCCCCCACTGGCATTGGTAGTTTTTCCTAATGATTAATCATGCCAACAGATAAAAACGTAGGCCTTGTTTTTTGTCAGGATATGAGTTCAGGTGAAGCTTTTGTTACCAACTTTTGTTATGGCTCTGTGTACTTGACTTGGAGATATTTAGTACTGCTATTTTATCTCTATGAAGATAATTCATCCAGCATAAGCAAGCCACCTCAGAACCTTGCTTTTCACAAACTTAACAGACCAAGCTCTTTTAAGTCTTCCACTGAAACGCATTTTCTCTGGCCCTTAAATTATTTTTGTGTCACTTTTTGCACGTTGTCTACGCATCTTAAAATCAAAGATGTGCCTGAAATGTGATCTTGTGTCCGTAGCAAGGCACAAGCCGCTGCGCAGATCCATGATCTTGGGGACATTCAGCTCAAGGTGCCAGTTCACATCCCATCTCATGGTTCAGATGTGGATCTGCGCTCTCCAGAACATGCTGACGTAGGAATTGTGCTCAGACCAGCTTCTCCAAATTGAGCTTTTCTCCAAATTTCCTTCAGGTTTCTCTTGAATTTTAGTCCACAGGCAGTTTCATCTAAAGGCACATCTGAGCCCAGGGACCCGCAGCCCGACCTCGGCGGACTCTGCGGTGATGTCTAAGTCTTGGGAATTGCAGTCAGTCAGTAGCAAGAGGTGAATTCAGCCAACCTTTTCAATTCTGGAGGCTGACCTTACAGGACAAATCTCCACGGAGCTGTTTTTGCATCTCCGGTGCTGGCACACAGACATGTAATGTAGTATATGCCCTTCCCTATGGGACACTCCTCCATGAGTTCATTCCTGGCTTAGTTGGAGGAGCTGGATTTTACATTATTAGGTATTGAGTTGCAACATGAAATTACCAAAATGTAAAACATGGGAAAACATACTGTAAATCACTTATTGGCAGGTCTCTCACCTCTTTACAAGTGCACAACTGGATACATTTGAGTCTTTTGGAATTTCCAAATTAGAGCCCAGAAGACCTTCCCGAAGAAAGGTATTTTCTACTGGCACCAAAACAATTTCATCTGAGCTAAACAACAGAGTTAATGTTTCAGCATTCACACAGCCGTTTGCAGGCTACAAATCCAAACTTAATTTCACCTCCTTGTTGTACTGTAGCTCTATTATTATTACTTTTTTAATGAATGTTATTTTTTCTTGTAACTCTCCTGCTTTGGCTTTTCAAAAGAAATATACAGAGACCCAAAGGACTGACAGTGAGAATGCAGAACCTTTCACCTTCAGGTGAAAACACTGATGTCTTTAATGGACTTATCAAGGAGTGAATGTATCTAAACAGAGTAAACATCTGTTCTTACTACTGTGACCTCCAGCTCTTCTGTCCCCGCTGCTTGCTACCTCAGCTTGTGGTGACAAAGGATGCTCTGATGTGAGGAAAGGGTGATTTTGTGGTTAAGGGACTAAACTGGGAATCAGACTTCTGTGATATATTCCTGGCTCTGCCACGGTCTGCCTGTATGCCTGTATGCAAGTCACTTAATCCTTCTGTCCCTCAGTTTCCCATCTGTAAAATATTTTTTTTTTTCAGTCCCTTGCCATTCTTGTCTCCAGGGCAAGAAAGATCCACAGAAGAGTTGAGTGTAGACTGTTTAATATGGTTGTGTTTGAGTGTCCAGGGGATTGGGTCATGCCTTTGGTTAGCTCAGGCTTTCGGATGGGCAGGGAAGAGGCACATTTCTTGTTTCAGAATTTGTCCAAGACATGTTATTGTGCTCTGTCGGTGAAGACTGGGTCACAACCTGAAGGGTAGTTACTGAGAAAAAAGAAGGTTTAGATTTAGGATCAGAAACCCTAGACTGAGGATTCAGAAAGTAGAAGTAAATATATAACCTGCACCCATAATATCCTTCAGATGACTGATCCTAAAATGCGTCTGACTTGGGGTCCAACCCTGATACCTGTTGCATGGAAGGAGTTCAGGGAGACTCCACCAAGAGGCAGCAGTTCACACGCACACAATGAGCAGTCTTGGACCCTAACCCAAAATACCTCCACCTGCAAGAAGTTTACTCACCAAGACAGGGGATAGGTCACAGCAGGACACACTGCAACATTTGCCTGAGATAAGGAGTGAAGGTGTCACCAGGAAAGCCTCCCAAAAGCCACAGGATGGCTCGTCCTTTCATGTGCAAAGGCTGCAGCTCAGAACAGATAAGACATAACAGATTTGTCAAATGCAAATTCTGCCATGTGTGAAGACAGGGTTTGAAACTGCCACCTAGCACACAGACTGAAAGTGTCTGTGTCGGTAATGGCACTTCATGGCCCATGGAAATGATAGGGAATTAGAGCCTCCCACATTTTCGTTTATCTGGACACCAGTTTAATTTTTCTCTACTTCTTTTACTTCTAGAATTTGTAGAGTTGGTGGCACGCAGCCTGGGTGTGAGTTCTTCTTACATTCCTGTTACCTGCTCTCAATGTTTCAAAGGTGCCTCATAAGCACACTTTTCCTGCAAGGAGGAATTGGTTTACACGGCATCTCGAGAGAGGGGCTGCAAAATAACAATGAATACAGCCTGCCGGAAAGAGGTGGCAAATATCCATTATCACAGTCTGCACCTTTCAATTCTGATCATCCCCAACAGCTACTAATTTTAAATTAGTAGAGTTTCTTAAAGAAAGAAGGTTATTTAAAATAAAAGGAGTTACCAGATGTCTTCACAGAGCTGGTTGCTTTCTTGCTGTTGCTATGACCACTTATTTTCTCCCTAAATGAGAGAGACATATCTGCTGGCCTTGCAGAGAGCACATCGGATCCCCTGGATTAGCAGGTCTTTCCGTGGATAACTTGACGTGAGGCTGGTGTCCCACAGGAACTCCCAGATCACGGTACTCGTTATGGAGAACACTGCACTTTAGTGCTCAACTTAGATGATGCTCCGGGAGATAAAATACAAAGTTATCCATAAACCATCAAATGTTTCAGACCTTTCAGAATACTATTCGCTGATTCCCTCAGAAATTTATTAGCTCTACCAATATTTTCTTTCTTAGTTTTGTAAAGCAAGCTCCAAGTCAGCTAGTACTGACTATGCAGAGCCCTGAAACCACATGTTTATTTTCCTAAGTTATAAAAAGTTTATAAGGGTAGCTGGTATCCTTATGGGCCACTGTACAGTGATTTGCTACTGCATTCCACACTGATACAGAAGAGCTCTGTGTTTTATACCAGAGGGAAATCCTTGTGATACAGCTGTCCAGCAGCCAACCTTACAGACACCTTCAAAAATATAACCCTGATAAAAAATGAATAGCTGAAAAGGCAGAAAACATCCCTTCTGAGAAAAATCAGTTTGAACAGTGCGATGACCTTAGGCATCGCAAGATCTGTATTGCAATACCCCAGTGAACATTACCAACAAAGTCCTTTCATCCCAGCCGTAGTTCTTTTTTTAACAAGATCACCATTTCTGCCTGAAAATGCTGTATGTTCACAATAATTTTTAGAAGTACTATGCAATGGCTACCTTTTCTTTTTGCAGCTGACATCTAGCCTCAGGTTTTCAGTTTTCACAACTTCATGTTGCTTCATTGACATGAAGAAGCTTTGGTTAATTTGCACCAGAGAATGGAGAGACTGTTATTCATTTATCTCTTAAAATAGTGAGTGCGCAGCTGCACAACCTGGACAATTAGGTCACTATGTTGCTATGACTGTCCTGGAAGGAGACATTCAGAGCAAACAAGGTAGATTTCAGGAGAAAGCCTGGAATGTGTGAAGAGTTAGCAATATTGACATAGATGCAATAGCAAAAATAGGTAATTTTGCAAATCCCTAAACTACAATGGTTGGATTAGGGCCCTCGTCATACAATTCTTGGGCATGTGAACAATCCCTTTTTCACTTGAGTTCATTTCATTAGCTTCTCTCAGCTACATAAATACTCATACTCTCAATGGGACTACTCACATCAATAACGTTCCTCAAGCGAGCAGGGACTGCAACCCAATTTTAGTGGAACAAACCCAACCTCTGACTTTGATTGC
The DNA here is from genome assembly GCF_000699105.1 of Pygoscelis adeliae. NCBI lineage: Eukaryota > Metazoa > Chordata > Aves > Sphenisciformes > Spheniscidae > Pygoscelis > Pygoscelis adeliae. The sequence continues at coordinate 5,157,607 of NW_008824359.1, read as the reverse complement.
ATCCCTCACTTTTCTAAAATCTTCATTTCCAGCTAGGATGAGCCCACAGTCCCTGCGGAGCTTTCTTTTGCCACTTCCAAGCACAGTCCCAGTTAGTTGTCTTGTCAAATACAAAGGCAAAAAGGACTCTTCCAATCTCCCCAACTTCACCTCCCTTCTTAAAAACACTGCTGGGCCTCAAGCAGACCAACTTGAATGTCCTTTGGAACTCCTGGGCATTGCTCTGTTCTGATTGATAGATCCCCAATGGGGTTATCATGCTCGCATCAAATCCTGACATGCCTCAGCCAGCCATCATCCCTCTGAAGTCAAAATACTGCTCAGTGTAATATCACGAGTAATGACAGTAGTATCAAAGCAATAATTACTCTGCTTTATTACTCAGCTGTAAATTGTTTTCTGATTAGGCTTTTAGCCAATGGTCTTTGACACTGTTGCACAGTGTTGACTGTGATTAATTCACTTATAGTTAATATAAATGTCATGGAAAATTGCCCCTTTACCTATCAGTTCCTACCATAATTCTGATGGAATTCTTATTTTAAGGTCTGCTGCAAGGGAGACAGGATGGGCAGTGCTGGAGTGAGAAGTGCATTGCACTGCTAGCGGAAGACCACTGATCGATAGCAGCAAAACAGACAACTTTTGCTCCCCGCTGGCAGCAACCACCACTGGGATCCCTAAGTACGAAGGACAGATATTGAGTAAGATGTTTCCTGCATACTTTGCAAGCAGGTTTTTATTTAGTTCCATTCTGCAGAAAGCACGGGAGGAATTTCTCTATTGCCTCCAAGTCGCCCTGTTCATCCAAAAATACACATTAACAGCTGAACGTAGCAACAAGCAGAATCAAAACCAATAAATCTGCTTAAAAACAAAATAGCATTGGGGATCAAATAGGATTTTTCCAGCAACAAGTTTCTTATAATTTGATGCAGCTTTGAACCAGGTAGGGCAGTATAGGTTGGGGGTGAGCCAGAGGACCACATCCTGAAAGCAACCGAGCAACTGACTGAGGCTTACAAATATTTTTACTAAAAGTACACAACATCTGTTTTTAGGCCATGCTTAAATGTATCAATTTTTCATTGTAAATTCAGCCATTTTTGTCCTGAGACACAGAAAGATATGGATTTTAGAGTTTCTCTTTTTTTTAAATTTACAAAAATGCACACATATAGAAACAAATATAACTCTTCTATAAGAGCTGAAACAGTTTAGCCTGATTTGCATGACATGGCTACTGTGAATATGGTCAGGTCTCATGTGGTTCGCCTCCTCCCAGCCCACGTCCTACTACAGGGAGAAGAAAAGTGCGAGTGACACTTCTTTTCTCCCCCAGGAGAGGACATGAAAAGTTGAATTCAACACAAACCAGCTCCGGCCTGGCCAAACTTTGTCATTTGCACTAAACACCTTCTGCTTTTCTACGATGTATCTGAAAACTTTTCTTAACCGCAAGAGTGGATAACAGTTTGGTTTGTAAAATCTCATCTGAAAGGGTTACACAGAGAAAATAATTGTGGAGAGAAAGGTTAAGGTAAATTGGTCTGGGAAAGATTAGATCAGAGGGCACAACTATTTTAGCCCGATGCTTCAATTACTGGGTTCTTATGTCAGTATTTATCATCTTATCCAAGAATATACAACAAAATCAGGACATGTAAACTCAGCCATTTCCTCTCAGGACTGTGGTCTTGAAAACTCTGCTGACGTGCTTTGCTTCCACAAATACCCACCAGATACAGCACGTATCAGGTAAAGGCTTCGTAATGGGAGGCATGAACTCTTCATTTAGTGTTCTCTCTTCCCCTCAAGGTGGAAAAAAAGAAGTGGGAAGACAACTGAAGCAAGATCAACTCCTTCCCCTCCCCTGCCATTATGTTCAAGGACTATAAGGGATCTCCGAAGAGCTCTACAAAGACAGTCATAGAAAATAAATACACAAAGCTATTTCTGTTCCAGTGTTATCAGGCACAAACCAGTAAATAAACTCTTACTCCTACAAAGAGAGACAGATGGAGAGACCTGGTCTCTAAGCGCAGTTGTGTTGCAGCAAGTATGGGTTGTTGCAAGTAATAGCAGGGTTTGCAAAGTGCAGGAAAATAACACCTGGTAAAGTAGAATAGGCAATGGATTGCATTTTTTTCTGTTGTTTTTTAAGTACAGTGACAGGAACATATAAAAATGTTTTCATGGAACAAAAGGACAGGGACACCTGGAGTACTGAGAACCCTGACTCACCGAGTCCCTCAACAGAACTCGAGTTCGGCATACAAGCATTCATTCCAATGAAAAGGACACATTTTATCTAGAGCTAGGAGCCACAGGAACCATCTGCAGGGTAAGAAAATTCTAGTAACATCCAAAACAACTTGCTCTCCAAGATCCTGTGTACGTAGAGGCTTGTTGTACATGAGTACATGAATGTTAAGATTGTGTTTTCTGGGGAAAGGGAGAAACCTTTTACATGGTAATATAAATGTAATGAAATGTAATGTAACATATATAAATGTGAAACCAGTCTCTGTTGCAACTTCCTTACACAGAACAGCATCTTACCATTCATACCTTCAGATACATATGCAATATATAGATATATATTCACATACATAAGCACGCTGTATTATTAAACTTAAAGCATAAACATGTGCTTAAGAGAGACAAGTCTGACAGCCCAGAGACCTAATCTTTCCATTAGCAGCCTTCCATCTCTATTACCTTGTCTCACTGGATTTCCTTTTGTGGCCCAGTGAGAATGGCTTTTGCAGCAGAACAAGCAGAAGAATACTGAGATTTACATAAAGACCATGCTTGATGTTTCAAGATGCAGCCGTGCCGTCGGCCAAGGGATGGTTTTCTCATACAGGAGGAATCTCAGCTGTAATCATCAGCCTTTTCATAACAGACTGCTAGGAGTCTTTTACTTCCTTCACTTGCAATTTGTGTAGCTCAGAGATTTGCATGAAAGGGCTGACTTAAATATTGAACCTCATGTGGAGGTGTGTTGCATGATCCGGAAAATCAAGGGGTATCTCCGGAGTGCAACAATTTTGCACGTGGCAAAAGGATGACATCCCTTTCCCCAGCCAAAATGATGTCTATAAGAAGGCCACTTAAGTGGTGTACTACTATGATGTCTTGTTCTTCATCCCACATTTACTTCAAATGCCTTCAGGACAGTTAATATAAATGGTACTTTAAGCATTTTAGGAAGTGCCACGCTAACTAATACAGAGGTCCCATTAGTGGATTCTGCTCCACTGAGTTTCATTGTCAGGACTGAAATTAGGTCATCGACCTTGACTATTACGAGTCAATAGACTGCTTACAAGGAACAGAACGGAGTGCCAGTAGCTGTAGATTAGGAAGCAAGTAACGCAGGAATAAAGTGAGAACTGGAAATGAGACATGGGTCATCTCGAATGATTAATAGTGCAAATAATAAAAATGTTTCTCTTTAGCCGTGTGGATGAAAAGGGAACAATGATAGATGCAGTAGAGCCAATATGAGGTACATACAGGCCTGAGAATGGCTGAAGAAGTTAGGATTTTCTTTTCGTTTTCAATGATGATGATGAAGAACATTCTTGGACCCCACAACAGCAACAGCAGCCCAGGCAAAGGCACATCCATTGTGGGTGAAACCAAAGTCTCGCCTGGGCCTTGCACCTTGCAGTTGGAGACTCTAGCAAGTTTGGGATTCTGTGAGTTTTCATACAGACTTTCAATGCATTTTCATCCTTGACGCAAAGGTCAGTCTGTCTGCCAGATGTCAAGCCCTTCCTGCAAAGTACAGGGGGCAAAGGAGCAGTTCACATAAAGGTTGTCAGAATTTTTATGCATTTTTCTGATTTTGGCTGACATTTTCTAAAATTATTCAGCCTGAGGCAGACACTCAGCATTAAATCCAAATGGTTAAAGCTTGGCAAAGCTCTGAGCAACTGAAAACAGAGTCTCGTAATGGGAAGTGTCAGACAACTTCAATAATAGGCAACCAGCCCCGTCTGTACTATGCATTGTAATACACTGATGATTGATGATATCAGACTTGAAATTTCACAGTTAAGTAGCTGCAGTACTGTTAATCCTCCCTTGCAAAGAAGATCGGTATTATAGTCCATCTGGTATGTATGTACAACGTAAGATTACGTTCTGCAAGAAACGTAAGATTATGCCCATCACAACAAAATGAATTAAAAATGGAATTCACCTTACTTTTTAAAGTAAGGAGTAAAATTTGGACATCGGTGATTGAGCTGACATTGCATACTTTGGTTCAATGACAAGTATGGTGTATGGCAGCTTCCACATATATATGTTACTGAGTTTTGGATTTTTTTTTCATTAAGTGAATATTTGTTGGAATTTACTTCTTAATTAATTGGGTTCGGCTTCCACCTGGACATTCCTATGATTGAACTGCACAGGCCTAAATGGGCCAGGACAGAACATTTCAGGGTTGAATGGAAGAGCATCAAGAGGAACAGAATCTTAAATGTGTGCACCTGGATATTTGTACTGGAAGCTGTTGCAGCAATATTTCAATGAAGTGAGCAGGAATAGCACCATGAGACTGTCTTGACCAACATGTCTCAAATTTTGTTATTCGTGAATAAGCCAGAGGGCAAAAAAGTTCATAATGATATTTGTCCAAGCAAGTACTGTGTAGGCAACTGCACTTAGCTCAGAGCTCTTCCCTCAGCAGAAAAAAGGCTACATTTGAATAAATTATTTGTGGTGAATTATTCCATTAGCTGTAGTCATCATAATTCTACCCTGATTTTTATGTAGCATACATAAGAAATTTCTCCTTTGCATATTGTATCTTCACTTAATTTGTTGCAGCTGGAAACAACAATTAAGCATTGCTTTTAACGAACCTGATTATCTGACAAACACATATCTTAGCTAATGTTTGCTACAGAGATGCTGCAAACAAAAGCAAAGCTCACAGTGAACTTGAATAATGAAAAAGATTTTCACATTTAGGCATGAACAGATCTGTGGACAAAACCAGAAATACTAGGAGTAGCATTGCGCTGAGCGGGACTCATCATTGTTAGAAGAGTTTTGATTTGTTATTTTGTGGAATATAAGGACTTCTTAAATTAGCATCAGTCTGCAGCAGTTGTATTTCTGAGTTCTCTAGAGAAGGCTTGTGTGAAAGTTTAGACACAAATGCCTTTGTCTTGTGCTGGCACCAGCACAGTCAAGAGAGTGTGAGAGTGTTTCGGCAGCTTATGGCTACGTGGCTGTGTGGGACCAGAATCAAGCTCTCAAGTGCTACAAATATCAGAGCAGCAACGTGAGGAGAAACAGAGACATGGATAGAGAAAAATGAAACTCAGAAAGTTCCTTCTCCTTCATCTCTGGAGAAGATGGTTGTATTCTTTTATCCTAATCAATGAAACATCAAAGTGGGGAAAACTCCTAGGCACAACCAGGAAAAGAGCCGAGTGCCTCTGCAGCACCACCGGCCACCGTGGGACTCTGAACACCCAAGCTGCTGAGAGGTGAGGCATGGAGTAACTCACCCAACTGTGCAGGTTCAGTTTGCGGGCACTCATGCGAATCACTCCTTTTGCTTTGGTTTGTGTGGGCTTATCCCCTTCTGAGTTTTGGTTTCCTACAAACTCCATAACTCAAAGCAAAGCCAGCCAAAGCCAATGTGTTTTGCCTGGTTTCAGGTTGAAATCACTTAGTTTCGCACCGTGTTCATCTGTAACCGTAAACTGGCCCAGGTGCACTCAAATCTTGGCCTACATCTGTCTAAAAAAAATTACAATTTTTTCATCACAGCAGACCCAAATGTCTGGGATTGCTACAGCCCCCCCCAAACCAGATCATAATGGGTTCATCACAAGGGGAATAATTGGAAACAGCACGTCCATTACCTTGGCACTAAGAACGGCTGGCACAGTCTACTAGAAGAGGTACACCACGCTTGCCCTATACGCACAGTTGGATGCAGTTGCAATTTGGGATAATCTACCCCATATTACAGGGTAGAATTACCTCCATTTTTTTCTGCACAGGCCTGGATGTCTAGAAGGGAGGAATCAATCTGGTGATGACCCTTGGTTAATGCCAAAGGTTTACTCTTCCCCCCACTCTTCATTCCCCCCATTCTTTATTCTTCGTATGACTATGATGATAATGCCCCTGGATGAAAAAATCCCATAAATGATAAAAAGTTTGCAGATGTAATATACTTTTTCTATTTGGTAACATACTGACTTTACAACCTCTTCATGAGTATTGGCTCTGTGAAACAAATCTTATGAGTAGGGGGATGGGGATTTTTATTTTCTCAGATTTTTAGGAGTTTTTTTAATTTTAGCATTAATACCAAAAGCATATTAGGCAAGGAAAGAAGAAAATAACCGTGACTGAAAGCCCAGATTTTCTAGTGTGGGTGCCAGGTAGACTCCTGAATCAATCTTTACGCATGCAAACGAGCAACATGTTTCTCCAACATGCTCAATGCCCTCTGTCTCAGAGGGAGTTGTGGAAGCCCTGCACTATAAAAAAGTCAGGTGTCTTTCCTTGGGATGGATTTAGTCCCATGTGACTTTATAGGTGTTTATATCAACTGCAGAATTAAATGTTAGTCATTCTGGGCTCCCTCCTGTAGTCAATAGCACTTCAACTAAGCTAGTTCAGATATTTCCCATTATGTGGGATAGATTCCACCCTAAAAAAAAGTCTGTTTATTTGCTCTGACTATGAAGAGATTCGGGACGTCCAGGTTACACATAGACGTTCATCATCTGTCAGATGCATCCCATCATAAGTAAGTTTAAATATGGCTTGAAGGGCAGCATTCATCTGATCAAGTGCAGACAGCTGCAATGTTGACAACTACATTTACTCTCTTTTGTACTCAGTTCAAAGAAACAGGTGTCGTTAGGGTGTAATTCATCTAATATTAAAGCAGACAATTAAAATAGGTCAGACTGATCACTCCCTAAAAGCATCTATTTCTCTCCGCTGGCTGGAAGGGGAGTCCGTGACAAGGAGCTGAGGTGTGAATGCTGGGTGGGATGAACTCCACACTAAAACTTCACCTATAGCCTCATTTTGGCTGGAGTAAGAAACCAGAAGTAGCCAAAAATTAGAAAGCTCATGATGTGACCAAACCTGAGCAATGTGGGACAACGAAACTTTCCAAGATTTCTTGGGAAAACACAGGTGCACAAAAACTCGCTCAGCACAAAACTCTCTACTTTTGCAGTAATATCATCTTACTCGGGGATCAGTATACAACCATTAGCTAAAGCTAATAAAATAAACTCCTGTGATATTTTGTTAGGTAGGTAGGAATGTGTAGCCGTCATAGCTGTTATGAGGAATAAACGAATAATAGCTGATTCTGTATGATATGAATCTGAGGAAATTAATCCAGCTAGAAGTGATTAAAAACATTAAAGCTCCAAAGCCTTATGGGATCATAGTATTAGGCAATTCCTTAGCAGAGTGCACATCACCCAAAGCTTATGAAAATATTTTCGGAAAGAGCCACAGGAAGTATTACATCATTGAAGACACAATGGCGCAGAACGCAACAAGTCAGGAAACGTGACTCCGTGCCCGTCTCAACCTGGTACCCGTGTCCTGCCTGCCTGAAACCAGCCAATTTATCTCCTGTTCCTCTTCCACTCTTCACTTGACTTCCCTGTGCAGGACTGTGAGCTCTGCTCTCTCGTGTTTACCTAGAGCTGTGCCCCGTGACAGTACCTCTTGTAAAAAATGTGGGACTGCAGATCAACGCAGACTGACCATCTGTCCTCCTCCGACAAAAGAATCTCAGCACGTTAGGAGAATCTCAGACTGGAAAGGAGTTTCTATTAGGTTTAAAAAACAAAATAAATCTACAAAGATACATGACCAGGGAAGTAATGTCAACCAGGAAAAGAGCCGAGTGCCTCTGCAGCACCACCGGCCACCGTGGGACTCTGAACACCCAAGCTGCTGAGAGGTGAGGCATGGAGTAACTCACCCAACTGTGCAGGTTCAGTTTGCGGGCACTCATGCGAATCACTCCTTTTGCTTTGGTTTGTGTGGGCTTATCCCCTTCTGAGTTTTGGTTTCCTACAAACTCCATAACTCAAAGCAAAGCCAGCCAAAGCCAATGTGTTTTGCCTGGTTTCAGGTTGAAATCACTTAGTTTCGCACCGTGTTCATCTGTAACCGTAAACTGGCCCAGGTGCACTCAAATCTTGGCCTACATCTGTCTAAAAAAAATTACAATTTTTTCATCACAGCAGACCCAAATGTCTGGGATTGCTACAGCCCCCCCCAAACCAGATCATAATGGGTTCATCACAAGGGGAATAATTGGAAACAGCACGTCCATTACCTTGGCACTAAGAACGGCTGGCACAGTCTACTAGAAGAGGTACACCACGCTTGCCCTATACGCACAGTTGGATGCAGTTGCAATTTGGGATAATCTACCCCATATTACAGGGTAGAATTACCTCCATTTTTTTCTGCACAGGCCTGGATGTCTAGAAGGGAGGAATCAATCTGGTGATGACCCTTGGTTAATGCCAAAGGTTTACTCTTCCCCCCACTCTTCATTCCCCCCATTCTTTATTCTTCGTATGACTATGATGATAATGCCCCTGGATGAAAAAATCCCATAAATGATAAAAAGTTTGCAGATGTAATATACTTTTTCTATTTGGTAACATACTGACTTTACAACCTCTTCATGAGTATTGGCTCTGTGAAACAAATCTTATGAGTAGGGGGATGGGGATTTTTATTTTCTCAGATTTTTAGGAGTTTTTTTAATTTTAGCATTAATACCAAAAGCATATTAGGCAAGGAAAGGAGAAAATAACCGTGACTGAAAGCCCAGATTTTCTAGTGTGGGTGCCAGGTAGACTCCTGAATCAATCTTTACGCATGCAAACGAGCAACATGTTTCTCCAACATGCTCAATGCCCTCTGTCTCAGAGGGAGTTGTGGAAGCCCTGCACTATAAAAAAGTCAGGTGTCTTTCCTTGGGATGGATTTAGTCCCATGTGACTTTATAGGTGTTTATATCAACTGCAGAATTAAATGTTAGTCATTCTGGGCTCCCTCCTGTAGTCAATAGCACTTCAACTAAGCTAGTTCAGATATTTCCCATTATGTGGGATAGATTCCACCCTAAAAAAAAGTCTGTTTATTTGCTCTGACTATGAAGAGATTCGGGACGTCCAGGTTACACATAGACGTTCATCATCTGTCAGATGCATCCCATCATAAGTAAGTTTAAATATGGCTTGAAGGGCAGCATTCATCTGATCAAGTGCAGACAGCTGCAATGTTGACAACTACATTTACTCTCTTTTGTACTCAGTTCAAAGAAACAGGTGTCGTTAGGGTGTAATTCATCTAATATTAAAGCAGACAATTAAAATAGGTCAGACTGATCACTCCCTAAAAGCATCTATTTCTCTCCGCTGGCTGGAAGGGGAGTCCGTGACAAGGAGCTGAGGTGTGAATGCTGGGTGGGATGAACTCCACACTAAAACTTCACCTATAGCCTCATTTTGGCTGGAGTAAGAAACCAGAAGTAGCCAAAAATTAGAAAGCTCATGATGTGACCAAACCTGAGCAATGTGGGACAACGAAACTTTCCAAGATTTCTTGGGAAAACACAGGTGCACAAAAACTCGCTCAGCACAAAACTCTCTACTTTTGCAGTAATATCATCTTACTCGGGGATCAGTATACAACCATTAGCTAAAGCTAATAAAATAAACTCCTGTGATATTTTGTTAGGTAGGTAGGAATGTGTAGCCGTCATAGCTGTTATGAGGAATAAACGAATAATAGCTGATTCTGTATGATATGAATCTGAGGAAATTAATCCAGCTAGAAGTGATTAAAAACATTAAAGCTCCAAAGCCTTATGGGATCATAGTATTAGGCAATTCCTTAGCAGAGTGCACATCACCCAAAGCTTATGAAAATATTTTCGGAAAGAGCCACAGGAAGTATTACATCATTGAAGACACAATGGCGCAGAACGCAACAAGTCAGGAAACGTGACTCCGTGCCCGTCTCAACCTGGTACCCGTGTCCTGCCTGCCTGAAACCAGCCAATTTATCTCCTGTTCCTCTTCCACTCTTCACTTGACTTCCCTGTGCAGGACTGTGAGCTCTGCTCTCTCGTGTTTACCTAGAGCTGTGCCCCGTGACAGTACCTCTTGTAAAAAATGTGGGACTGCAGATCAACGCAGACTGACCATCTGTCCTCCTCCGACAAAAGAATCTCAGCACGTTATTATTATCTCAGTTGGTCAAAAGATATACTAGGGACACACTGAACGCATTTAATTCTTATACTCGTAAGAGATGCAGATTGTGGCAGGCAAATTGGTAAGGAAGTGTAAATAACTATACCGCAGCTGCTGGTTTCTGCAACCAGACACGCTCTCTGCAATGCACTGTTAATTATTTTGCCAAATTATTTTTTTACATCTTTTTTCTGAATGGTAATTTTCTCCTGTGCTATGTTTGAATATAGGGAATGCTGTGAGAAAGGCAGTTGTGTCTCCTTGTTGCAGCTTCACAGCCTGCGGCAGGGATAAGGGAGCCAGATTTAAGATTGCCAGATCAGTATCTCAAATTTAAGAGTCACTCTAGAGAGTGACACCTCCAGTGAAGAGCCACAACCAGCTTGAATTTGATTCCCTCAATGGTAAACACAACCTTATCATCGCAGGCTCAGTTTCTAAGTCAGCCAACATCTATCATGGCCAGTGCTTCACCTTCACGGTGCAGGTTTTTTTGTCTCATCCACAGTGACAGTCCAACACCACCATGCCCACTAAACCAGATTCAATCTTTATCTTTAAAGAATTTTAAATAAATTGCTGTTAGTCTGGAGCTTTTATAAAGTTTCTTACAACTAAAAAAATGAGAGACGAAGAAATGTTGCACAAAGAATATCTTTCTTTAGACCTCTGTGAATGCATTGCTGTTCCTCACGGCAGTACGAACACACCGATCTGTAAGCAATAAAAAAGGTTTCATGGCAGGGTCATGCAAGAAATACACTGGGTACCCAGATCCACCTATTTTTCCTAAGTGGGGGGAAAAAAAAGTGAAGCAGGTTCTTTGGTTCACAGGCTTCACATCTCTCGCACTGCCAATCCACTCTGGAGCAAAGGAATTGTTTTTAGTGTCTGGATGAATCAGAAGGTGGGGGAATAAATGATCTGAAGGCATCTCTCTTCTAGACATTATCCAGCCCTTTGGAATAATGATCCTACCCCAGATTTCCGCTCTATTGTTAAGCAAAGATCAAGGGAAAACTCATCCTCTGCAGAAGGCCAGCTCTGGACCCCAGCATTGCTTCCATCTGAGCTGCAGAAGATAAGCAGACATGTTGCTGCATAGTCTCTTTGCTGGCCTTCTGCACCAAAAAAGTTGTAGTCACTGAAGCACCTGTGAGCAGGTAATGACATGAAGCCTTGGATTGCCAATATTGTGGTTTAGGGCTTTTTTTTTTTTTTTAAAAGGAAGTAACCAGGACACCATAGGGACTTAAATGCTTGATATACTAGATTTCTTCCTAGTCAAGCCAGCTAGGAGTTAAGATCTGCTATTTTTTAGAAAATATAGTTAATTTACCTTGTTTTAACATTGACAGTAATTTATAAATATTTATAAAAAAGAGCATGCTGGTGTGTGCACACGTGTTGCATATATATATTCAGATCTATGTGCATGTACAGATGTGCACACCTACCTTTTCATCTTGTACCTGGGCACACAGGTATACTGCCTTCATAAATGTAACTGTATACACCTAGGGGTCAACCACATACATAGAAACGTATGTGCGGCATACATCGCAAATAACAGTTGGGGAACTGGTCTGGTCCAGAGCCCATCTCTAACAGGCAGTTTAGGTGTGTCCATGCTGTTCGGCAGACTGGGAAGTTAATGGCATTGGTGTGGCTGTACTGCATCTGGTGGCCGCCAAGGATGACCCCCACCATTGCTTACCACTACCCACAAAGCCAGTGAGACTCTCAAGGCCGAGCGATGGCCAAGATGCATGCAAACCAACCCTTGACTGTACAAACATGAAGTGTCACTAAGGAAGGGATTTTACCATTGCCCATGGTATGAGTGAGAGTGCTTTTGGAAAGATACATCCAGTCCTGCTGACCACATATATTTTTTTTTTAAGTGCTGATGAAATTAGAAGAGTTCACAGATTTCTGACAATTAACTTAAGTCTGGAAAATCTGCCTTGGACCAGAGAAATATAGTCTTTTATTTATTTAAGCAATGGTTAAGAAGCAACTTAATTACAGGTTATACGCGTAGGATTTTTATGATACGGGGGTAGGGGGAGATAACTCATTTATCACTCAAAATTGACATAATTTAATGGTGGAGAAATGAGGATAAACCATAGTTGACTAGAAATAAGGTGTAAATTTTGTACTGCTGCTTAGCACTAAAATGATTTATCCAGGGATGAAGTAGTACTCTTTGAAGACCTTATGCCAAGATTAAGGTCTCTATAATCCCGTGAGAAGTCATGGATGGAGGAAGAATCATAGGGCTAGACCTAAAACTAGAGTTGTATGTTTGATCAGAGGAAATTCCCATAATTCTGTCCACGAATCTTAAACCTAGCCCACAATAAAACTTTTATCCGTAGGTATGTCATCTTTTTATCCATCTTCTGCACCTTATTCTTCATCTTTTAACTGAAAGAGAACAGCATTCTCTGTCTCTCCTTCCTCCTGTTTGGAATATTTCCTTTTCATCATTTTCATTTCCTTTCAAACCATGTTTAACGCTTACTGCTCTAACATTAATGTTGCTTTTGGCCTGCTCTCCTTCTCTAGTGTCTAGCCCCGTTATAAGAAGGGCTGAAACCCTTGTTACTGGATGCAGGCAATAAGGCTGCCAGAGAGATGTCGTGTGTGTTCCTCTTCCCCTGCGGAGCCTACGGCCAAGAGTTGGCGATAAAGATGATGCTTCAGGCCTCGAGTCTGCCACAGCCCGCGGAGAAGCAGTGTCAAGGACTCAGTTCCACAAAGCATTGGACCCCATGCGGTGTATACCCCATTTGATGGCAGTTTGTCTAGTAAAGAATGGGGATGGAATAAATTCTTGAGAGGTTACAGCTCTGCAGAAAACACATGTAAAACCTGCACACAGCTGACATGGGCCAGCACCCCTCTGAAATTACTTTTTTATCTCCATACACTGACCGTTCAGCCACTTCCAAGGGAAAAATTTAGCCCTGTACATCACTTGCTCCTATCGCTTATTTAACACACGATTGCTACCGCAAGGCTCCTGCATCTCCTGTCTTTTGGATAGCATCGGCATCGTTACTAAACTGAGACAATGCTAACCATATTTAAAGAATCTTTGGTCTTTCTCATTAGGATCCTATAGGATTTGGTTTTCCACAACTACAGCCTCTCCATAGCCACGTTAAAAATAGGCTTGGTAATACTTTTCACATTTGTAGGCTGTCACAAACGGTTAGCAGGGAAGAAGTCATTCAAACGCACATGACTTTATAATTAAGGCACCTAACTCTTATAAAACCCATTTTTCACAGAAGCAGTGACTTTTAATAAAGTGCAGTGGAGCTGTGGGGGATTCTGTGGTTTCTGTGTGCAGGCCTTGTGCGAACATTTCGACCCTCAGCCCCGACCACAGAGACCACAGTCATCAGGAGGAATATTTATTTCCACTCCAGCACTTGTCTGGTCTGGTGGACAAGCAGAGCACGGAGCCGCGAGGCCGAGGGCATGGTGCCTTGCGGGAAGCTAACGGTAGTCGTTTCCCTTTGCTGGGCCTCAGTTTCTCCATCTATAAAATCGGGATGATGATTTCTTCTTCTTTTGAAAGCTGCCTTGAGAGCTAGGGATGAACCGAGCAAGATGTTATTATTTTTTCAGATGGGGTCACTGAGGCGTGCAGAGGTGACGGTAACACTGATGAAGTTGGAGAGAGAGCTGGAAATGATGTCCTGGAGTCATGAGCCCCATTGCCATGCACGCTCCGAGGGATGAAGCTCCTTTTATTTTATGGCCTTGTGAGGAGTAGCATGCAGGAAATTAAAACCTGGAAATTAAACTGATGAAGCTTTTATCCAGATCAGTAGGAAGATCACACGGATGAGAGCACTCTGGCTCTCTGCATGCATGTAGTAACAACACGCTCAAAGCAGGAAAACCCAGATAAAATTAAAAGAGCCATTAGATAATCACTAGAAATTAATTTAACTTCACTGTAAAGGATATCATTTCAGTTCACCTGCTGAGCGAAGTCAGGCAAAAATACCTGATTATCAGCATGATGACAACAGGTTATTCACACTGTAAATTAGAAAAGCAGATGTTGCAACTGCTGCCCGCCAGCATTCACTGACTTGTCACAGGGCCACCGGTATCCGTGTGAGCATGGGATTTTGGAGAGACATGGTCCACGTCTTGCTCGTGATGCCTGTCTGGCTGCAGGTCAGGGTGCCCCTCACCGGGACCCTGGCACCTCAATCCTTCTGTCGCCCGGTTCACCGACAGGTTGAATAATTGCTAAATCCTTTGTCCGCTCTTGAATATGCAAAGTGTGACTTTTGGTGGCCATTTGAACTCTTGCTGTGGGATCTCTGTGACAGGTAACAAGCCTTACGGCGAAGGAAAAAGCAATAGATTCATCATTGGCGCTTGCAGGCTTCTGACACTGTCTCGTATTCACTTTCCTAATCAGGTGAGGGAAACATGGGTCTAGATAAAACTGCTAGAGAGTGGGGACAAGGCTGCAGAATTATGCACCCAGAGAGCAGTTATCAATGACTCATTGTCAAAACAGAAAGTGGTGCTGGAAATCCAGAAAACACAACCTGGGAGGACAGATTGATCGAGTTACTTTTATTAGCCAAAAGAGAGAGTCTTGGTGGGATATAACTGCCTTTGAGTACAGAAAAGGCTGTTACAAAGTGCACTGGTACAATCTATCCTCACTGTTAGGATAAGAAATGTCCTTACATTGCTGCAAAGACAAATTCAAACCAGATAGGAAAAAAACTTAGGAGGATCAAGAACGTCAGTAGATTCAAGACTGTGAAATCTCCATCCTTGGGGGTCTTTAAACACAGGCTGGATAAACTTTTGCCAGGAAAAACAGGTATAAGGGACCCTGTTTAAGACAGGCAACTCTGCTATAGATGTCCTGTGTGCATTTGAATGACGTCCTGAAGCTTGATGTGCTTCTGGCCAGGCTTTGTGCATCGGCATCCCTTGGGTGTAGGCTGCTGGTAGCTCAGTGCAGCATACGGAGCTAATCCACTCTCAAGATGCCTAAAAAATAGGAGCTGATTTTACAGCAGGCAAGATTGGGGCTTTTCTAGGAGGTACCGTGGTTGTGCAGTGCTACTGAAAGGGCAGATGGGAAAAAAAGTAGCAGTTAAGCCAAATGCACGAGGCTGGGTCACGTGCAGACCTGGGTCTTTTCTCTGTGCTTTCCCCAAGGTCATCTCAAACCAGCTCTGGAGCAAGGACTTGTATCTAAGCTGTGTGGACACAAGGCATGAAGTGCTGGAAAACCAAGTAGCATGGCGTCAGATATTGCGACTCGCCCTGTGGCTGACGCCACGTTCCTGACCCAGCCCCTCCACTTTCAGCATTTGGCGGGTGAGCTGATGTGGATTTCCCAAAAAGAACGATTTTGACATTTGCTGGGCTGCATTAGGAAAGTAAGCTGGGTCTTTGGCTTACTGGGGCTGAGTGTAAAGCCCAGCGAAGTCAACAGCATCCGAGACTGCGAAAGTAAAATCCCCCAAAGAAACATATGGAGGGGAGGCAGCACAGAGATGGTTCAGGGGTTCTCAGCAAGGGCGTTACGTGAGTGATCTTGGGGTTTTAGGAGTCATCTGGGCCAGACTGAAGTCAGTCCACTGCCTTCACACACACACAAAACATACAAGCCACAGAGACTGAATCTCTGGCTGCTTAGTCTAATGTGCAACCAGGACTCCCGAACCTCGCACTGGCAGAAGGGAGCCCAATTAGGAGGATTATGAGCCCACGCCTGCTCATCCCAGTGGGGCTCAGGGTTGGCGCTTGCAGGAATACGTGCTGCTTTGGGATAAGCCCAGGGGAACATAGAGGAAACGTTGTGGGCTCTTATATAGCTCTTTAGAGTTGTGCAGTCCACTAAACAGTGAATTCACTACAAATACAGCACTATCAGTTACTGGGTTCATACATCACATAATAGGTACGATTCACTCTAAATTAAAAATGTAATGTAAAATAGATTTAAATATAAAATACACACAAAAATGTAATTTATTTGGTCTCTCGCTTCAGTCACTATATGGTAGTAGCAGACGTCTTTGGGGAAGGTGCTTTGCAGGGATTAACAGCCAGGTGAGGGTTAATAGGCCACAGCTGCACTATGATCCCCAACTCCACCCCAAATTAATGATCTTCTGAGGACATATCCTTAAATTAGAGGAAATGACAGCTTTAAATCGGCATGTGCCACACACAGTGCAGTGGCAGGCCCAACAGTTAGTATAATTTTTAATACGGCCATAGAAAAACACCTTTTTATACTAATAGAATAAATCATGTTCTCAACACCTGGAGTTTACACTAGCCAATCTGTAATAACCAATCTGTAATAACGTATTAATGCATAGCAGTTGCACATCCTGTTACAGAGCAGCAATAAAACGGTGAGGGACCCAAGGGTAAGGGTATTAGCTGGAGCTAGCAAGGCTCACTGACGGTTGTAGATCACCACTCTCCAACAGTGCAGCTGATTACCTTCAGCATCACACAACAGACCATTAACTTATTTTTCTTCCTAGATGTCCATGGGCTTGTCTTTTTTTTTTCTTCTTTCCTGATCACGTAGACTTCAATTCAGGAAAACATTCCTATTTACAGTCTTCCTTTAAGAGCGTGCTCTAATTACACCAACGATCAAGTCACCTTCATGCCGGATGGGTGACAGATGCTGCCCCTTCCCTTAAGGGCACCATGCGTTTCTGATCCTTGCAAATGCACTGATGGTGGCAAGACAGCAAATACATCTGCAAGGCGAGGGTACTTCTGAGTGGGGTTCAAGGAGAAGTAGGTGTTTGCTAATACCTCGCTGAGAAAAATGGATTACTTTCTTCCTCTCAGAGGTATTCTTCCAAGCTGCCAACGGCATCAGGCAGACCTCAGTAAATTGGTTATGTGCAGGCCCATTTCCAAGCGGTGCTCTGAGAGCAGGAGGGCTGCTTTCTTCCTTTCTTAAGTGAAAACCTGAAATCCTGATTTCAGCCATGAAGTTGGTGTTTTCAGGGGGAGATTATTGTAGATTTACAAATAACATCAGTCAAGAAAACTCAAATATTACCTTATGCATGGTACCTTTCAGCAACAAATCACAGATTTGGAGAGATTAAATCAGAGCTTGTGTTGATAACTATGGAGGGTTTACATGAGATCACGCTTTAATTTTTTTTGCTTTCTATTGTGTAGAATATAACAATCGTGTTCAAACTGCAGAGGGAACTCTGAGCCAGTAACTGCCTTTATCAGGACTCAGTGTCTTTCTGAGGCACTAAAATATTTGGGGTTTACAAATCGGAAGAAACAAACACAGCACTTGATGAAGCAGCTGCTCTGCTGCACTCATCTCCGTCTGTGCAAGAAGAAGAAAACAGGTTTTGCAAATCTATGGTGGTCAGTTTTTCAGTCCCAGAGCTATTGCAGCTTCCACACCGTCATCTTTTTGTTTAAATTTTGGGGCCTACGGGCTTCTCATTATCCTTATTGTCATTATTATTTTAAAAAGACTGGATCCACAAATTCATTCCCATGATACAACTATAATTAATTGATGCACTGAGAGGTCTGGATGGGAGTCCAGGACCCCAGAAACCCATTTCAGTGCCTTCACCTTCAGCATGTGTTGGTATGGGGGGAAAAAAGCATCTGCTTTCCTTAAAAAATAAATAAATGGAATCAGTAGATGTGCCAAATCTGATATGATGCAAAAACAATGTAATACCAAATGGAGCAGCAGGCAGCTAGGAAAGGCAGCAAAAACCTTATTTCTAGACTTGGAGTGACATCACCAATGATGCCTTTGACAAGGAAGTAAACAGGAAAAGCTGAGTTGGCTGAAAGTCTCTAAGAAACAGGGAGGGAAAAGTCCATGTTTACCACATGGAAAAGGACAGACAAAGGCAGCACAGAACTGAATGTTATTTTCAACATTCCCAAAAGAGGATGAGACAGAAGAGAGGGTAAAGACACAACAACACTTAAAAAAGACTTTAAACAAGTACTGACTAGTGTTTCTTTCTGAATGGATTTAGACTGTTTCCCTCTGTCTGCACAAGGCAAGAAGAGAAAGCACGGCCGGGTCACGGGTATGGCTGCAGTTTAAAACTTTGACAGGTCTTGTCTGTTTTCTTATCCTCATACCAAACTTTTATCCAGCCTGAGAGTGCTCTGATGCATCTCTGAAGATAAACTTCCAAAGACCCATACTTACATTTACTGTCTCCACAGACAGCTTGCTTCCTCCTGAAACGCGTTAGGGTTACTGTCTTCATAGTTATATAGACATCCACTGAATTTGGTGAAACGGTCAGCCAGGAACTGACAGAAAGAGGGAGATTTATTGGTTCTCTAGGACCCAGTTCTGCAATCGAGATCAATATGAAGTCATTGATAACATGACAGTTAACGGAGCACAGGCAGCAGGGTCCTGTATGGTATCCATGAAAAACTGTCATTATACAAAAATTAGACAATCCAGTGCTTCTGAGCAGAACCTGTGCCTCTTGTATTCCTATAACCTTAGCTACTTGACCAGAGGTTTCACATATTGCTTTATCTGCTGGCTGTCAAATCAAAACTGGGACTGCAAGATAGACTTGGTCGCCACGGCTCGCACTACAGAACTGGTGCTCCATACATGCAGCAAGGAGCCAGCTGCCTTCTCCCAAATAGAAAGCGTTAAAAAGTGTAACCTCAGATTGGATTTCACGGTTCCCACTCTTTACCATGAGAGCAACAAGATACTGTCCTGGGTGAGCAGAAAACCCACACTTTGAGTTACGAAAGGGTATGACCCATCCCACCAACGTCAAGTAAACTCCTAAGCTCTGCACCTACAGGTGACCAGTTGCTGATCTGGGAAACACTCAGTTGGGGTTCACTGCTCTTTCCACCTAAGCCTCAAAAGCTATCATTTAATTCAATGGAAACTATAATATGAGCACTTTCTTGAAAGAAAAAAAAGATACCTTCTTTTCTGAGGTAAGTTTCTATCCCTACAGGATTCAAAACATACGAGATTATTATTTTAACTTTTTTTCCCTATATATTGCATGCAAATTGAGGGACTATCTCTGACCTTCCCAGCAAAGTTTAATAGTAATGTTTTTAGTATCCATAAATTTTTGGGTGTCACTTGCTAGTAAAAAGTTGGATAGGAAAAACAGGGGGAAATAGCCTATCCATATGAAAACAATAATCATGTAATATTTATTGTCTGGGATTGAAATGTTTCAAATATTCAAAGCAATAAAACGTCAGGAAAAGCTAGACTTCCTGATGTAAAAAGGCCATAAATTTCTTCCTTCATAAGACACAAGGAGGGGGGAAAAATCAATGTAATATTTTATGTGAAAGAGAGAAAGAGAGGAAAGAGAGGAAAGAGAGGAAAGAGAGAGAGAAGAGAAGAGAAGAGAAGAGAAGAGAAGAGAAGAGAAGAGAAGAGAAGAGAAGAGAAGAGAAGAGAAGAGAAGAGAAGAGAAGAGAAGAGAAGAGAAGAGAAGAGAAGAGAAGAGAAGAGAAGAGAAGAGAAGAGAAGAGAAGAGAAGAGAAGAGAAGAGAAGAGAAGAGAAGAGAAGAGAAGAGAAGAGAAGAGAAGAGAAGAGAAGAGAAGAGAAGAGAAGAGAAGAGAAGAGAAGAGAAGAGAAGAGAAGAGAAGAGAAGAGAAGAGAAGAGAAGAGAAAAAAGAAAAGGAAAAGAAAAAGAAAAGAAAAGAAAAGAAAAGAAAAGAAAAGAAAAGAAAAGAAAAGAAAAGAAAAGAAAAGAAAAGAAAAGAAAAGAAAAGAAAAGAAAAGAAAAGAAAAGAAAAGAAAAGAAAAGAAAAGAAAAGAAAAGAAAAGAAAAGAAAAGAAAAGAAAAGAAAAGAAAAGAAAAGAAAAGAAAAGAAAAGAAAAGAAAAGAAAAGAAAAGAAAAGAAAAGAAAAGAAAAGAAAAGAAAAGAAAAGAAAAGAAAAGAAAAGAAAAGAAAAGAAAAGAAAAGAAAAGAAAAGAAAAGAAAAGAAAAGAAAAGAAAAGAAAAGAAAAGAAAAGAAAAGAAAAGAAAAGAAAAGAAAAGAAAAGAAAAGAAAAGAGAAGAGAAGAGGAAAGGAAAAAACCCACCACCCTTAAATCTAAGTTAAAGCAGTAGTGAGCCCCCAGAGGGCACAATCCACTTACCTTTGGGAGTCTCAAGGAAGGAAATGGCAGCCAAGAGCACACCTCATGTATTACAAAATATAAGGAAATTTCAGACACAATTTAAAGGAGCAATGAGGTATCTCTGCAGTGCCCAGCTCTGACAACTTCCTTCAACATTCAAGCGCTATAAAAATACCTGCTGTTGCCCTCAAGGTATAAACTGGGGGCTTATTCCCAGCCCTTTGAGATCCCTCCCTCTCAAACAATATTCTCTCGGACTTAAAAAAAAAACCCAACAAACTCGCCCAAAAACCAAAAAACCCCCCCACACCTCCAGATTAAAAAAATGCCTTTTTCATACAGGAGGTCAAAGATGATTTTTCTAAAACTTCACAAGGCTTCACAATCTCTTAAAGATCCACAGTGTGACATTAAATGTGTGCAAGAGAAAAATGAGTAATACAGACAGAAAAGAAACCAAAGGTTGCAATAAAATTATTTTCCCGAAGTAAAAATCTTTATCTTTACAAGGATAAATCTACTTTCATTGCAGAGCGAGGGAGGTATCAAAACAGAGTCAAGTTTGCTTTTGGATTTGTAAAAGCAGAACTGGTTTTTGGTATTCAGTCTTCTTGAAAAAATATGAATATATATATTCATATTTATTTAATATTTATGCATTTAAATAAATACATTTTCTATGTCTCTCCTGCTCACCTACAAATAAAGTTTTAATAACAGTCTCTTTAAGTGCTGCATTAATTTTGCCCCACCTTTAGGACCACCAAAGAAACCAACCAAGATGCAAAATCCCTTCAGAGTGTGCACCACAAATACATGTCAAAGTGCAAATAAAACAAGCCTCAACAAAATAAAAATGAATCGAGCATCATCTACAAGCCCAACTTCAACACCGTAAAAAACACATATAAAAACTAGCTGTGGCAAAAACTGGGAAGGTTTGGACTTTGGCCAAAAATTCAAAAGTTTGGCTGCTTATCCCAAATTTTATCTTCACTACCATAACAATGGGAAGACTGTAACATGGAAGCGTGGCCACACCTCCTCTCACAGTCTGCAGCCAAGCCTTTCCTTCTTCTCATTTCGTTTGACAGTAGTGTACATTTGATCCCAAGGCAACATTGATTTCCTACATAAGCCCCATTCACAGACATGAGGGTACAGTCCCCTGCTTCACAGACACCTATCCAAAGAGGCTTAACGGGGGATTGGAGCATACAGACTAACAGATATTTAAACTCCAGAGTCCTGGTGGAATAATCTTCATACTGCTCCCATTAACCCATGTGTGGATGGAGCTTTGGCCGTTTCTTGGATGATTTTGTTGCAGGGACAATATTCACACACTCTCTCTCTCTTCTGGACACATCAGCAGAGCAATGTGGACTAGCTTATATAGCTACACCTATTCAGCTACCATGAATAAAAGTAACCGACTCACACTCCGCTCCAAAATAATTTGCCCTTAAAATGTGAAAGGTTCTTAACGCACTAGTCAAAAACAACAGCTGCAGAAAGACAGAGAGCTGTTTACCACTGTATTGACTCTGAAACCTGACCGCATTCGAGAAATAACTATTCTTAACTATTTCACTGCCAAACACGAGGAGAAAGTTCTGATCACCTAAGTGTGGAAATTATCATGAAGTAACTGTCAAATGGGAAAAAAAAAAGATTTTCTCAAGTGACATTTAGCTGAGTCCAGTCAGACCAAGGTTATTTTATTTTGTCTTACCTTGGAATACTCAGCGTTGCGGTTCTTGACCTTCCAGTGGAAGAATCTATCATGTTTTTCCTCTTGGGCTTGTGTCTAATTTATACAGTAAGGAGGCAAGTGGGATGCATATGAGTTTGAGAGAGACTTCAAGGTTGACCTCAACTGTTAGTTGTACAAGTTCAAGCCCTACAGAAGCCACCTATCAATTCTGCCACCATCCCAGAGAGGACGAATAAGAACAGCACCTTCCATGAAGAAGCTGACTTTCAAAGACATGCTTTCCCAGGTACTAAAAGTACCCCTTAATAATTGCTTCAATTTATTTCTGTTCTGTCTACACCAAATTCTGCTGAACAGTAAAAACTTAAGGCTACAAAAATGTTGATAACATTCCAAAACAGAGGAATATAAATTCTTTTAATAGTAAAGTAAGGTCAAGGTGACATGGAGAACACTAGACAGATAATGTCTAACCTACTGAAATCATTTTCTTGAAGGTACAAAAAAATTGATGCATGCGCAGCAGATTTCAGCACTGATGATCAGCAGATACACAATGATTTGAGCAAGGGAGCTCAGGGAGAGCAGCTCAGCTGGAGCCTTGCTCCTACAAAAGCCTTCTTTCTTCTTCTGCAGCGATGCTTCAGGTTTGTTTTCAACTAGGCTTGACACACAGTTGATGCCATTTCATTTGCAGATCTGAAGAAATCATGTCAGTACAAGAAATGCAATAGTTTCTTTGTTTTTTTTTTATTTTGCAGATTAATTAAATACTTATGGAAATGAGAGCTAAACAGAACTGGTTTGAGCCAACTTGCTTTACTGACTCTTGACTACCTGAATCCTGCTATGGCTTCAGGTATCTCACACCTTCTCTTCTTCCAGGTCTAGTTATAGGCTGAAGATCAGCCACCACACTTCAGCTGCACTTTATTAGATTCAGACTCAGTTCATTTATTAGAAGTTAACATTTTACTTTATCTTTGTGAACACCCATCGCAGCTCTTGCCCCATTTAAAAGAGGGCACTTACATTTCTTAATTGTGTTTCTCCTACTATTTCTTGCAGCTCTGATGTACTAAGCAAAGGCAGGTTGGGAGGAGATCAAGGTAAGAACACTCTGGCATTGCCAAAGTAGGACTTTTTAATGAGTACGTCCCTCCTGGTGATTCCTGATGCAGAAATCCAGCAGAGTGTGGAGGAGGGAAAGTGTCCCACAGTCCATGTTTTGGTGGAAATGTAACGTTTATGTTTCTGCACGAGGCCATTAAGTGGCTGTGGCACATTTCAGCCGGAAGGTTTTAAAGTGTTGAGTCCTGGATTGGATCCAGATCGAGTGATTGCATTCTTCCTCCCCAAATGCCTCTCGTAGATCCAGTTGGATACTGCTTTTGCCACTTTCTCTCCTAACCTGTGGGGCTGGGTTATGTGCTTGCTGATAACACCTGTCATTTCCACTGCAGAGGGAAGATGACTCAGAGCCGAGAGCATCAGCATGGATTTGGGAAATCCAGGTTTTCTGAATCATCCCAGGTTTCCCAACATGGGGCCAGTCATTTAGCCTTTCCATGCCTCAGAAGAAACGGAGATAACAACACATTATTATTTCAAAGCGGTGCTGCAGGCATAAATACATGGAAGACTGTGAGGCACTCAGATATTACAGTAATCAAAGTCATACAAGTACCAAAGATTGACAGATCACATCTTCACAAAATCAGTAAGAAAATCTGCAAAGCATCTGGATGAAGACTAGTCCAGAAATACACAGATATACTACAGTATAAGACTCTTGTGCCAATATTTCTGTCTGATAGGAATTAAGATGAATTATCAATCACAAATATAGAAGAGAGCTATAAAACGTAAAATGAAACTGTATTATTATAATTTTAGTTCTTGATTTTCCTTATTTATCTTTCCAGCTCTCTTCCACTACTAATCTATCTTGTTTAGGAAAAATAGTATATAAGTATAGTGGAGCTTGGTTACTGAGAATGGCTATTAATGTAGTGTCTCAGAGTGCTCTCTAGACAGTTAAAAGGCTTTTAACAGTAAAATATGAAGGTTTCCTTCAAATTTGCAGTCATCTGCCTTCTAAAAGTTTGTTTCAGTTGCCAACATTCAGTGATTTATAGGAGTCAAAGTATCTGATTTTTGTCTCCCCACAATAGATGAGAGCTCTATTTTATTATTTTGTAAAGGCAATGTCATTATCTTAAGCAGAAAAAAAAAAAGTACTACATTAAAGATACAGCTTTCACAATAATTTTTTAAGGCATCTGGCCTTATTTAAACCATCAAATTTACATTCAATTCCTTCAGGGATGGCTCCTTTGCTTTGCGCTGGCTCTGTGCCCTCCGAATAAAGACCTGGATTTAATGCATGCCACCGCTGCGTTTCCCTAGCTGCACCGCCGCTCGGTGTAGATATATAGTAGAGGTATAAAAAGCCTAACCTTAGACAAGATGATTCACTTAGGAAAAAAAAACCCACCTATAACTGTGTAAGTTTCAACTAGAGGTTAGACTTGTGACTAATGTCACTATCTATTTATTCTTAAATTATTAGTAGAAGTGTTTATGTACTATGAAACATTCTGTATGAGCTAGACGGGAAGCTATAAAACATTTTATGAGATCTACACACGGCTGATGGCAGAACGTTAATACAACGCTAGGGTTCATCTAAATTCAAGAAGTGCCAGAAAACAGGTTTTTTTTTTCCCCAGTGAGATCTTCACTTGACAAAGAGAAGTGTATTCTGAAAACCCAGGGGGGGCAAATTCTGCAAGGTCTTGAGTGTCTCTGGAGAAATATGGAGCACTGTCAGCTTCTCCCGATTTCCAGATGAAGGCAAGAGCCTTTTAAAGGGCTTTATTTCCTCGAAGAAAGCCTGAGGAAGGACAGGTCAGGAAATGAGATGAAGCCCAATTAGAAATCTGTGTCGTGCCTCCCTCACCTCTAACAATTTTCAAGTTGAATTATTATCCCTGTTTTGTGGATGGCTGGACTAAGGAAACCCAAAAAAACTAGGTAATATAACCACACAGCAAGGCGGACATTGAACTGTGAGCAAAACCCACACTCCGTTAGTTATGCAGTCTTATTCCTACTGAAATTGGTTCTGTTTCCCTTGTTCAGGTAACTAATAACATGTTAAATAATCAGCATAATCTGATTCAGTTACTATAAATCCTTGCTAAGAATCAAAATGATTTACAAGTTGAAATTACACAAGCACAAAGCTATTCACAGCCGTTAATTGAATCTCAAACTGATTTTTATACATATAATAAAGAAAAAGTTTAAGATAAAATGTGTAGTACCAGCTTAAGCATACATCTCTGGTTCTGCAGCACGTCAAGTGGTGTTAAGACGCGTTCTGTATGCAGCACGAGTCCTAGTGGTCTCATTTTTGTTTTAAACAGAGTTAAATAAAACTCTGAAGATGAGAAAAAAAGCGATTGCTTCCCAAAAATAAGAATAAACTGGGTTAGTCCAAGATAGGGAGACATAACCTACCTTGTTTTACTCTAAATTCAGCTCACTGCCTTATGTAGAGAAGTGAAAGGTTATTATATGGGTTTATTGAGCAAACCCAGATTTTATAAATAATTGCCTGTCAGACTGTTCAAGATAGACAAACATACAGCAGACCAACAAAAACATGATCTGTCATATTTCTGAGAGAAATGTATGTTGAGTCTTCATTCTCTGGGACTTTAAGTAGACCAGTAAAAAATAAGTGCCAGTATTTTTCCTGCTTATGCATATTTTAAAATGTAAAATCTGGGAGAGATACAGCTACGGAAGGAATTTTGATTCCAGTACCCAGTGCCTGAAACGGTTTCTTCTGTCTATATCCCTGCAGATCGAAACCAAATACAATAAATGCTGGTGTCCTCTTAAAAAGTCTGGATGTTTACAGCAAGCATATAATTTTCCATGATTAAGGACGCCAACAAAAATAAGAGTGATGATAAAAAGAAAAGTTTAATCATATATTTCAAGAAGCACAGATGGAACATCAGAAAACTTCCCCCCCGCCCGTTTAATACACTGCATTGTACACATTACTTTTAGCCCTTTACACACAGATTAACTCCAGAAAACAGAAGCGTAAGCAGGTAAAAGAAAAAAGCAATTTATGAATAGCAGTAATATTTGATGTACAAAGTTCACTTTTACAATATTTTGGTTGCAAAGAGAAGAGACATTTTTCTGTTTATTTTAAAAAAAAATAATATATATATATATGTATTTAGGGTTTTTGCAAGCAGGTCCAGGAAAGCAGGGCAACAAAACCACTTACAAATGACCACAAGAGCATACAGTGGGAGTGAAAATTAAGACCTCACATACTAAGCACAAAGGAGGAGGTCGGCTGCACTATATAAAAGTAATATTTTGCTGATCTCCTCTCGATCTCTTGAGTGCTCTGTCTCAATTTGAGGTTTAAGTTAGATTTCAAGGCTGGGCTAAGAGCGGCCGAAGCAGACCCCTGGGCCCATGGGGTACCACAGGGACACAAGCAGTACATGCCTGTAGATCCTGATGCCGGCCTGAAGCATCAGCCCTTTTCTCTGGTCAAGCATCATCGTGGTTAGCTCTATATTTGTACAGTTTTTATGGGAAGAAATGAATGTGTTTGTGAGGCCAGCAAAGGCTGGAGGAGCAGGGGATGGGAAGAAGCATAGAGGGAGGGACTGAGATTTAAAAAATAAATCTGAAAACAAACAACGTGAACTAAAATATAAAAAAGGCAAAAAAGAGCCCAGTTCTTCTTTAACCAAATCCAACAGTAACGCTGCCTTTGTCAACAACAGAGACAACATCTGCTTCCTGCAGCAAACGCTGAGCAAGTACATAACATTAAGCCTTTGCCTAGAACCACTGAGACAGACACAGTTATTTAAATACTTTAGGATATATTTTTCTGAATAGGGGCCCAATCCAGCGCCAAATCACTGCAAAGGCTTTCCTTGACTTCGGAGAGCGATGGCTCGAGCCTTAGGAGAGGAATGGAATAAAAATAGAGATAGCAATATTGAGAATTTGGGGCTGACCACTTAGCCTATCCTTGGGTCTGTGAAAAGACAAGTCTCTAACTGGTAAAGTACAGTTTACCTGAACCTTTCTCTGAATATCTTAGGATCTGAACTTGCTATTACTCTCATCAAAAAGCCCCTTACTGGATTAAACTGAACACTGAAAAATTGTTTGAGAGAAATCAGTGGAAAATAGTGGAAAATAGTGGAAAATAGTGGAAACCAGTTTTTCTTTTTGTAAAAAACACAAGGAAAACCTATATAACCTAAACATAACCTATATAAACCTACATAACCCAGTCTATCTCTGGCCTCTTTCTGCCCCATCCTGCTTTACAAAAAAACATCTCCAGGAGAACATACAGACTCCCAAACACTTAAATAAAAATGACATCACATTTCAGAAAGAGGCTGACAGCAGCAAGTCCCCTGCAAACTTCAGCATTGTCTGATCTGCATTCTTGTCCACCTACACGCTATCCCAAACATCCTGCCATTAATTAGCTAAATGTTCCAGCTAGTAAACAAGAATAACGATTGAGGGGGCTGGAAAAAGAGACGGAGTCAGCCAGCAGATAGTCACAACAAACCAGCCCACTCACTGGTACACAGAGACATTGGAGCCTGTATTTTTTTTCCTTCCATGGAGGGGAAGAGAAAATCACCTTAATATAACACTGCCTTTCCTGTTGCTGCAGCCACATCCATATTAGCAGGCGAGAAAAGTCATCCCGTTTCTGCGGTAGGCACTCTGTCAAAGAAAGAGAAAAATCTGTAATGAATTATCACATCAACTTAAACAAGGGAAGAAGGCAGAGAGAAAGGCAAGGCTTTCTTCCTGTTTTGTAGACTATTCTGGCTGCAATCTAATAGTGTGCTTAATCTGAACATTTCTGGTGGGGAAGCTATAAGCAACCACTTTGTCTATTAAAAAATCAGTGTGGTTAACAAGTGGTTAGCGACCCTACTTCAGGAGAGCGAGAGATATGCAAAAATGTAACATCCTATTTTGTTAATTGTCTGCAAAATAGATGAGGCCAAAAATACACTATTATGCTGAATCTGTTTGTCCTCTATAAGCATGTGTTCTCTATTCACTGTGTTCAAGAATAATTTCTGACCTATCTTAATAGTCTATAAATTACTGAATAATTAGAGTTTTCTGAACCTAATTTATAGTCTGAGTCTAAAGCTATGTAAACAGACACTGGTATAACCCCCACCCCCCCCAAACCAAATCAATTTTAAAGACCCTCTGATCAGTACAAAATAATTTGATATCCCATATATTGTAAACTGGGATCAAGTGTTTCCAAAGGTAAAGAAGCACAAGAGTTAAACAGCATTTGAGAAAATAATTTTAAAAGATCCTGTGACACTGTCTCACTAAAATACCTTTCATGCATTTTTAACATCTCTTTCTGAATCAATATAGGAAACTATGCCTTTTTACCCCTGGCACACTGGAAACCCTATATTTTAAGGGGACATTCTCAGTTTAAAAATTTAGTGGGTTTTTTTGTGTGATATTAATGATATCTTCAAAAAGGAAAGTAGTTTAAATACTTTTGCTTTATTTGGTTCACCTTCAGCAGTCATTCAGTTTTGAAAACGAAAATACAGTCATCTACTTCATTACAGTTAGTGCTTCGTCAGATTTATTTTGTACCTCTTAAGTTCAAGCACTTAGGAAGTGCCATATATAACTACCATTTTTAGTGGCTCTACCAATTTCCTAATTAATTTCAGCGAGATCAATTTCTCCTCTCTCAAACTAGAATTAGAAGAGTATCATTAAGAGCAAAGGATAACCTCAAACAACTTTGTGTATAAATAGTATTTATACTGAACTGTACGGAAATAGTTTCAAAAACAGCAAGCATGTATCCAGAGAGACATTTACGGACACTGAATATGCAAAAGGAAATATGTACAAGATGTTCATTACAGCATCCTTTACATTAACACCATACTTCAATACAGAGATCTAGCAGCATATGGCATTGAAGTCAAAGAGCAGAATATTAGCTCTGGGATATACAGCCAGTCATCAGACATGACAGTATCACCGCAAACAAACAAACAAACAAAAAAATCCAAAGACTCTATACCCAAACATGAAACGCACAAAAACAGGCTAGCCAATAATTTTGAAAGGATCCAATGTATTCCCACAACCACAAGCAGCAAGTCCAAGGGAGTTTGGATCTGCAGCTTGCCCAAACCATTACGGCTGGCATTTTGAAGTCGATGCAAAAGTAATGTTTTTAGCTCCTTGACCCTGATATTTTTACAGAGCTTATAACCCAAGTAACAACCTTTAACACATAAACAAAAAGTATTCAGGGCTATTGTGCAGTTTGCTTGAAGATAAGTGAACCCGAGTATAAAGTTGGATCCACATGAAAGATAAAAGGTTGAATTTTGCAAATGGAATTTCGGTTGCAAAGCAAAGTTGGGCTTGGCTGGGCTCACCTGGGAAATAATGAAGTTTAACATTTTCCAGCATGGGCAATATTATACGGTTAGTTATATCCCTGAAAAGGTCATTTTAGAAGCAAGTTTCAGAGGAGGGAGGATAACACCTTCAGAAAGTTGGACACACCCACCAGTCTATATTTAGCAATATATCATAACTAGTGTGGCTATAGTTAGGATTGAAAACTATTTCCTACTTAACTCCCTGTTTCACATAGTTTAAACTTTCTGAAACATTTGCCCTTGGGCTGAAGTTTCCTCTGCTTTAATCTCTGCCTGAAGTTCAATTTCTTTGGAAAGGACCAACAAAATTCCTTAAGCCATTTTGAAGTTCAGCAATAATGAAAACAACACATTTTTCCTTCCCGAGCCAGAGAGAGTGATTCTGATATATGCATATTTTATTATGGAATTTAGCCATAAATTGAAGCATTTTACCCAGAAACAATCTTTACCTTCAACCTCAGCTTAAAGGTAACTGTTTTGAAAATCAGTATTTCAGAGGAGGGAGTTTGATTCATCCCATTCCATAACAAGATAACACTTCGTTCTTATTTTGATACACTACTAGATAATAAAGGTTAACCTCCAAAATGCTTTTATGCATAGCAAAACTATTTTACAGTCATCAGTCTCAGTTATACCAATATATGCTATTAAGATATATAAGATATATACAGCTGAATTCATGATACTAAAAGACATATCTTTACATGCCAAGAATTGTGAAGAGAAAGAACAAGATGTTTTTTATAAAACTTGCATGTCTCTGTGCCCTTGCAAGAGAGAGTGTATACGTATGTGGCAGTCATTTAATGTGGTTTGATATAAGGTAAAGGGTTTGGATGACACTTTTGGGTACTTTATGCCACTTTGGCAGTATCCAATTTTTTAAAAGAAATATGATTATTTGGCTCAGAATTACAGATAGAGGATGATGCAGACTCTTGATGTGGGATTAAAATGGCAAGCCATAGCTGTATCCATTTTGCTATAGCCCAAAGTCAGGAGATAACATAAGCCCACGGTCGCTCCTGGAGCCCTTTTTGGAAAAGTGTCTACTGCATCCAAATTTTTGTGTGCTCTCTCTCAAAATTTACTGTCTACCAGCCTGCGCTTTGGTTTTTTCTGCTGTGGGCTGACTCCTTGCCATGGCTGAAGGTCCATCGGCCTGTTACTGTACCCGCTATGTGCGCGGGTGGTCAACGGACCACCTTTTAGACATGTGAAATCACCTAGCTTGGCACAAGTTACACTGTTCACCTTCCTAGAACAGATTCCATGCTCTGAAAAGTTGACATAACCTTATTTGGCCAATCTAGCTCTCACAGAAACTCTTCTTGCTCCTTGCTCTCATATGACAAGATTTTGCATCGCCTTCTCTGACCTTGTTAAAGGTGAAAGGACAGATTGCTGCCATCCACAACCAGAGGCTAAGCAGACTGGACCAAAGTGAAAACAGAAACATGACCTTCATCTTGCCCAGTCCACTCTTGCCATGTGCTCCCATTCAGGGGAGACGCATGATGATTTTGCTGCTTACTCCTCTACTTCCCAGTCCTGACCCCAGCCCATCTAGGCACCATGTGAAGAACCTTCTCACGGCTTCTCAAGCATCCTCTATCTGCCTATAGTATAGGAACCCTAGCTTGAAAAGGTTGCTCCTTCAAGTTATCAAAGCACATTGGATTCCGATATAAAGATCTTCTCTGGGAATGCTATCATTATTTAATAAATGAAAGTAGGGGTTTTTCCTAACAGTCTGAAAGGAGGTACAATGAAGCAGAAAAGATGAGCACTGCTGTCAGTCATCTAAAAGCAAGATCATGTTTTGCCCTTAGTTGGTGAAAGAAGGGAAAACTAACAGCTGAAAAAAGGCAATCTGGAACAAAAGGCCTTGGTCAAGTAACTCCTCAAATTTCATGAAAAATCATCCATTTTCTACTCTCTTTTTTAGTCCCATGTCTCTCCTGTAGTGGTAGCCTGAGGTAGTGTATCATGAAGGACCACAAAGAACCGCTCCATGAAGAGGGCAGCAAAACTCCTGTCCCCACAGTAGGTCACATGAAATGGAAGAGTTTACTGAAGAGTTCATAGGACCAATTTAGGGGCAGAAAATAATGTGTTTATTAACGCAAGATATACTGAAGCTGTGATTTAAAGAAACAAGTCCCAGCCAAACCTCAATTAGGTAACATATCAGACTAGAAAACTAAGACTTCTGAACAGGCACCTTAGCTAGAAATGGTTTCCAGTTAACAATTTACACTAGTGCATAATTTCACAGCTGTAGCATGATGAGAAAGAATAATTTTGGCAAGAGAAAGAAACAGCTGTGATTTTTCAGTGGGCCAATGTTTAATTCTTATTTGGGATAAAATTTGGAAAGTCTAGGGTAAAACATCTCCAGCGGGCATCGTAGACACCAGAATTTATTGGGCCAAAACCTCCATTGGTTTAAGTCTGCAGTTCTGCTAACATTAAAGCCAAGGTACAATGTCATGCCACAGGTCTGTTGTATCACTTAGCGATGATAAATCCTGAATTATAGGTCCTGTATAAGCAAGTTACAGAACAGCATTTTTAAAACTTGACGTCTCTCTTTCTTTTTGTCCTCGTGTATGTGTGTGGGCAAGTGGTTTAACTACAATGCATAAAGTGGAATGGCAGACAGAGACATCAAAATCAAAGAGCAAGTCCTGGCTGAACTTCATTAGCAAATATAAATACAAATAGGCACATCTTGTTTGTGACATGCCACGGTCCTTTCCGCCTTTGGTAATTTTACTCTATTCTCTGATATTTGCATAAATGTAAATCAAACCATATGACTTCAACAGGCTTATGATAGGGGAATCGTATGCAAAACTTTTTTTCATCAAATAGTTGTCTTCATGCAGTCTTACAATGTTACTGTGAAAATCAGGGAGGATTAGATCTCAGACAGTGAAAGCCTTTATTTAAGAACAGTGGAGGGAGCCCTGCCCTTTAAATAAGAGACATTCTTGGATCAGACACTGGCTGGCAGGATGGAAAAAAGGATGTAGCATTAACTTTCATTCCATTCCAAATAACCTGGAACCCATAAAACACAAAGATTCTCTAATTTTAAATCTGCTCCTTTTCTCCCTGTGTCTTCTTTCCATTTTATTTGGGGAATGCTAACTTTGAAATTTCATTAGCCCGCCATAATATCAAAGAAGTCATCCTGGACAGATTCATAGCTCTTTCTACATAAAAACATCTACATTAAAACCCCTGTGATTAAAAGGTTACTCCTCTAATTTTTCCCAGCCTGCATAGACAAACCACATGCAAAGAAGTGTCAGCTTATTTAGAGATTAAAATAATAATTAGTTTAGGAGGCAAAGTATAAGCAACATTGTTTAAAAAAGAAAATCCGTATGTTGTTTAGAATTAGTTGCTTCTGAAATTTGTGTGGATATAAACTCTCCCTATTAGAAGTGCATACACATTACAAAAGAAATATAATGGATAATTCTCTCTCCAATTTAAAACAATAGCACTGAAGGCTCCAATTCTACAAACCCATCTTTAATCAGTAGCCAAAGCACAGATGTCTGATATTACTCACAGGGTGAGGGAACTTTTTATGTATATAATGTCTAGTACATGGTCAATAATGAATAACAAATCCCAAATATATATCTATGAACACCTAGGTTTAGTAGATTACGAACTTGTACGATGCTCCGGGTGATCTGCCCTGCTGTATTTATTCATGAAATCTCACGGATTTCATTTACGATGGGGTCAGACCAATGTGCTGAAAGCTACAGCATCTATTTATCCATACAGTAATGGTCCCTCTGGAAGCACAACCACATTTGCCCTGAAGCTAGCCCCTGAGAAACCGCAGTTCGGTTAAGAAACACAAATGAAACAACTTTATTCCTCAGGTCTGTTCCCTGAGTCTTCAGCCATCCAGGGGGACACCAGTGACACCAGCGGCTTCCACGCCGTGAGTACCTGCCCTCCAGAAGGGGACCGAGATCACCAGCACACTTTACGTAGGCAACCACAAACATCACGCACCGATAAAAGCACTGCCTCAGTAAACCACCCTTCAACAGCCGGTAACAAAATGCTTTCCAGCGAAGTCACTTCTGGGCTTTGGTTTACCTTTTATCTACCAGTGGTGTAAACTTTTTCAATAATCACATAAAACTGTGTTGCTGTGTCCAGGAACAGGATACATCCAGGATATATCATCCAAGACTGTTAAAGAGCATAGTCGAGATCTCAACTACCCAACTTTTTTTATTCTTGCTCTCTGCCACTGGGAATAATGACATTCCCAAGGCTGATGGAAACGTAGGATCTCTGAAAAACAAGGACCAAATGTGTTTCTCGGACACCTCATGCAATACCACCAGTGGAAGGAAAACAAAATGTAGGGCTTGTACTGCTGTCCTTCAGCTCATGTGGCCAAATTCGCGATGCTGCAGTTAACTAGCAAACGCTGTTCTCAGGGCTGGGCTGATATTATAAGAAAGAAAAACAAGGCAAAAGGATCATGGCTTCTGTTGCAGCAAGAACTTGGGTGTGGGAGTGGGGTACCAACATCTGCCAAAAGAAAAAAAGAACAACATTTGTAGGGAGAGAGAGATTATTTTAAATTTCTCAGAGGGTACTGTGGAGAAAGAAGGAAAAAATGGAACTATAAAACAATACTTGGCAGCCAGCTTTGCAAAACAAACATGTTTTCGCAAAGTTCTTCCCATCACTGCCACCAACTTTAATAGCCTTTATTTGTCTGAGAGCAAGAAACCCTTTTTAATTGTCCGAGAAAAGGCGACGTTGCTTAGCACACTGATAGAAGTTCCTCTTCTGAGCCCTACTTCACCCGCACGCTGCTCTCGGTTCACAGTCAGAGAGAGGAATTCCTTCCCCCGGGTTGCAAAACCTGTAGCTGGGCTCCATCACCACCCTTCCCTGGATGAAGGGAGCAGGCTGCTTCTCCCGTGGAGCAAGCTGAAATCCAGCAAGTTATTATTGCCGTGGGTCTAACGGCCCATAACTGTCTACCCATGATATGCTACTGGCAAAGCACAGCAGGTCTCCACAAGGCACCAGACCTTGATGGATACGACCTGTTGGACCCCAATGTAATTGGGAAAGCTTAATCCCCCCACCGCAATGGAAATGCAGTGGTTCCTGAGTATCCCCGATCTCCTCATGAGCATCACAATTAGTTCATTAATAATTTTACTGCCTTACGTCAAACTGGTCAGAACACTTTGAGTTGCTCAGAGGCCAACGTCTCCTCTTCTGATGTGTCTCAACTCGCTGTTTTAGCTGTACGGCAGCAATAATGTATGTGGGCAACTTTATTATGTCTGAGAATGAAGTTAAAGCTAGAAGCCTTGAGACATACAAAGAAAAGACTTTAGGTATGGTTAGATACTGAAACCTCCGGTTTATGACTCAGGGCACTGCACAGTCACAGCACTCCCATGTGAAAATATACCACTAATAATAAAAACTCCTTCAACCTGAGAGTAATTCAGCATGAAATAACCTGGATGGCTCCCTCTCTCCAAGGATGGCTTTTCTTGTCTTTTTAAGGTTTCCTTCTACTGCTGTAGAGGCTTAGTTTTTTTTCTGGAGGAAGTGACAGAAGAGGTTAAATTCCCCCTCCATGTCACTACTTCTCACAAGCTCAGCATATGATTTTTAGTGAATTTATTTGGAAACAATATGGTGTGGCACAGTCGTCTGAGTACAAGGGCAGGAGCCAGGGCTGGGCTCTGCTCCCAGCTCTGACACTTACTTGCTGTGTGGCCTCAGACAAACCACTTAATGTCTCTGTGTTTCAATTTCCCCTGCCTTTGAAACAGAAATACTATCACTCACTGAAAACCTTTTTTGAGGATTGCTTGAGTACAGACTTAATACATAGTGTTTTGAAAACACTGTATGCTATTCCATAATTATTGTTTTCATTACATTATATCTTCCATTGTAATGGCTAAAATGCCAGATGTACAGAAATGGATGCTGAAACTGGCAGTTATTGGATAGGAGAAGAGGGTATTACTTTGAAATAAATTGAATTATTTGGGCAAAACAAGACCATTTACCTACATTCTTTTCTTGAAACTGTTGAAACTGTAATGAAAAGGAGCATCTAATGACATTTTACAACATG
Organism: Pygoscelis adeliae; assembly: GCF_000699105.1. Lineage (NCBI taxonomy): Eukaryota > Metazoa > Chordata > Aves > Sphenisciformes > Spheniscidae > Pygoscelis > Pygoscelis adeliae. The sequence continues at coordinate 5,121,721 of NW_008824359.1, read as the reverse complement.
CTTCTCTTCCTCCACCCCCTGAAAACATCCTGTGAATGCTTTCTGCAGAGGACATAGCATCTCTATTCTCCCTTTGCATTTCACCGGGGAAATGAGAACCCAACCAACAACGCAGGGCAGAGAGTCAGTCTGTAAACAGAGAAATTTTCTCAGGCTCCGAGGCCCTTTGCTGGTGGCGGCATTCGGGTGCGGCCACTTCTAGCCGTGCTCCTTACTGACTGATGCACTCTGTCTGCAGCGGGGCGCCTGCTCACCAGAGCGGTGGGAGGTAAGAGGAATTAAGGTAATGCATCAGTGGTTGCCAGTGGAGGAGATGGGAAGGGGGGGAGGGGGGGGGGAGAAGCAAAAGAAATATACTATTTCAATCAAAGTCTGAAATTTGTAGAAGTGGTTTTGGTCTCAATATAGAAAAAATATTTATCCAAGAAACTCCTACTCGGGTGCGAACATCCTACTTCTAGTGGGATTTTGTTTGGCAAAGTGCTGTGAAAGAGTGGAAGCTAATACAGAGCATGTCTATAAACAAATATATTTATTTAGTACAGATTGACACATTCACTAGAGTATTTCAGTGATTACACGTGTAAAACTATTTCCTATAGTGGTTTCCTTTTGTGATTCTGCTAATTTATTCAATCCACCCCATTTTCATGCATTGAATGTTATGAGCCATTTCAGCCACCCAGACTGAAATCCGCGCTTGGAGACTACATGCCTGTTTTTTCATTTCATCATCTACACATAATTATTTGGTGATATTAGGAATTTGAGCTCAAATGGAAGCCAACCAACATTTTAATAGCTTAAAAATCATACAAAATGAAGTCTGCCCTGAGGTTAATGAATAAGAGCCAAATCTTGAGGCTCTCTTTCAGTTTTTACTCCTTATTCAGGCAAAAGTTGAATCAATTGTAGTTGGACTGATTAAAAACAGAAGAACATATATTTGGATCTTTCTCTCAGGTAAAACTGAATAAATTACCTAGGATTAGGCTGAAGAATGGCATCCAATCGATCTTTCACATGTATTTCTGCAACACGCTGGAGAAAAAAATCCAAGTGCTGAGGCAGTTTAACCAGTTAAAACAATACTTTAGTAGCAGAATAAATTATTATACACTACCAAGTTTTATGACATTTATATTAGAAATAGCCCCGAATCAAAATACATTTTCTGGTCCCTCATCAACTTCTAAAAACCAGGATCAAATACAAACTTAAAAAATGGTCCATGAAGTATGAAAGCCAAATGCCCTTATCCTTCAAAACAAAGCTCCATCCCTAATTTGAACTTTAATCCAGGCATATATTGATACAGTTACTTGATTTTTGATGACGGGAAGCATTTATAATTTAGGCAATTAAAGGTTATTCTTTAGTTGTATGCAAGAGGTCCTAGCCCTTGTGCAAAGAATGCAATGTGCCTGTAAAAAATATGAAGCAGAGCAGTTAATTCCTTTGAACAGTTAACACTTATAATTGGTGATAATCAGAGAAAGATGATCCTCCCTTAAATAACAACCCATTTCAGTACTGGCCAGCCATGTCAAAGTAACGACACATTTATCCCATTCAAGCAAGATCTAAGCGTGAGGATGTGGAAAAGAAAGTAGTATGAAGAACAGATTTGTTCAGTATATGCAAAGCAAATAAGAGAAGGAAAAAAATCGGTAAGAGGAATGATCTGGTCATCTGTGAACAATACCAGATCCCTTGACTTGGTCTGTGTGATAGTGGCCCTGCTCACTATCTACTGACAGCCTGCAACTAGGATCTCAACGCTGAAACATGCCGAGCATATGAAGAGCTCGACCGTGGGTGGCTTCATTTGTAAATGAGCAAGTGGGGACACGTAAAGAGGACAGTCTCCTGCTAATCACCACTCATGCTGCAAGGACTGGTCCTGCTGCCCCAGGACCTGGGTCTCTCCCCATCAGTTCCTAACAGCGGCTTCCTGCAAGACAGACAGACTCCTTCACTTATTTAGACAGGGGTCTAACGAGAACTAACAGCACCAATGGCACATTGGCTAGCATGCGAAGACTGCTCAAAGCCTTGCAGGCTCCTGCATAAGGCAGCCTGTACAGAAAAGAGCCCTTCTTGCACCTTCAGAGAGCTTCTGGCAAGTTATGAGCTGCAAGGATGTACCAAGAAACTTGGGATCCCAAGGAAGGCGAGGCTTTTCTTTACATTATACTTTTTAAATTACATTATATTCACATTCATATGTTGGAAAAGCTGATTCACAAGGCAAGATGGACTTCTCATCTCTAATGTGTGGATCATTATCTATAATCTTTCCAAATGTCTTTCTGTCCATCTGTTCCTTTCCTGCCTAACGTCTTGGCAAAATGGGCCATCCCAGAGACACCGGATGGTTGCTGAGAATAGCGGAATTCCAAAATGTCCTTCCTAGAATTGACTAAAACTTCCTTTTGGTCGTTTCTGAGGGGGGCAATAATATTTACTGTGTGAAGAAAATGAAATAACTGGGAGGACTCTGAACTTTCATACTACGTTCCCTCTCCATAGACCCAGTTATACACATTACTTGCTATGGCACACTTTACTTAAGTGCAACTTATTTTGAAATGCTAGGACAGACCAATGCCATTAACAATATCTCGGCAGTCTGACCCATCACATCAAACTCCCTCTTCTTCAGTACCACATCTCATCTTTTTCTTTTGTATCCAGTTTCACAGAAGACGTACATTTATACGCACATCTATAAAGCTGATACTTGTCTGAAAACAAACTGGCCGGCCATGAGATCCTTCTGGCTGATTGCCATTGTTCAGTCATTAAATACAGGCTTACGAATAGGGAGATGGATTACCCGCTTGTAACTCCATCAAGGGCTTTTCATGATATCGCAGCCCATATTTTTTTAATAACATTGAGGAATATTTAAATCCTGTATGAAAGTTTTTTCATAAGTACTTCTTTGATGTTAGAACATTTTGATTTGTGTGCATGCTGACACCAGAACAGCTCGATTACTGCATGTTCATTTATCAAAGAGTGCGGGGTCGATCCCGTTCGGATGCGCAATTATTGCATCAAATACATAACATGCACTAATCATGCTGACAGCAACACCCCGACTTCCGATGGCTGGAAATACAAGAACAGTAAATAATTACTGTAAATGAAGAGTTAGTTAGGTCTCATTAAATGTTATTGTTACTAAAGCAATAAAAGAGTTTATATTAAAAAAAGCAGAAAGGTGGTAGGGGAGTTACTGAGCCCCAAACCTAGAACACATTGCAGTTCCTGGTCTTAAAGCTAATGGGACCCAGTGGATCCGGACTTCTGCAAAGAGAGAGCGTGTTGTCTCAGTCACATTATTTATTGTAATGGCGTAACTCCCTTTTTCTTTGTTTCTCCTCTTCCCCCCAGCAGAATGGCTGTTGGTAAGATGGGAATGTCAAATCCAGGTTTTCGGCTCTCCAGTAGCTCTGAATTTCCTGGCTTTTGTGGACTGAAAGCAGACCCTTAACGTCGCTTATGTGCATTTTGTTTTGGGTAATTGACATTAATTTTTAGGTTGCATCACCGACATCAATCAGCGCTGTTCTCAGAGGACTAGAGTTAAGGGGCCACAATAAAAGGCCATGATATTGTTTCTTTTGTTTTATTTTTGGAGCACTTTAACTACTCTATACTTTTCCAGTTGATGTTACATTCTTTTTGTGTGAGACAGTGTAAGACATTACTGCCTGTCTCGTTTAAAAGAATACTTTGGTATTACGGTAAACGGCTCTAGAGGCTGGGACAGTCAACCCTGGTAAAAATTCAAGTTGATACCTTTTGTCTATGTAACACTTTGAAGAAACTATGAAACGGCAACACATTTCTTTAGAGAGAGCTATGTTGCCCGTTACAGATGTTTTCCATATGGTAAGTGGAAGGTCGGCCCCTTCCCCCTCCGCTCATCAGTGTTCTCACATCGTAGAAGGCATCTACAAAGACAACATGGCTGTAAATGATATTGCACAGAAGCCTCCATCAGCACGTACTGTAAATGAACAAGCTGATTTTCATTGTACAGGGCAGGAATACACACCATTGTAGCCCATTTATGGTGAGGATTTTGACTCTTCAGCTTCCCATTTTACCAGTGTACTGCACAAATACTCTGGGCTAAGTGGTCAAGAGAAGCCAGACTAGGCTTCAGATGCTAAGATGATGAAATGGAAAAAATAGATTAAATTAGTAGCGATTACTGCAGATTATCATGCTGCATCAGCTGGTGGGTTCAACACCTTCTCCCTCAAATCCTTATGGGTGGGAAGGAAAATTCTCTCTCACATAAGATCATGATTTTAAGGGGAGAAGGATCTGAGGCACCTCAGTGGGGCTAAGACCTATTTTTCAGGCACTGGTAAATAGTCATATACACAGGGTCACAGGTACACCTTTATAACAGATAGCCTTTGGGTGAAGAATTGATCTGTTGCCCCGTATTTTGTGTTGCTCCTATCAATAGATAATAACAGCTATAATTAAAATGGACTTTGAAGCACAGCTGGACTTTTAAAAGAGCAGAGTTGCATTTCCAAATGTTCAGCACTATAATGGGAATCGTGTCTTCAAAAGATTTTAGAGCTCCAAAGCACCATTTTGTCATGCTCACAGTCTGGTTCAAAAGAGTTCATCACCCGAGGTGTACTCAGGATTTTTTGTCCTTTCATAAATCCCAATACTTTTTTTGGATGCCGGAGCTATTCTAACACTTGAGTCTTGAATGCAGGTGTGACTTTCTAAAAGTTCAATGTGAAATGGAGATATTTCCTCATCTCAACCACTCCTTTCCCAAAACACATAATTATCTTATCTCAAAAGCAGTAAACTTCAGAATAAAAAAGAACCCAAACAACCACATAATTTGAGTTTAAAAAAAATAATCCTTTTTGCCTATTTCCCTATGCTTTTGGTTTTAGACAAGGCATGGAACCGTCTATGTTAGTCTATATTTAATTTGTAACTGGACCATTATATTTCTTCACGCTAGCCAATATTTGTAACATATATAGATACTAGTTTGTATATTGTGCCATTATTTATTATATATTATTGCATAACAGTAATATAATTTCTAACATTTCTACAAAATAAACTCTAATGTTGAGATTTTGAAAGCCAACTCGTGATCTTAGCTATTTCAGTCCTGGTCATCTCACCAGGAACTATGTGGCTGAAACTTTAATTAGGCTCAGAAATAAACCTTAAATAATGTCTACTTAAAGTTTTCTTCTTTCTCCTTTGCTTTTTCATTCTTGTTTCCTTCTCAGTTTTCTAAAATGTGCACCACCATTGACTCATTTCCTAGAATCTACAAGATATTCCCCAATAACCTGAAATCTTTTCATTTTCTTCTTTCAACATATTTTCCTGTTCACCTTTTTCTGTTCCTCATGACAGCATTTTTTTCTAATTCTTTGTTACCAACTGTATTCTCTTTAACCTTAATTAAATCTTTCCTTCTACTTATCTCTGTCTTTGCCCCTCAGTTAAGCTTATCCACCCCCTGCTTCCCAGCCTGCTCTCTCATCTTTCCATAAGTCATCACTCTCACTCACTTTTGCCCAGCATCTCTCTCTTCCTGCTGTTTTTCTTTCCAACCTTATCTCTGCAGGTCCTTGTCTCTTACTGACATCATCTCCTCTGTAAAGAGGTGAAGGGCTTCTCTGTCTTGATATAATTCCATCCAAAACTTACTTCATCCTCTCCCAACCAGGTTTGGCTCTACAACTGTATTAGCAGTCATTGCAGAAGCTATAGAAAACTGCATCTACCGCTTATGATAGTTGTAGGACAGAAGAATTTTGGCAATACCAAAGGGGGCATTGGGCATGCAAGAGAAATTCAGGGCTTGTGTATAGGAGCAGGAGGATCATAAACATCCATTTGGAGTAGCCAGCAGTTGGCATCCAGGGCACAGAGCCCTCAAAAGCTTGAGGGAGTTTTTGTACTTCCCACGAGCTTAAGTTCAATCTTTGTTATTAAATATAAATGAAGCATGCAGTTTTCTTTTTTTTTTTTTTTTTGGCTGTAATTATTCAGTTTGCTTAAGGAAAAGAGAGCAAGAGGCAGAGGAAAAAATAAAAGGGCACATGACACTTTCATGTCAAAGAGAAGCATGCTTGTGCCTAGTCCATTGAAGAAATTGCTCAAAATCACTTCATCTTTGTGGAAATATTCCCCTTGTGAAAGGCTGCGGCTTCTGCCCCAGAAATGGTGGCCCCTAGGTTTGCTCTGCTCTGAGACTGGATGAACTCGCAAGCCGTCATTTCTAGTAAGCTTCTATTCTTCCTTGATAAATTGGTGTCACTTAATTGCTGTAATATTTCCTCCCTTTGTCTTTAGCTGGGCACGAGTCAACTGAAAATGCATGACTTAGTCTCACATAGCTCTTAGCAAATGCAGAGATATTGTGGAGCAGAGTGTGTTTTGGGGTGATATTCATTCCTCAAGGGGAGCTGCTGATGGGGTGAACCATTGATCCTGGCCCTCTGTAGGGGGATGAAATTCATCCATCCCCAAGGAAACAACCCTTTTTTTGCTATGTTACATGTAGCGCTTATGACAGGTGTTACAGAGAACAGAACTGGGGATAACAATATAAAAGCATGTCCACACTGCACAATAAAACATCTTTGTCCTGATCTGGAAGAGAATATAGCAAAGATGGCTGCTGATTCAGCTTTGGCTTTTAAAGTGACTGGCCAGGGTGGCAAATGAGGTGGTGTTTTGGTCTTGTGGGCAAATTTTAATCAGGCACCAGGCAGAGTCAACCAACTAATTATTCATAGGCCACTTGCCCAGTATGAAAAGGGAACAATTCTCAATCTTTGACAGATTGGATTTGAACAGGCAACAGAAGTGAAAGCATCTCTTGTCCATTACCCAGTCCAGCCCCGAGACTTCCAATTTCTCAGTTACCATGTAGCCTGTTCAGAAAAGGTTTGTCAAGCAACAGCCTCTCTAAACAAATTACATCAAAATTCCTTACACTATGCCACATATTCAACTTGCCTTTCCAAAAAGAGCCACATAATAACTTTCTAACAAGGACACTGGTTATTAAAGCACTCTAGATTTTCTAGATCAAAGAGGTGAAAGGCAAAGTCAAAATAACTGAAATAAAATATTCTATAAATCATGTGTGTTTACTTACAAATACCAAAAAGCAAGATATGAAGAGACCTGCTGCTATACTAACCAAAATTCAGCCAACTATTTTGAATGACCATCTTCTCGATGAAAGCAAGATTTAAGGTGCCAGAGTTGGCTTTTGGAAATACCCAAACAGTTCAAAATCAAACAGAGCTTAGTAGAAGCTGGATCCTTCTTTCTTTTCCTAATCCTTCCTCCAAAGTGTATAAGACAGACACAGCAAAGAAATACACTGGTAATGCATGTTGTTCCTTTTTGTACAATTAAAGGCTAAAAGTAGATACCTTTTTTCACATATACGCTTGCTTAGGTAACCCAGGGATCTCTTTTCACTGAGAAGTGAAAAATTTCTTAATGCATTTACAAGGAGGAAATTTTTTAAAATTGCCATTGGTATCCCCTACTTCCTGGAAACATTAAGATCTGAGATTTCTGAAAAGAACATTGTATCATTTCAGTATATTTTGAGACGTGCTTTTTCACAGTGCTGCATCTTCATATTAGTAGATAGGAAGAGAAAAACATCTTTTTGCTTCTGCAGTTTTCTTCTTTAGGAGACACCCCTTATTTTTCTACTTCTCAAATGTGTTCAAACCCATACTTACTGTGAGGACTACAGCAGTTTATCAATTTTTCAAGGAATATGCTTTTTCAAGAATACAGTTAAAAACATCTCCCATTTCCTAATTTTCCAAGTTTTTATCTCTAATGATGATTTTGCAGTGGTTGAGTGAAACTCATTGAGAAAGGATGTGTACTTAGTTAATAAAATGTTGATTTAAAGAAAAAAAGAAAAAACGAAGAGTCAGGTTGAGGGTCTAAAATGGGTGCAAAGGAGCTGCAACCTACCTTCTCATATGGGGCATGGACCAGACCAGTACAAGCGAAACAGTGAAGTGAGAAGGAAGCGGCTAAGAACGGCAGTGGATGTTCTCATTCAATAAAGACTCGGAGCAGTCTCTGTTGGTGGGCTCCACAGACCCCCAGATGTAATCCTGCCCCCACCCCACACTTCCTGGCAAAAAAAAAGAAAACAGTTGGGGTGGGCTGTGGTACCACTTGCCTTCCTTCTGGGTGAATCCAGAGGAGGAAGGGATCAGGATAAATTATAGGTCCCTGCAAAAGCTCTGTGTGTTTATGATCACACCATCTGGAAACCGTGATAACTGCACTATTAATGGAGGCGTTACTACAGAAGATCTGCCGTGTCTATTAAAACCAGCCATGCTGTGTGCTGGCTCATGATACATGTTTGCTCTAATTTCCTCCCTGACATTTCATTCCTAAAGCTGTCAATAACCCGTTAACCTTCCTGGCACTGAAACTTTAAAACAAAGTCCTATTTCAGCTCTGACTTTGAATCTGAATTGTGATAAGCGATACCAAAGGCTAAGTTTACAATACACAGTTGCCCTAATCTAAATCATGCTATAGGTGGTGGGGTTTTTTTTCTTGCTTGCACAAAGCTCTTTGCATCATAAGCCAGGATACAACAATGTGATATCCTAAAATTAATTTCTTAATTTGATGGCAGAATAGCAAATCTTTACTGGTAACTGAGAGCTTGATCCTGCAGTTTTCAATGGCCAGAAGTGTCCTGTAATCAGGGGAATTGCTCACATTCATACAGCTTAAAGCCAGAAGGGAAAATTAGATCATCTAGTCTGACCTCCTGTATACCACAGACCACAGAATTTCAGCCAGTTGCCCCTATTTTGGGCCAGTAACCAGTTTAACAAAAGCGTATTTTCCAGAAATTCATTTGACCTCCATTTGGAGTCATCAAGAAGTAGACAATGCAGAACTTCACTTGGTAGTTTGTTCCACTGTTAATTTCCTTGTGCTTTATTTCTAACTTGAATTTCTCCGGTATTACTTTTCTACATAAATACAAGTTATAAGAACAGCAATTATGACTGTCTCCACAATAATGGTAACATTAATGTGAAAAGAACATGTCCAATCGGGATGTTAAGAAGCCTTTTGGCCACATGCACAGAAATATTTAAGCACCAGCTGATCCAGATAAGCCTATTACTGGATTTACTGAGATGTCTGAGTCAGGTACAAAAGGATACATCTATGGAAGCATTTTCGTTTGGATCAGGGGTGCGGTTTTGAAACAAATCTCCCATTCATCCCCACTTACTGCACATCAGTTTGCACCGTGGCATGATTTCAGAGCACACTAACTGGACTCTTTTTGGATAAAACCAAATCAAAAGATGCACTCCAACCACTAACAGGCATTCAGTCACCAGGGCCAGACTAGACCGAGTGCTAGAGTGAAAGTAAACCCCACTGAAATGCTCATCGTGTGCATGTCGGGTAGGCACCAACCATTTGTCTTCTACACATCTGCTCCTATTTGTACTACTTGCAAAGCAGTCACAGCCTAATTCCCCCTGACTTTAAAGAACCTCATGCCAGCAGCGGCAGAGAATAGAAAATCAAGATTTAGCAAATCACTTCAGGAGAACAGTAATTGGAGGAATTAATTTAGTGGAACAATAGCTGGATATTAATCCATAATCTGAAGAACAATGGCAGTGATCAGAAGGTAATACAGTCAATAGAGTTCCTTTTTTTTCAGTGGTATCCTTACGTTTAGGAAATAACAAATATTGTAGACTAATTCACCTGGCTCATCCTGAAAAGACCAAGTCAGAAACAAAGGCCTTCTAGGAGAACTGCCAGGAAACGATAAGGGGAGACACTAACACCGAAAAAGGACAACAAATCTGACCTAATAAACAACAGAATTCAAGATTCAGAAACAGCTATTCCACAAAATTTTAGAGACAGTTAGGATAGTTGGTTTAATTCTTTGTTTCCAGTCAATGACCTTCAATATACTGTCCAAGGGAAGCAAAATAGGCATACATCTTCAGAACTTGCATCCATTTACCCAGTCCAGAGATACAGGTCAATTAAGCATTTTATGCTAAAGGAGATTTAAAATGAGACATGCAATTCCACACAAGACCACCTAAGAAAGTTGGTTTTTGTGGCTGCCAGACCAGCAGTGCCATTCTCAGAAATAAGTGTTTCTGCGTGGGACAGAAACTACCAAGAAAGGAGCAAAAAGCAGCAAGAAGATGCCTAGATCAATGGTCACTTCAAAATATTTTTTATTTTTGTTGAGGAAACTTCCTGGAGAGTATAAAGGTCAATGCATGGGTGATCATGGCAAACCAAGATCTATTACAGAGATCTTTAGAGAAGTGACTGACTATTTCAGTCTTAGTTCACCACGGTTCTCTCCATCTTTCAAACCATATTTCCTGTAAGCACTCATTTCCAGGAGTTGAAAGGCAGAGCGATCAGATTGGCCAGTATGACATCTTCTGTATCACAATTCCTAATTATCCCATCTTTTCAGAACACAATAGTAGCATATAACTTTTATAAAGGGAAAAACAGTCACTAGAAATTTCAGCACGCACTTTCAGAAGAGGACAAACCTCTCTTTAGTGTTTTCATAAAAAAAAATACCCTCCTCTTTTTGCTTCTGATGTTTTCAACTTTCCAAGGGATTGATTTAATTTTTATTTCTTTTATTTTTGTGATTTCTCCTTTCTGGGATGAAGAACTAAAGTACTGAAATGTTACAAAAACAATGAAAATAGTTGTTCCAAGCAGGGCCAAGTACCAACATAAAACACACAAAAGCTTTGCTCTTAGCCTCCCAGCAAAGGTCTGTCAATCCAGAAGTGTGAAATACACTGCAGAAAAGAGCAGACAGAGTTCATGCTGATCTAATCAATGACTTTTGGGGATGTCCAAGACTGGAAATAGGTGCTAATTTAAAATGAGATTTTAGGTTTTGGACTCCTTGGGAAGGTATCCAATATCTACAAGAACTTTTCAAAAGATGAACTTGGTCTTTGAATTCCAGATACAACTGAAAGAAAAAAGAAATTCCCAGCAGAAGGGGGAATCTGAAAAGAGTAACAAGGTGCTTTTGAAAACCCTGTAAAGTTCCGAGAAGTCTCTTTGGTCTTTTGACTCTTTGGCTGGTGATGCTGGATATATGCAAACAGTAATCAGTTCCAGGCCTGCAGTAGCAGTGCTCACTCATAATAGAATAAAATTATAGCTTACATAGGAACTCAGAATTGAGAAAATCTCTGACTGTTTGGCGAAGGAAAGTATCAGGAAAGCAGAGGGGTGGAGAGGGAAAGGTTGTAAGGAATAAGAAAAGAAAATTATACTGTTCAGACAAATTACACAACATAGGAGAGAAGCGGGGCAGAAGGACAGCAACAGCAGAAGGATCACAAAGCAAGCTCAAGAATAAATGGACATGGCACAAGTCAAAGAATTTGACAACGGGTACGTTCAAGGAACCTGGTCCGTATATCATTATCCCTGGAGAAATGTCCTTGCCACTGCAGTTAGTTTTCACCAGCATATCAACACATTCTCTGATGGACTGGCACACGTACATGACAATCTTCAAAATGAAATTCAATATACGCCTGTTCCCACTGGAAACCTCACCTTCTTACCCAGTCCCTGCTAATGTAACCAGTTGGGCCTGGAAAGACGCCATATGTGATCATCTCCTGTATTACAGCTTTCTTTGTCAATGCTGGAAATGAAACCTCAGGCATGATAATACCAAGAGTTAACACACACCAGCACTCCTATGCCAGCTCAAACCAGTTACATTTTTCTGACTCTGTGGTGGTTTTGAGTTTTCCTTCTCTCCTTCCCCCTCCTCTGATCAAGGACACACATGGCTACCCAAAAGCAGCAAAGCCTTTCTACCAAAATTACTCTCCTTTAGTAACAAGACCGCAAAAGACTGAAACACACAACACTGTCTGCCACCACCCTATTCTGGTTGATTGTCTTTTAATAGCTACAATAAAGTTGTGCAAAGGAATAATATTCCACATCCTCGACTCTCCCAGGCAGTATATGGACAATCCCAAAGGGAAGTGTGCCTTAGCTGAATCTGCTACTTTATGAGTAAAACAGGAAGTTCAGTCCCCTTTTATTGTACCTTTTTATTTTTGAAAGGCTCCCCAAACAGTTCCAAGTTGAGCTGAAGCAAAGTTATTGATGTCAAGCAGCCAAGATCTTTCGCCATGGCTTGCTGAATGAAGAAGGAAGAAAACGGTCTGTACTCAGCTGTCCTTTGCTTCTCCAGGCTAGCTTTGAGCCAGAGAAGCAGGAAGAGGAGAAAGATGAATAAGTGAAAAGGGATAATGTTTATCTTTTAACAAAATCACAATGTTCTGCTCCTAGCTCTAGCAGCCAAGACTTGCTGTTGCATCTTTAAGACAGATAGTCTCTTCTCTGAGAGACGACAGGCTAATTATAGTGCTCCTGCCAGAGGGAACTCACACATGCAAACCATTATGTAAAATATAATTTTTTTCTTTAAGAATGCTCAAGATCATTAGACATGGTTTTTTCAATGCTAGAAAATCAAGCCAAAAATGAAAATAAACAGTTTCAAGTATTTGCAACATAATTCCCTCATGCATTTATGGAAATATAGTAAAAAGCGCCTTAAAAATGTGGTTTGACATTTCATGCTACTCTGTTTTTCTATTTTTCCAGTTCTCAACATTTGCCCTCTTGTCCTGTATCATTTCAGTTCCACTGCAGTTTGGAAGAGATGATGGTGGTAGCCTTTGTCATTTCGACAGTGCTTTTCAGCCTTGTTTCAATAGATGGATGACAGAAAGCAGCACAAGGACTTGCTGTAAATGATAGAAATGCTTTATAAATTCTACTCTGCATAAAACAAATGTAAACTCATTGTATGCAAACACAATAGAACTGTTCACCAACATAATTACATGTACAGCATTGCTTCCCTAACAATGTGCTTTGGTAAATTAAGGCTAAAGTGATGATCTGCTTCATTTAACATGGAAATACCATCCCTTTTTCTGAGCTCCCCTTCCTCCAGAAGAAGGGGTTTGTTTGATACACTACCACCTTCAAGAGCAATCCTCACTTTAAGACAGATATGGAACAAATTCACCAAGTTTGGCTACGATGATGATGTGAAATGGCTTCATCTCTGTTTTATGCAATGAGAACTGAACTCCCGCCTATCTAAACTAATGGGTATTTTAAAGGTTTTGTCTAGTTTATAAAGCATAGGACTATTGACAAACCAAACACCATGGTCTAATGGATTAAGCAAGCAACTGCATACCATAAATTCCCGAGTTTTAATCCAGACTCTCTTGGTGCTCACCTTCTTGTTCCATAAAATTGAGATAATATTTATCCTCTACTTCATAAGGGTGTTGTGAGAGTGAGTAAATGTTTGGACAGCTCTTCAAAAGGTCAGGTCCTAACCAGGCACCTGTATTTTACTGAAGTAAACTGTTTCCTCAGATTCCCATGATATGATCATGGCCCCCTTCTCCAGAGCCTCTCAGAACACTTCATAATAACCATCCACATGCATAAAGTTAGGCACTGATTTGGGGCTTCAGAGTGATTTCACCTGTAAACTCACTATGTATATAAATTATCCCTCTACCACAGGAATAATTCAGAAAACATAAGTGCTAAGAAACTTTTACTGATCTTAAGCCAGAAGCATGACACCTCCCAATGCGCTGGTAATGCCAGTCAATTTTACGAGTGTCATTTAATGTCTGAATTGCATAAAAACATAAAGTGGAAAAATAACTTATTTTATAGAAAATGTTTTAAGAACCAGTTTCTTCTAGATACTTCAGCAATTGATGCGCTATGAAGGTTTAAAATAGAAGCTTTAAAAACCCATGTTCTATTAGATGGGCAATTCCAGAGACTCGACACACTGTATAATCCCATCAGAGGTTAGTTCTCAACAAACAAGTCACACATACGGAAAAAAGACTCTAGACCAAGGCAGGAGGCAAAAAGAGGTTAAATCAGTTACAACCAGGTTTTTCCTCAGTTTTAACTCATAAGTGATGACATAAAACCCAGAAAAAAACAGCTCCGACTTGAAAATGATTTAGATTTGCCAGTTCCAGCCATTTCTGGAAGCGAGCCAGCCTTAATTTGGATTTAGGCTTCTCAAAGTTTGCACAGCTCTAACTTTAACCTGCTGCAGCCTAAAAAGTGGACCTGGTTAAGAGAGACACAAAATATTCCACGTAATTCAACACAAGTGACAGTCTGTTCTCTCCAGGTACCCGAGCGTGGGATCAAAATGTTTTAGTTGCTTCATTCCAGGAGAGGGTGGTGCCGTGTCTTTATGAGCAAAGCTGTCCACCTTAGAAATGCCTTCTGTACCGATCTAACGCTGCATAAGGATAATGCTCACAAGAGGGAATAGGACTTGTTTTCCAGGAGGGAATATTTTCAGAGTCAAGCTTGTAATTTGTATTTGCAAATCTCCAAATTCAACAATTTCTCAGCCTCTATAAACTTGCAGACGGAAAGATCCTGTATTTGGAATAAATAATGTCTAAGCTTCACCTTCATTACAGGGCATTTTCTGTCAGAAGAGTGCTATATCCTGACTCCTGGAATACACAGAAGCCCTTTGTAGTAAACCTATCGCACCGGGCCATTCCAAGTGTGCAGCTAAGGAGGTTAGCATTAATAGTACCATAGAAGGATTGGGGAAAAAAAAAAAAAAAAGAAAATATCCCGACAAGCATTGATTGGGGATGTCAATAGCTCTCTCAGGATCCTGCCCGAAATTCAAGGGTATTTTTTATTTTAATACGTAGAAATGAACTTTTGTACTTGTTAAAAAAAAATCACAACATTGAAACATAAGTACATTTATCTTTTTACTATTTTTCCAGCCCTTTTCCCAAAATTTGCTGGTTATTAAAACATCGCTGTGTAAATAAAAAAGGTTCTGCTTTATAACTTGCCTTCTCTTTTCCCTGCTTACACACACAATGCAATCATTGTTTGCTAGATTACGCTCATTCTCATAGCAACAGGCTTTGATGTCACACAGCAAGTGCTATGACTTCATTATATGTATACAGAACACAGAAGGATTGTGTGAAAACATTACCAGACTACACAATAGATATTTGGTGCCTGAATCAAAAACCACCAGGAGCTTTGGAGCAGGTCTCTGACCATCAGGAACACATAGCGAATGTACAGACCACATTGGGGTACACAAGAATACCAGTTACAGCTATACAGTGTTTGATCAGAGGATCTCGAAGCATGGTTTGACATCAATCCTCCCAACGGCATTATAGAAGATAAAAGATATTCTTACGGGAAAGCAAAATGGAAAAAAAAATTATTTGTTTGTATTCTACTTGTCAACATCACCATCATCAACATCTGTAGTTCGCACAACCCTGAGCTAAGCAGTAGTGATATCTGCAGCGTGCAGTAAGACAGGGCAACCTTATATAATGCTTAAGCCTACAAAATGAGAGACTATGATATTCTTCTTATTATTACTATTATTAATAAGCATCACATAAAAAGATGCATCAGATACTGAGTGCTGTTGAAGGGGATTTAACACGACAGAGTTGTGCAGTTCTTAAAGATG
This sequence comes from Pygoscelis adeliae, assembly GCF_000699105.1. Lineage (NCBI taxonomy): Eukaryota > Metazoa > Chordata > Aves > Sphenisciformes > Spheniscidae > Pygoscelis > Pygoscelis adeliae. The sequence continues at coordinate 5,106,036 of NW_008824359.1, read as the reverse complement.
ACTGCATTTTCTATACTTAACAGTTAAGAATGTCTTATTTATAAAACACAATTGACCACATAAAGGTACTGAGTGGAAGGCACCTTTTTTCACAGATCAAACAGCATGTGGTAACAGCATGAAGACTGCGCATGTGGCTGTTCTGAGGGCCAGGGTTTAAGACTTCAGCTTTAGAGCAGCCAACGTCACTAACACTTGACCTCCAGTTAAAACAGTCTCAGGGAATATTCCTGGACTCTCAAAAACACCCTTTACACTTAAATTGTTCAACTAGCCCCAGGAATGCTTTTGGCACAGGGCAACTACCATTCCCCAGTGCCGGGACACCGCTCAGAGGTATGCGGGGCCAGAAACCATTCACAGGAGGTGGTTTGGAGATGGTCACCCTATTCTGGAGGATAAGAAAATTGAATAATACGGACACGGGCCATTCCATGCTCGTTAGCCTCAGTGTCAGAGAGCACAGACACAGTTAATCTCCCGGTACAGACATAGCTTTATGCAGTCAACTCCCTAGGCTCCTCTGAAAACCTCAGCCCAGATAGCTGGAAAAGTGTCCTAATTGAGTAGTTAATAATTGCAGTGCAAGCGAGCATACTTTCTAACTTAAAAGCTATTATTTTAATATCCACACGAGAAATATGCTTTGTTGAGGAAGTAGAATATGAGGCAAAACAGGTATCTTTGTGTTGCCATGCAGGCTGTGTTTATATGCTGATAAGGTCTTGTTCCACTAACGAGGGGAAAAAAAAATAGCCTTCACTTTCAGAAAAGCTAACTGTTTTATCTGACACAGCCTCCCAGAAAAGCAGTGTCCTTGTGCATTAGAATGGGCAGCCTGCCAGCTTGAGCTAAATTGCCTACAAGGAAGAAGACAAAATATTACAGTTAATATAGGAAAACATTGTAATTTGCTTTTTGCTTGCAATTTTATCTGACAAAAACAAGGTGGTTGGGGAAAAAGAAACAACATAAGGTGTGCCCGGCTGCCGGCAACTCCTTAACCCTGTCTTGTCGGGAATGCTTTGCTTGATTCAGAGCAAACTGTCATAGGGCTGATAAAGACAGGATCAATAAAAACATTAGACTGAGAAATCTGTTCATCAGGACAAGAGAGAGAACAGCCCCGGACGGCAGAGTTTAGAGTGGATGAATAGCAGAAAAAGGTAGAGAGAAGGTAAACAGGGATCTCCTATTTCATCTCTCATGTAAGAGAAGACAAGGAAAATAAATGACATTTAATCCTATCACCGAGACAGTTTAATACAGGTATTTATATGAACACTTAGATCAGATATAGTTCTGTTATAGAAAAACCTCTTCCTGGGAAGTGTAACTTAGAGAAAAATCACAGTGATTGTGCTAGAGTTTTAGTCATTATTTATTCTTCCTTCCATTTTCTCTGTTCAGTCTTGAACGCTATTTGTGACATTCTTTACACTTCATTGCTGTAATTACATCCCATATTTGAGTGTCTCAAAGTATATGGGGTACTTCAGGGATCCAATGCAGATCCCAAATAACCAAAGCCAAAAAGAGGGGAAAAGAGAGAAAGGTCAAAGACGATGACAATGAGATCACTGAACGCAGAAGCAAGTGATATTGCAAACTAGCAAGGACTTTCTGGAGCTGTTCTGGATGGGTAGGGAAATTCTCTCTTCAGCTTGTGGAAGAACATACTGAACTTCTCCATATTTAGATCTATTTTTTTTTTAAACATGCACATCACATTACCTGGTTAAATTGTATATTTGGGGTATATGTGTAATGTACTGAATATTTTGGTTTAAGCTGTAATTCGCAACAGGCAGTGCATTTCTGGACGATTATAACATGTCTCTGGTAGTGTTTTAAGGCATGAAGCCAAAAGGCTGGATGACTTAAACTAGCCGAGATGTGCAATAATCCCCCTGAAATGCTCTGGATTGTCTTACAGCTATTATACAATGTGATATTTATGTTATGCATATAAATAAGAACAGTTATGGCTGTGTATTTAGTAAGCCTTATTCACATCAGTACAGCCCATTAGCAGCAAACCTAAATGTCCAATTCTGTCAGAAATTTCTTTCAGTTTAACAGCTGCCACCTCTACAACTCTCAGTCACCTTCACCAAGGTGCATAAAGGTGGCGTCACGACCAAAGCTAACGGGTACACTTGTAGCCTACTTGTCCTGGTTTATTTAGCTGCTTTGGATTCGGTCAGTTGTACATCCTTAAAACCACAGCCTCCTTTAGCAGTCATGACTTTATCCTCTCCCCACTCACCTTCCACTTCTCATCATCCCTTCAGGATCTCCCTTTAAGAGATCTACTTCTTCCGTCTTTTCCTCTTGGGCCTACAGTAATTCAGCCTTCTTCTATTTATCTTCTATGCTATTTTTGAGTAATTTCTGTGCCGGCTTGAGCTAATGACATGTGCACCAATAGTGCTTACACCTGCCTTTGAACTCCTCTCTCATCTCTTCTGTCTGATCCTGCCTCTCCATCAGAGCCCTTGACAGCTCCAACTAAATATTTCTTATTTTAATCCACTTCACACATCTAAAACGAGACTTGCATTCATACACTGCTTAGCTTAATGAGGTTTCAAGTTTCATAAAATAGTCTATCTATGCAGAGTTATCAAATACTTACTATTAACATGAGATGGAAAAACCGAACAGAAAAATCAACGTCTATCTTAAAATATTTTTACTAATTACTGTTACAAGCAAGATCTCTCATAGCTGCAATTGAAAGAGAGAGAAAAAATATCTTACTGCTTATTTTACTTTTTTAATAAATCTGAGAATATTTTTGGTATAGTGAGTTCCAGCTCTTCTCTTACCCTCCATTTTTTAATCTGTATTTGTATACTTTATTCACTGAGAGCAGAAAGAAAATAGATTTACATAATTAATAAAATGTGATTATAAAACTGATAAGGAAATTCAGAGGCATAATGGATATCAAAACCACTTTTAAGGTGACTAACAAGTACTGAGATATGCAACAAAAATCTGAAAATAGTATTCTGAATATAAAAATGACATGAATTATTACTATTTTAGGCTCAATAAAACAAACGTAATTTGTACCGTATCTAACAATCCTATCATTAAGTCATTACAGTGCTGTCTAACATCACCTTCTATATGAATTAAAAGACATCCCAAAATCTTTTTCTGTTATTTAAGATGCATTCATCTCAATTAACATTTTTCATTTTAGACCATAGACATCTCTCAATCTGAGCTAGTCACCCCCACCTCCAATCACAGTCAGTGCTGAGAAATATGCTGGTTAGAAGGGCATGTTATCTCTGAAAGTGCCTTCTCCTATAGGAGAGGTGGGTATCAGTCTCTTCTCCCAAGTAACTAGCGATAGGACGAGAGGAAATGGCCTCAAGTTGCGCCAGGGGAGGTTTAGATTGGACGTGAGGAAAAATGTCTTTACTGAAAGAGTAGTTAAACATTGGCACAGGCTGCCCAGGGAAGTGGTTGAGTCACCATCCCTGGAGGTATTTAAAAGACGGGTAGATGAGGCGCTTAGGGACATGGTTTAGTGGGCATGGGGGTGTTGGGTCGACGGTTGGACTCGATCATCTTAGAGGTCTCTTCCAACCTTAATGATTCTATGATTCTATGATTCTATATGCCTGCATTTGGCAAGATGAATTCTGATCTCATTGTTTTGGAAAATCTGAGCTTCTTTAGTTTAACCATATAAAACTCCACAGTTTATTTGATTATATATGTTATTTTAACCATGTTAGCTATATAAAGTTGAGCTTTCTGAAAAAACGAGTGGCTAATCATGAGCATTTTCATCAAATGATAAATTATTACTGGCTTCCTTTAAATATCAGGCCAGTTGTCAACAAATCAGGCTGTTAACTGAAACTCCTGAAACTGTAGCTCCTTTTTTTCAATGACTGCAAAGTTCAGCAAGCAATATTCTTAGAGTGACTTGCCATACAAGCAACGCTCCCAGCTTACTGCACCTTAAAGACAGGAGTTCTCAGTACGAAAACAAGAGCGCTCAGACCTCTTTTTACAAACAGGAGAAATTAAGTTCCCAAAGTGTAACTGTTCTGAATTTACACACCTTACAAACTGGAAAGTGAACAGTTCAGAAAAGCATACACCTTTCATTCACGCGTAGGATGACAAGAACGCTACATTTATAAAGTCTGAAGGTATAATGAGAATGCAGAGAACCATCCTTGTGGCTTTCTTAGACCACACAATAGTATATTCAAGTTGAAGCGCTGGACTGCATCCTCTGCAAGTGCATCCTACAACACTTAGCTACCCCCAAATATTGTTTTTTAAAATGTATGTAGCATTTAAATTAGCCGCAGCAGTACCCTCCTACAACACGAACCAACTGGTACAGCTGCAGCCATCTGGGTCCCTGTTGAGCAAGAGCGTGTGGGTGGCCCTGCAGCCTGGTCCAGTTTAGCACACTCAACACCACACAGTTTGGGGATGTGTCTCCGGATGAGCTATCGTGCCTTCTCAGGATAAGCAACGCACCTTATAGTTCAGAAAGTGCCATTTTCAGCATTCTCCTCTGACAGTCCTCGGATTGGCATTAGTAGTGCGCAGAGACCCAGCATTAATCTGGCTGCACAGCAGAGAAAAATGACTTTCAGATAGAATCTTTAATTATTATTATTATTCGTCCCACTTTTCTGGGGGAGGCAGATAGAGAAGATATATTCTACTAATGAAGCCTGGGCCTAGAAAAGTGTACAACTAAGTGTTAATGCCTTTTAGCTTGATTTAGAAAGAAGCAATAAGCAGATAACTAAATTGGTTCTGAAATATTTAATCCAGAAAAGATATCTCAAAAAATAACCTTGAAGCCATAGAACAACTGTTTACCAAGTCTTGCTCCACTTTGTTATGAACACTTTGACTCAGTGCTAAATTAAGAAATACGCCTCAATACGGAGCAGGCCATAAGATACCTTATCAGGCTGTAATGAAGCAACAGGCAAAACACGTCTCAAGCTTTTAGTTTTGTGAAGGCTCACCTCTGACTGATCTTTTCTGAAGCACAAACTCCTGGCAGAAGGACTGACTAAACTCTTCGTTGACCATGGATCCCTGGCAATGAAACCATGGTATATTTTATGCTGCCGTTATAGAATCTACTTCATTAATGTGAATTACATCCAGGACACTCCAGAAAGTCACCTGTTTGCAAGGCTTGAAAAGTAGAAAATGACAGCAAATTCAGCCTTTTACACATTGGCTTGAATTTCAGACTTAAAAACCTACAGTTCTGAAAGGGGAGGATCATCTTAACTACATTTTGAGACCAGATGATGACAGACTAGCTGAGCTTCCGGTGAAGACCTATCAACACTTTGGTGGTTGGCAGCACAGCTACTGTGATCAATTAGGTTAATTAAAACTATATGGCATCCAGGCTTCATGTGCAATTCCTAACATGGTTAGAAGGGCAGCAAATGTGTTACAGCATGATTTTAACTGTTACGGGTACATCTATAAAGCCTTTTGGACGCAGGTCTTGAATCCAGAAAATGGTGAGAAGACAGAAAACTTGAATTTACACAATCCCTAAACATGCTCCCATCAACACTGCAATTCACAGACTCACTGAGGCTGGAAGGCACCTCTCAAGATTGTCTAGTCCAACCCCCTGCTCAAAGCAGGATCACCTAGAGAAGGTTGCTCAGGGATGTGTCCACTTGAGTTTGGAATATCTCCAAGGATGGAGACTCCACAGTCTCTCTGGGCAGCCTGTTCCCATGTCTGATCACGCTCACAGTGAAAAAGTTTATTCTTTTTAAGCACAATTTCCTGTATTTCACTCTGTGCCCATTGTCTCTTGTCCTTTCACAAGGAACCACTGAAAAAAGTCTGGCGCTCTCTTCTTCACTCCCCCCTAATCAAGTATTTATACATCTTGATAAAGTCCCCCTGAGCCTTCTCTTCTCCTGGCTGAACTGTCCCAGCTCTCTCAGTCCCTCCTCATATGAGAGATACCCCAGTCCCCTAATCATCTTAGTGGTCCTTCACTGGACTCGCTCCAGCATGTCCATGCCTCTCTTGTACTGAGAAGCCCAGCACTGGACCCAGCAATCCAGATGGGTCTGACCAGTGCTGAGCAGAGGGGAAGGATCACCTCCCTCGATCTGCTGGTAATGCCCTGCCTAATGCAGCCCAGGGTGCTGTTGGCCTTCTTTGCCACAAGGGCACATTGCTGGCACATGGTCAACTTGGTGCCCACTGGGACCCCCAGCCCCTTTTCTGCAAAGCTTTTTTTTCAGATGCTTCCCTGTGGAAAGACCCCACATGACATGTGACAAAGAGTCCAACATAGGTTGAAAACCTGAATATAAGCCACCCTGAGGACAGTATCATGCCACATTAACTAGGTGTCTCCAGCCCAAACAAGTAAGTGAATGGAACATGGATGAAAGAGGGCACCATGCTGCAGATTTTCCTAACAAACTCTATCTGTCAACATAAACACAGCCACAACACAATAGGATCAATATTTGCTGGCCAGTAAGAAAAGGTAGCAAACTTTCTAATTCTCACAGAAAATATATATAAGAAAAAAGACGACGGAAAATTACCAGCATAATAATTAGGCCAAAAGCAAAACCCATGGCCAGATAATTCTGAACTTGTGGAAACATCAGACGCAGAAGTGAGTGAAGCAGCATGACTCACATGTCACCCAAACTAAAACTTAAACCCAACTGCTCAAGGATTTGAAGAAAGAAGGGTTTCATAGGCAGAGCCAAACTTGCAGTGCATCAAATGGAAAATTCCTCAGAATATGAAGGAAATGGGGTTCCACAGTTCAGCACTTCCTGCAAACAGAAAGCTTAAAAGTGAGGTTAAAGGTAAGTGTGTGTGGACAGAGGTCTGCAATGACTCCAGATACTCAGTGTTACATGAAATCATACACACTGAGACCAGACCTAGCAAGAAGAGTTTTCCTTCATGTCAGGATCAGGATTGTCGATATTTTATTTTGATCTTGGTAAGACACACCAAAGATGAAGCTACAAATATTAGAGATTAACTTGGTTTTCCTGGTTCAAGGTTGAGTTTTCACATTGCTTATATTAAAAGTATCTATTACTAATTTATCTTCATTTAAGTTGCTGCTTTATGGCATTTATAATTACTTATTTTAATGTTGCAGTGCTGAGCCCATACTCACAGCCCATGACCCTGTTTTCTAAAGTACAAGAGGAATATTAAACAAAATAAAACTTCTTCCTCAGATGTTAACAATCTTCATGTAAGGGCAAAAGGCACACACAGAAAAAAAAGGCAATGCAAAGGAAAAAAACGTTCACCAGTATGACTGATATCAGCACACTGACAACCTAATTACTGACAAGGTTTTTGTAAGCATTGTGGAAAAAAGGACTGTTTTGAATGAAGTATTTGAAGGACGGTAAGATAGCTTTGTATATATTTATGACTTCTTCACAGGCATGAGGGCCTCAACATGGCATAAAGATTCTTGTTTGGTTGTTGTTTTTTTTAAAGAAGTAGTATAAGTGGACAAGCAATGCTGCAATAATTAGAATAAAAGCTCACAAAAATCCTGTTTCCCCTTTATAACAAAATAATTCTACACATAGATTTTCCCATATACATAAATTAGTAAGGAAGGGGATGTGTGTGGGGCAGAAACAGGCCCCTATTAATTTGTTGCGCTCCCCTCATTGCCACAAAATTTGGTGTATACTTTACACACTTTTTTTTGTGACCATTAAAGGCTTTCATCAGTGGAGACATGAAGTATGAGGTTCAGCAAGTACATCTTTGACAACTGGCCCGTTCACCTCAAATTATGGAAGAATTTGGAAACCCTTCTGGCTGTACCGTTTCCTAAAGCAGTCATGGTCACCGTGCTACCTGCAACAAGCAGGTGTTTGAATCCCTCCTCCTCCTCTGACACAAATCCATCCCAGCTGGTTAGCATGGAAGAAAGAATGAGGTTTAAACTAAGAGATCATCTTGTTACCTCTCCTGGTGCAGGAACATCTACCATTTTTCAGAAATGCAGCATACAATTGCTGATGTGATGGAATTTAGTGTTTATATACACGTTTTAGATCTCCTTGCGCAATTTGTGTAGGAGAAGATTTTGGCAAATACAGAGTAAAAATACATGTATGTGCTCAGTACATTTAGCATTTACATCTCTTCATAAAAAAATAATCCGTGATATTAGAAAATAATACCGAGCCAAAATGTTAATGTAGTCTCCTCCGTATGCCAAGAACTTGTGTGGGTATATGCGTAAAGACTGTACATACTCGGAGAGAGACACTAACATCTTGTAATGCAGTATGTTTCTGTTATACACACTCCAGACTTCCTAACAGCTGCATATTTTAATATACATAAACCCATACTTGAAAAATAATAAAATGTATTAGTTTTCCACATTAGGCATTTATGACCTAATTTAGGAGAGTATTACATCTTTATAACTTTTAAAAGACCCATTTTGATAAAACATCCCCATAAACAGACTGAGAAAATCAGGGTAACAAGCATCTGTTGCTGCGTTGTTTTCTTAATGGGGTAATAAAATAATAACACATTTTTATAACTTTTCACAACAATATAAAGTATTAAAATTGAAACAGATATTGAAAAATGTTCTCATGGTCCATTTTATTTTATTTTTCCACTATGTAAAGTTACAGTACTTACCATATTAATATTAATATATCTTAATTATGTTGACACAATGGAAATTTGCCAAAGACATTCAAAGAATGGAAATAACTTGTTATTTCCACTACTTTAATTAAGGTGGTGTATTTAGCCCATTTTATTCACAATATAAGAGTAATATGAATATTTATAAGAATGTGTAGAGATACCACATACAGAAGTGATGACCCAAATTTTCTGAGGATTTGGAAAAAGGGTTATTCCATTGGCTTTTAAGAGCATTGCTGATTTTTTTCTCATCTACCTGTTCTAATAATGAATTATCAAAATTTTATTTCTAAAAACAAATGTCACAACTACATAATCAATAGCTTCTTCCCAAAAACTTACGTTACATAGTTGTGATGTTTATTTTTTTAGGAAAAATATCAGACTACATTGTGTAACACAAAACTAATGAAAAGGTATTGAAAATTGTAACTGAAGCGAAACTGCTATACTTAGAAAGGCAAATTACCACAAATTTTGCAAATTATTTCCTCTGAAACTATGCACCTGAACACCAGGAATTCAAATTGGGTAAGCTACTCACCTGCATTTAAAGTGGATTTTCACATTTACAGTTTACTGAAGCACCAGCAAAGTATGATTCATAGCTTTTAGGGATAGAAAGGACCATCTAACGTTGCTGCATAACACAACCCACACAATTTCCTTGAATCGGCTCTCCAGATCCAATAGCTGTGCTTGAACTTGAGCATAGCTTTTACAGAAACATCTCATCTTGATTTTAAAATTTCCAGTCACGGACAATCTGTCACAATCATTGGTTAAGTTATTTCAGCACTTAGATATGTTGTTAAAAATATATATGCCTTATTTCTAGTTTGAATTTGTCTAGCTTAAATGTCAAGCTGCATACTAGGAGAAGGACTCCTCTCGCCTAACCTAGAGCTCTGCAATGTCAATATCTACACACATCATCCTGTCAAGGCAGAGAAAGAGGCATTTCCACAGCATGGTTCATTTGACCCCTCTTAAACATCGACCTTAGGAAGAGATAAATTACGGCCCAGAAATGCTTATTTCTCTCAATTGACTATAAGGGAAATCTAGTCATTGTGCTCAGATACAGATGTTTGCATCTAGCCAGAGGAATCTCACCCTGAATATCCTTACAACTTTGAATGCTAGGACTGAAAAACCCTAAAACATGAGATTTTTCTTCTTCAGTGAATCCTTAAAGATTGACTACACAACACTTTCTTCAGTTTGATAAACTCCACAGATAAAGCACTGTGTGTATCTCCATGTCGGGATTTTCTAGTCTTTCACAATTTCTCCTGGATCTTTGAGCCCTCTCCAGTTGTTGAGGTTTTTACAAAAACACAGACACCCAAACTGGAATGCTATTTTAGCTGTGCTTGCCCCGGTACAGCAGAAAACTCTTCCATTTCCTATTCCCCTGCCTGCCCGCCCAAGGACAGGCATCAACCCGCATCAACCCCTTCAGCTACAGCACTGTATTGGCCCCATCGCATTCAACTGATTCCT
>NW_008824359.1:5067756-5095797 GCF_000699105.1 Pygoscelis adeliae | reverse complement strand
CTCTTTCAAAATCACTACTTTGCAAGATACACCCCAGAGCCTGTAAACGTTGCCCATTTTCTTAATTCACAGATGAAATTCTTAACATCTGGTTCTTCTGGAATGAAAATAGTTTGCTTACACTTCATTTATCAAATGGTAACTCAGTAACTCTCCGTCACTAACTTGTCCTCTTCATTACTTTACAATCCCCAATTAACTTTTTTCCAAAAATATTTGACATGGAAACTAGACCCTAAATAAACTATGTTTGGAGAACTGGAAAGTTTAAGAGTTTGCAATGTAAATTTTCCAAACCTGCAACACTCACTATGAATGCAGAGCTCCAGCCACTCCACCTATATCTGTATTATAAAATACAGCAGCGTCAGGGACTTCTCAGGCCAACCAGCAAAGCCTTATTGCCTTTACGTTACACTACACTTGACTCCAGATTTCTTCTGCGCCCTGACAAGGTGTCCAAAGGTCCTAAGACAGAATATTGTTCTGTGTGTCTGCTTCAATCCAACGTATCTATAATGATGCTGGGGCTACCCTACCAGACTCACATCTTCATAGCGTGAAAAAGAGGGTATGTGTTGCATTCAGTTGATAACGTGGCTTAAAAATACATGATGGTGTTTGCATGTGCAAAGCTTCCTGGCATGGTGTTTAAGAAATACACAGATGAGGATATCCAAACCTGGATAGCCTGGGTTTGTCCCTCTGGGAAAAGTTCCTCTGGCTTGATATTACAATGTCAGTCTCAGTTACAATGGTGAAAGTCAGAACTTCCCCATATCTAGTGCTATTCTTGGGGTATATGTCAATCAGTACTAAAGCCAAAAGGTTGCTGCTGACTACAGGCAACCGAATACTGCCACATCAGTTTAAAGTGAAATGCTACTTTTTTGGAAAAAGACACTATTAGAAACCTTGAACCGCGATTCCTTAAAAATAAAGTTTATGAAGTTGGGAATGAATTCTTTCCATGAAAAAATAAGAAATATAGGGGGTTGCTTCAGCATCCTAAAGGAAACTGTGCCTTGATGAATTGGGAAGCGTGTAATAAATTAGGGGAAGCAAATAATACAATGCATTGTAACGTTTGCTCACAGACATGGCAGTAAGTGTTTCTTACCCTATAATACAGCCGAGAAAGATTCTTGGCTGAATAATTCAGGGCTAGTTAGCTTTTCATGCCCCTCTGAGAGCTCTCATGTCAAGCTGCCAGCTCAGGCTGAACGTGGATAAACTGGAATTCCTCATCTTCCGCCTATTCCAAATCCTCCATCTCTGTTCATCAAGAATCTCGTGACCACCCCCACCAAGGTGTATAACATGGGTGTCATCTCTGATACTGCATGCTCTCTATGTTCACACTCGGATTGCAGCTATATTTTATCTTTTTCTTTCCAGATAACAATCCTAGTGGCACGTAACTGCCTTCCTTACCCCTTGTCCAAATTCTGATCTCACTGAGGAAGTTACAGAAACACTTATGAATCTAGCTTTGAAAAACCCCCAACATTTTCTTGTTTGTACCAAGTCATAAAGGCTCCTGCGAAGCTCCTTTGTCCTGCCCATCACTTTGAACCTTCCTCTCAGCTGCATGCATTACAAGCTACTTTTCACTTCCCTTCATGACATCTCCTCATCCTGTGCAGCAGCACATCTACCGTCAAATGTCAGATTCCAACCTGGATCACTGCATTTGCCATCCTTTGCTGTGCACCCACCAAACGTTCAAGCCATGGTTCATCTTTTTGGTAGGAACAAGCAAACAGCAGACTAACTTCATCAGCCACTGTCGCTTAATTCTTAAAACTCTTCTGTGCTATGACTCCTACAGAAAAAAATCTTATACTAATTGGATAATTTATGTACTGAGACCACTTCCTCACAAGCTAAACAACACTATCTCCCTTTTACTCTCCTGTTTATCTTATCAAATTTTGTCATTGTCTTATATCTATATATATATATTGCAAAATCTATTGAGCCATCATTAACTTCTGTTTTGCATTTGTGTATTACAAATAATATACAAATACAGAGGAGTCCTGGATGTTGACTAATGTTCTTACATTGAAATGCATTAGTAATAAGATTTTTTTCCTCTTTTTTAAACTTAAATGACAATTTACTTCTGTTTTGGAAGTTGAGACTCCAGAAAAAATCCCATTTTCAGGAAATGCCATCATGCACCTTTAAAAAAACACCATAAAACCAGTACTCTCTTACATATTTCAGGCTAAGCATTCAAAATGACTAGTCACTTCTAGTGACTAGTTATAAAATTAAGTTTCAAAATTAAGATTCCTTGATCACATGAATGGCTTTCAATATGTTCTAAAGAGCCGTGATTAATACCTTTTTATCAATTTGTTGAGCCATCCAGTTAAAAAAGATAACCTAGTTATCTTTTTTAATCACCTAACTATTACCATAGTAAATTATGGACAAAGATGTACCTCATCTACCTAGTAAGCTATTAAATCCCAAATTTCTTAAAGTGACAACAAGCATATACCTTTCTTCTGTACCATATGCTTCTTTTTAAAAAAACACTCCATGCACAATAGTGAGATTATTTAAACTTTGTTGTTAACAGAAAGAAAGAGCTGTATGCTTTTCCTCAGAAGCACCTAATCTACACGCCGAATCTACACTATATCTTCTGATGGTAATTTAAGTATTGTATCTAAACACCAATTACAACTACAGTCTTCTTGATGGTAATTATTAATAATTTTTTCTCCTTCTTGCAAGAAAAAAAATACCCAAACCCTTCACCACTGACAAAATTAACCTAGTGAAATTAATATGTCTCACTTCCAGGCCATTTGTATTGCAATAATTCTGCATGGAGACTGCTTGCTTCCAGCAGTTTTATCACCTTCTGCAGTAAAACTAACACATGTAGATCTCTAGAGAGTCTTATTTTTTTCCCTGTTGTCTCAATTCTTTACCATCAAAAATGACAATCCTGTCAGCACATCACCACATTTAAAGACCGACCTGTGCCAGTATACAGCCTGAAATGGTGCATTAGTACAATTTCTCCAGGCTGGATACCAGTCTCTTCCCCACCTACCTGTTATTCCAGTATTAGCAACCCTATACAAACATTTACTGTGTGATTTTTTCTTATTTTTATTCTTATTCTTTATTATTATTATTATTATCATCATCATCTTGTATTCTTATTATTATTCTCCTATTCCAAATTATTGGAATTTAAATTACATGAAATTAGAGGCATATAATTCTTAGGCAGAGCTCTTTGCTGTGGAATTCATTCCAAATTGGTAAAACAGAACAGGAAGTTTTTTAACCACTCAGGTACATTCTGGGTTCCATAGTCATTCAGCAATTGAAGCCTGAAGGAAACCACCTATTTGACACATGTTCTCAGGGCTTGAAGAACAGCTCAGGATCTTTATGAAAGACCAATACATTACATTTTTATCCACATGCATATTAACTAACACAAATACTTAGAGTCACAGAAGAGTATCTCACCAAGGAGAAAATCCCTCTTCATGTCCCCTCTCCTGTAGCTAATGGAGGAAAGGGTGTAATTTCTACCAATAAATAACTAGAGAATTTAATCACTGAGAAGGGAACTGAATTATCCAGGGTGATATAACTAGGAGGAAGAAGCTCTTGGTTTAAAAGCAAGAAAACCATCCCGATTGTGAAATTTTGTCACTGTGGAACAGTAGATACAAGGGATGTACTTGAAAGCCCTGGTTGAAGCTTAATCGTAAACTGGATGTCACAGTCACAGATACAAGTACAGTAGTACACAGCACTAAAAACATGACTGGTACCTGATTAACTTTTTTCGGTTTCTACAGTTTGATATTCCTTTCAAGAATTTCCCTTCATTTTGTGATTTTTCTCTAGTTCTGCTAACAATGCAATACTGACCCAGTGCTGTATCCTACTTAAATTTAAATCCTTTAAGCATCTTCCAAAACTTTCTGGTGAAGCAAATATTACAAGGCCAGAAAAAGGATCTGATCTTAATTTCACCCAATTTTATGCTTATTGCTAGTACTTTTTAAGGACGCTTAGCTGTCTTCTCTTATTCTGGCACCTACCTTTACAGTACACACAGATGCACACGTTGCACTTCCACAGCTGAGCAGTTTCCATGCCTATTTTCAAAATGGAACGGAGAAAAAATAACTGAATCTCAAATTTCAGTCCACCTCTTGCTTAGACTATTCTCTCTCTCCACCAAATATATTTTTGAAACATTCTACCTTTCATCCCAGCAGCAGAAATGCCAGGATCTTGTCTTCATCAAATCTACTACTGGTGCCTTTAAGGTCACCATCACTGACAAAAGAACTACCGTAAATTAACCATCCAGAGAAACCAAGATGCCAGGAAGAATCACGTGATGTACAAATAAAAAATATTAAAGCCTTTCACATGGCAAAGACTATTTTCTTAGTTTACTAATATACATTTAGATATAGATATATTTATAAACTATAAACATATATTTCTCTGCATCTCTGTTTACATCTCTGAAAATCCTTTCCTCCTGCAAGCATCCTTCTCCATCTTTTTCTATGTGCAATAAATTTTTAAAAAAAGAACATTGAAATAACAGATGAATCAAAACATATTACTAATAATACTGAAAGCCTCAATTTAGCACACACTTTTGTCAGACTGAAGGTATAGTTTAAAAATTAAGCAGATGATTGCTTTGCTGAATCGAGGTTTACACAACCTTGAAGTTAAAGTCAGAAAGCGGGAATAATGCAAAACCTCAAGGAAGGGAAGAAATACAGAAACCTCAAATTGAAATTCAGAAAATGTGTTCAGTTGCCTCAAGCCCGGTGTTTTCGTTTGATTCAGCTGGAGAAATATTTGCAAGCACTACCAAGGACGCAGCCAGGCTCCCTGAAATGGGTCAAGTTTGGAGAAAAGGAGAACTTAAGGTGTTAAAGAGATTTTTCTAGGAACCATATAGCAGTGTTGCCTTCTGCTGCCTGGAGGCATATCAGAGGGATAAGGGGAGAACAAGCATCATTGCCGCGGGGGATAGAGAGCACAGAGGACACAAACCAGAGGAAATGAAGCATCACTTGTACCACTGCTCGCTAAACAGCTTTTTCTGCTGTTAGTGGTAGCAAAGATTTAAATGAGAACTGACATCTCACTGTGCAGGGCACGATAAATGGACAGAAACAAAACACAAAGTCCCTGTTTAAACTTCAGAACTATTTTGTCTTCTCCTTTGCGCAACGCCTAACTCAACAGGTACCCAAGTTTGACTGTTATTATAGAACTTCATGAACAAGAGAACAGGCAACTAGAATGGAAAATAACAGATAACAAAAGTTGTAAAAAAATATTTCCATTTGGTCCTGGTGTTCCCAGGTTATTATTTTTTCCTTTCCAGAGTTACCCTGTTAGAGATTTTACATTCTTTATTTGCAAAGTGACAAGTCAGTGATGCCAGAGGTGTCCACAGGTATAGCTTCTATCCAAGCTCAACACAATAGGACAAGTCTGTCAAGCGTTAGAAATATCATCTAAAATGGAGATCCTGTTCATGAGAAATTAAGTTCCATGCAATTAACTCCAACTCAAACAGTTATATTACATGATCCTGAAGTTCTCATAATGTTTCATCTAGACAGCTCACATCCTGTCCTACCAAGCTGCGCAGCACTGCTGCAGACTGATACAGCTGCTGCATTTCACATCTGAGCTGGCTCAGTCCCTGCTGTTGGTGAACTGACAAATACGAGCAGGTTTAGTTCATAAAGCACTTTTAAATCCTTCCGGAAGAAAAATATGAATGAATGCTCATTTTCAAGGGAAACCTGAAAGAATTGTACAGAATACAACTACAACAACTCATCTTGCATTATATAACGGTATAAGTACATAATGTCGTCCAAAATCTACCAGACTCAGGAGAACATGAAACCTGCAGGGAGCTGCACTATCATTCTGTGTAATTACAAGGAAGAAAAAACCACATTGTTCTTAAGATCCTT
The DNA here is from genome assembly GCF_000699105.1 of Pygoscelis adeliae. Taxonomy (NCBI): domain Eukaryota; kingdom Metazoa; phylum Chordata; class Aves; order Sphenisciformes; family Spheniscidae; genus Pygoscelis; species Pygoscelis adeliae. The sequence goes on along the minus strand of NW_008824359.1, from coordinate 5,089,786 downwards.
CAGTTTTGTTCTTAAGATTCTTCAATTAACAAGTTTATATTTATTAACCTTTGTACCAGAATGCACACGCTACATGGATGCAATGTCACTATCTTTACAAAAATTAATGTAAATTATTGAAGATAGGCATGGTTATAAATCGTCCCTTTGTGTAATATCTTGGAACACTTAATTAAGTTACCTTTTTTCCCTAGTATCTGCTGTAGAGTTATATTTGCTCACCTTACCCTTGAAATACATATTTACATAGCTGTATTACATGCTAGATTGCCTCGAATCTGTACTACAAGTCAAATTCTCATTAAAACTAAGGTCTTTTAAGCCTCTCAGGAGGCATATAAGAACATACACTTCATTTAAAAAGTAATGTATTCTTACTCTTGGATCCTTTTACATCAGTACAACCATGTATAAAATGTCTCTAGTATGTATTTGAATCTGTCCATACAGTTAGAAAAAAAAAAAAATTATATAAGGCTTACGAGATTAGGAGTTGCTTTTTTTTTATATGAGAGATTCAGTTGATTGGAAACTTCATAGCTTACTTTCACTAACAGAGCCAGTAAATTTATTTGTTAAATCAGATTTTTCTTAATTATTAGATATGAAAAGTAATAAAATCTTACACTGCAAGCTCCTACATTTAGCAATACTTGCAGTGTAACATGCTTGAACAGGCAGCAACACAATGGAGTAGCAACCCTCCACGCGGTTGTGCAAACTACATTAGCAGAGTCATTTCATGCCAGTATCTCCTACCTCAACAGAACCACATCTATACTGCCTGAAAGCCTTGCACGCTGCTTGCAACAATTCATGTACTGTGTTGTGTAGTAAGACACTGATGTATGTGCAATCCAAGAATTTTAAATGTCCCCACAGGATATCAAATACTATCCAGCCCGTTTGTAAATACTTTCCCAGTGCTCTGCAGAAAATGAGCCAGTTCTTTTCAAACCTACTTAAATGACATTTTTGTCTTATCTAAAAATCTATGTTCCTGTTTAATAAAATCATCTGGGCAACTTACTGTTTCATCAGTACTGCAAGCTTATGCCTTCATTAATAAATTCTGTTTGAGCGTTAAGATTACCCCCAGTAGAGACAGCTGGGAAACTGCAATATAAAGTCAAGCAGCACATTTAATGACCAACGAACTTCTGGAAACTTAGTCCAAAATGATACATCATTGTGTCAGACACTCTTAAGCAATATGCAGCTTGGTCTCCCTCTTCAGAAATATGAAACCCCTGAAACCGCTACCACAAATTGTGAACCTTTTAAATTACTGCCAAGCCACCTGCTTTTCTCCAGGAAACTTCATAAAACTCTCCAAATTAGTAATGTCATTAAGTAAAGCTTACAGAACTGTTGTTATTCTGAAGGAGTATTAGCTGTTTAGTTTAAGGAAACCAACGGGGATTTTTATCATGGAAAGAACTGTCATGTATATTGTATAATCTATTCCAAATGAAATGCTTTAAAATGTTCTTAAACATGCTATTTTTTCACATTTTAATCTTTCTGGGAGAAAACCGTATAACCATATTCTCAGGATTAAACTCATATAATGAATAAGTTCAGTTCAGGAGAGGGTATGTGAAAGATTCTCAAACAGTTTATGTGTCTTCAGATGGTATTAAGAGATATATAAATCAAATGTCTGATTTTGCATTTTTGAACAGCAGTGGAAGAAATAGTGCTCAGATCGAAGAGGGAGCCTGATTTCCCCTGTTCATTCTCTTGTTTGAATGGTTCTACACAGAGCGGGTGAGGATGGATTATAGGAATGCCTTCTGTCGAGGAGTCGGCCAAAACCGTACCATCTCATCTTGGAGTAATTTATCCAATAAGATGATTTAGAGGACAGTTCAGTGGCACCATTTTTGGAAGGCAAAAGCAGAGGGGAAGGAATATAAATCAAAGGTGACTGGCAGGTAAAGGATATATGCAGCAATCAGCCAAACCATGTGCACACTGGCACAAATTCAACAAGATCATTTATAAAAATTTTAAGTCAGGAGTACACAAAAGGGGGTCTGGTGCTAACTAAATCCACAGATAGATTACACGCCACTGAAATAAACACTTCCAGATGCTGGCATACAAAAACCTTTTACAGAAAGAAATGTTTTCTTTCATAAATCTGAAAGGAGGAACCTTGGGTTGGGGGTTGGGAGAGAAGGGAACAAGATTTCCAAACTGAGATTTGACTTCCTACTGGTTTTATAGAATAATAACTCATATTTTTCAAAGGCAGAGTGTTAACACTGTAGAATAACAAATAACTACAGACAATAGCTTGAAGTATAGACAAAGACATCATAAGTATACAACTGTTCAATGAAAGAAAATGCTTTTTTTTGCTTTCAAAATGAGGAGAAACAATAAAAATGACAATTTGACTTCTTCTATATCAGAAACTGAATGTATAACTGAAGGAAAAGTTTTCAAATGCCTTTTGTCATAAACACACACATTTCATTTTTGAAAACCAATTAAGAATGAAATCCTGACTTCTTCAAAATCAGATCAATTGATTTTGAACATTAATAGGGGCAATATATAATATACAAGACCCTAAATATCAGAGATTTTTAATTTGGTTTCTATGTACCTAATTTCTTTCGGAAACAGCATTCAAAATTTTTTATCATTCAAGTGCTTTAGAAAAATTTAGATGCAATTTATCCACATTATGTATATTGAAGCAATTATTGAAGATTGTATTTCAGAATTTCTTCTCACTACTATTTTGGTCTGAAATATACAGAAAGAAATTTCTTTCAGTTAAGAAGACTAAGTTGCAGACCAAAAGTGAAGCTGAATTTTTCTTGAATTTTAAGGCACCTAAAACAAACTTGCTTTTCGAAATGTTCTGTTCTGTTTATCCCCACAAATATCAGACTACCACACTATCCTTTATATTTTCTTCTTTCCACCTCCAGAATCTGCTGGTTTAGTCTCTCACAAACTCAGCTTTGCCAGGTCTTCAGCTACTATTCCAGAAACTTTGTTTTCTAGGGGAAATCAGTAGAGTCAATATCATCTTTACTAAATTGAAATTACTAAAGGTACTACAGGTTTGTGACAAACTTCAGTATTTTTGGCAACAGAGATGGATTTAAGCATTTGCATAAAAGCTGAGCTCAATCAGGATCAATAATGAGCCCTTTTAAAACACCAGAAGTGAAAGGTCGTGACTAAGTATATAACTCAATTGTGAAACTATTATTTACATGTACATAGAACGTATTGAAGTCTACACGGAATACTTGCATTTCCTATTTAAGAACCTATGAGAGTACAAGCAGGGCTGTATAAGGCTCAAATAATGTAGGTCTCTGCCAAATAGCATTCTCTGTTATTACATGTTCTTCGTGCAGGGAATGTCACAAGCAGTATCATGAACATGGTTTTGTAAATATTCATTGTTTTATGATGCTTCGGGAATTTTATGGGACTGACATTTTTAACAAAAGAAAGTTTAGACTAGCAAGTCTTTTCATACTGAAATGACTTGGAGCCTGAAGAAGCATTCTCCCCAAAAAGTAAATATCCAAACAAAAGTTGGTTATACCCCCTGTTCATTCAATATGCTCCATTTACACACGCATACGCTACTGAATAATGGTTACTGTCTTCCGCAGGTCTGTGCAGGATTACAATTTACATTTATAAACTCAGTTTCTCTTTAACTAAACATCTAAAACATTTCATTTCAGAACTGGCATAAACTAGAGGGGACAAAGAATCTGTTTTGCAAACATTTTCTTATTCTTTTTGCCTGTGGTCTTCCACTATTGTAGCTGACCACTTTGTTTTGAATTTCAGAGTGCTAGCTGTACTTTTTACTAGAGTTGTTTTCTCATGGTCGCAAGTACTACTTACAAATTGTTCATGTACTACTTACAACTGTTCATATCAAGGTTTCAGGTAATCACTATATATTGATCACAGAACAAATATTTTTAAAGAATTATTGTTTGTTACTCCAACTGTCAGAAATACAACCAATTCAAGTAACTTAAAATAATTTCTCTAGAGACATTATGCTTGTATTCCTGGTAAGAAATATCCATCTGATATTTTTGTGAACACCTTGGCATACTAAATATTATTATTTAGAATAATATTCAGATGAATATTAGGATTATAGAAGGCTTCGGGGAGACCTTCTTGCAGCCTATCAGTACTTAAAGGGGGCTTATAAGAAAGATGGCGGCAACCTTTTTAGCGGGGCCTGTTGCGACAGGACAAGGGGGAATGGCTTTAAACTAAAGGGGGGTAGAGTGAGACTAGATCTAAGGAAGACATTTTTTACGCTGAGGGTGGTGAAGCACTGGCCCAGGTTGCCCAGAGAGGTGGTGGATGCCCCATCCTTGGAAACATTCCAGGTCAGGTTGGACGGGGCTCTGAGCAACCTGCTCTAGTTGCAGATGTCCCTGCCCACGGCAGGGGGGCTGGACTAGATGACCTTTAGAGGTCCCTTCCTACCCAAACTATTCTGTGATTCTATGATTATACCTATAGGCCCAGTCAAGACTGCAGATCATTTTCACTATGCACTTTAGAGAGATGAGCTTTTTAGATTAATCTAAATCTAACATATTATTATTATTTTACTTTTTTGGCCAGTCTGTGGAAAGATTGAGCTTGTTATAATTTGGTTTGGTATTGATTTTGATCCCATTTAAATCCTGAATCTTAATGAAATCAATGATGCCACCATGTTGTAAAGTACGTAAGAGACCAGAACCAAAGTTTCATGAAGAAAGAGGGATGCACCCAGGTCATGCTACTAGATACGGCAATTTGTGCTTTCTCAAAATGACTTTCCACTGACTTCCCGTTGAACTCCAATACATTCTGTACATGTAAGAGAAGTAATCCTCTCACTCTCTTCATTCTAGGTCACGCTTTAATGTGTCTAATAATTAGACCACTCATCCGAATAAACCAAGAAATGATCTAATCATCTGGCTACAGTCTTCATGTAAAGGGTTGTAGTACCAATATCATTGTACTTGAGATCCTGGGATAGACCAAGCTGATGTTTAAGGACTGGGCATTCAGGATTATTCTACTCCTTAACTATCTAAATGAATAATAAGAAAAAGAACGTGTGTAGAAGAGTACAATTACAAACAGATGTTATATGAAAACATTAGACTATTCCTATATACTAATTTTATATCCAAATATAAATTCATCTCTCAGTATAAAAAATCTAAAATCTTATGTAGACAAATTTCCCATATTCCTTGATCAAGGAAGCAAGATTTAGCCTGCAATGAATTAATACACATAAAATGTCTTACCTCCTTAACTTAAATGCACAGAGAAATAGATTCAGGTACAGCACATGGAATTGCATCATCCCACATGATGAAGAGTCACATATTTCCCATTCCTGTCTTGCAAAATGATATGGCGCTATTTTTTAAATCAATTATTTATTTTTCTGCTCCTTGAAAGTTTGGACCATGCTTTAAAGCTGGCAATACTGAGTATGACCCAATACTGTTAGTAGAGAATATATGGATAAAACATATGTCTAGACTACCTTAGACATGATACAATGCAGAAGAGTCTAGAGTACACTTGCTGCTTTCCATTGTGGTTTGCACTTGGAGACAAAACCTAAATGCTCTAATTACGTTAGTCATTTTGACATAGCTATTAAGGTCAAAATAAATGCAAACGGATCATTTTCACTAGTTTAATGTTAGTTCTCATTTACCATATGATTATAAAACTTTCAAAGTGCTCTTTTTGTCCAAACCAACATCCATCAAATGCTGCTAAAGAATAAATTACACAGCTTAACTCTTCTTCCAAAACTGCCTTATTAGGCACACTTATCACCAAATCAGGTAGAAGAGAGGGGCAATCATGATGAAACAGCAAAAAAGGGAAAGATGTCAGAAAACCTCACTGTTTGTGCTTTACAAATACATATTAACCATCTTAAGAAAATAGTCCCAAAAGAGTATGTTTGGTTTTTTTATATAAAATATTCTCCTATATTTGCTTTTTAAACAGAAATAAAATCTAAATTCTATGTATGGGACTGACTTATTCAGTAGCAAAAGATAAAACTGGTACTTACATTCAGGTTTTCCATTTTAGAAGTAACACTAGCAGTTTGAAGTGTTCTACAAAACAGAAGTTCTTCACATGATTCCCTTCAGAAATCTAGTCATTTTGGAAAGAAAGTATGTTTGCATCTAGCAACTACAACTGATGAGATTCATCTCAGTTCCATCAAGGTTCAACCAGTCAAAACCAGCAAGATTCAGTGAAACCAAAAATAAAACATGAATCACATCAGTACAACTTGGCAATAGCAGGGTTCTAGCACGTATGCCTCAAACTGCAGCTGAATGCAAAATCATTTTGAACATTTGAATATAGGTCAACCTAGGTCAACTCTTTCTCAAAGCTGAAAGAATGAAGCTGGCAGGAGTCCTATCAGGATGAGGGTGGTGAGACACTGGAAGACGTTGTCCAGAGAAGTTGTGGATGTCCCATCATTGGAAGTGTTCAAGGTCAGGTTGGATGGGGCTTTGAGCAACCTGGTATAGTGGAAGATGTCCCTGCCCATGGCAGGAAGGTTGGACTAGGTGATCTTTAAAGGTCTCTACCAACCCAAACCTTTCTATGATTCTATGATTAATATCCTGGACTTCAGGGTGGAGAACCTAGAAACTGTGGAATCCCTACATTGGGCACAAGCTCCAAATTCCTTTTTATATATGCAGAAGCCTGCAGTCAGAAAACATCCATTATCCCATAATGTGCTTTGGTTTCCTCACTACCAGAACCAGTCAGCATGACCCGCCAGCTGGCATGCAAGTCCATGAGCCACAGGTTCCATGAGGAATTCTGTACGGCAAGGGTTTCTCATAGTCAGTAAGCATCCTGGGATGCATATTCAATGAAATTTTGCTTTGTTTCTGCTCTTCGCTTTCCCTTGTCCCTCATTCTGGTGTCACAGAACTAAGATACGATATATTGGAGGCTGAGGGGAGACCTCATTGCTCTCTACAACTACCTGAAAGGAGGTTGTAGCGAGGTGGGGGGTCGGTCTCTTCTCCTAAGTAACTAGCAATAGGACGAGAGGAAATGGCCTCAAGTTGTGCCAGGGGAGGTTTAGACTGGATGTGAGGAAAAATGTCTTTACTGAAAGAGTGGTTAAAGATTGGACCAGGCTGCCCAGGGAAGTGGTTGAGTCACCATCCCTGGAGGTATTTAAAAGACGGGTAGATGCAGCACTTAGGGACATGGTTTAGTGGACATGGTGGTGTTGGGTCGACGGTTGGACTTGATGATCTTAGAGGTCTTTTCCAACCTTAATGATTCTATGATTCTATGATTGCAACTCTTTCAGAGAAAATTGCCAAACGCAGCATGTCAGATATTACCCCATTAATATCAAGAGAACATTTCAATGGATGTTACCAGCAAAAAGTTTGCAGTTTGAGATGTCCATAACAAAGTTGTTATAAAAATCCAAGTGTCATGGCAATTATTGTTGCTACTAGTGCTGTTCACCTCTATAATTGGTTTAATGCTTGAAAATACTCAGTATCTCTATTTCTGTAAAAAACATCCATCTAACAAAACTAATAAGTTTTGTTATTAGTTAGTTAGTTATTAGACTGTTAGCTATAATTAGTTATTAGACTGTTAGCTAACAAATAGTTACCTAACAGTCTTGAAATATTTATTTATTCACTTAGAACAATTTACATTAATTCTCAGATAGTGACATGACTGGGCTAAACAGTCACTAGCCCACTATGACTGCATTTAGGAAACACACCTTGATTCTTCTGGGAAACCTATTCACACAAGGAAGCAAATCATACCAGGACACTAAACGCAGTAAGCGTAATCTTAGATTCATACTCAGTTAAACACTGGATGCTGAGTACAAAATGACTCTTGGTGTATTCAGGAATAGCTCCTTCCTGAAGTACTGAGATGCCATTACTATTCCCAGTCAAGTGGATTCTTAGCCATAATAGATTATTTTTTTGCATTGGCTAAACTGTCACAAAAGCCCTTTGTTTCTCTCCCCCTGGCAGTCTGAAAAAACTGAGAAAAGACAGGCAGATGGGAAAATATACAACCAAAATATATTCAAATCCATTAAAGAAAATTAACCTCTCCTTCTTCAAGGGCTTACTTCCATGCATATTCACACAGTGCATGACTCCAATGACACAATTCTCTATCCAGACATACAAGCACACCTTTGAGTTTTCATGCAATGTCAATAACCAGTGTGTCTTAATTTGATAAAAATGGAGGTGGAGCACTGAGTAGCCCCCTGCAATGTAAATACACTTCAACGATGTAGAGGTCTGGTGGCGTGTGTCTAACCAAACACAGAGGAGATACATTAACAGTCCTACAGCAGATTTTTATATAACCAGGTATGGCCATTTCTTCAGATCTCAGAAACAAGAACTACTTGACATAGGCTATGTTTATTTTCTAGGTAGTGCAAAACTAGATATAATGTTAGAGAGAAGTCTGAGCTATTCTCTATGGTGTCTGAGAGAAAAACTGTATCAGAAGGATCTAAACCCTCCCCTGATCTCTTTGAAGCCACTAGAAGGGATATTTTTATGGATCAACGTAATAACCAACAGACTGGCAGTTGACAAGGGCCTGCTGTATTCAAGTTAGCATTTGAACCAAAACCACTAGGGGATGAGTTTTCTAACTAGAAGAAATGTAACAGTCGTGTTTTCCTACACAAGGATGGGTCATGTGGAAAGACAGTCACCAATTGCACCCCAACGTTACTCATGGAAAGTCTTTCACCTTTTTAAAAAGACAGACACGAGGAAAGAAAAAGGTTAGTCAAATGAGTAGAGAAAACTAAACTAACTTGTTTTAATCCTTTGGAGCAGTAGTGTGTAAGAAATGGAGCTAAGTGATGAGAACCCTAACACTGAGAACAACCTGGTGCCCGAGATGTGAGATGGCATATGGAAAACTGAGATAACTTGTTGTCCTGAATCCCACGTGAGGACCTGGAACATAAGGCAAGATCTACATCAGACTTTCATCAGAGAAACATATCTGAGAAGGATCCTGGATATGAACTACTGCTTTCTTGTTTACATCTAAAAGGGAAAGGATGACTTTGGAAATACCTGGTATGGAACAAACCTATGAGATCCACTCACTCTGTCTCCTCCAACATCACGCTTCAAAATGAGACCACGACTGATGGTGCTCAGGGAAGAACTCAGTCTGCCTATGGGTGAACCTCATATTGAACGCATCCATCCCGAAGTCAGTGCCCCATACATGGAAGTTTCTTGATGAAAACACCTGTTTACTACCAAGACAAGATGAGAGCCTAATACCTACATGTGTAAGGTTCTCATGGTCTTCTGATCTGGTGTACCTGGTTTTTCCACTCTCGACCACCTTGAGGAATGGCAAAGTGGTCTGAGGCAAAGCCAAACAACCCACATCACAATGAAGGCTGTGTACTGGTAGGATAAATATAAGACCAGAAGAAGACTCTCCTATCAGTTCATATCCTCTTGTGAACTGTGCCAAGCAAACAAGTAAATTTTATTCAGCTGAGCAGAATCAAGGCCTCATACACCACAGCCTCCATAGTGAGTGATTCAAACACAGGGGCCTTTCTGGAGAGTTAGCTTTAGGTGTGCACGGGCAAGTATCTGGGTCAAATATGAATGAGTCATCACTGAAAAACATGTTAATGAAGTCTTAAAGCAGGGCAGATCCCCCTTCCTGTAACCGCACAGAGGAGAAGGAAGGTAGGGGGTTTTCACATTTTTGGAGTGTGTTGTTGAATCTGGAGAAAACAAGATGGTTTCCCAGCTGGCAATCTAGTCAAATATCTATAACTTCATCTGCTTCTGCAATTATGTATGGGTCTTGCCACTACTGAGGGTGAGTTTCTAGATAGTGTAGAAATTAGCTTTAGCCTAAGAACTGAGAAGTCCTGGCTCACCAGAGGTGAGAAACAGTAAGAAGGTGAGAAAAAAAAAGATTAAAAACTATAATGCAGAGAGGAAAAAAAAAAAAAGAAAGAAGGGAATTGACAAAATCTGTATTTTGATATCAAGGGCGGTTAGAATATTCTTGTCTGGTTTTGGTTTAAAACGCAATCATCTGCATGGAGTTTTTCATACAGAGAACATTGATTTTATAGTATCTCGCGATTTTAAATGGGGAAATATTATCAGATAGTTTGCACGTCCACATTTTTATTCATTTCTCCAGATGTACTGCTGATTTAAACTCAATCCATTTGTACAGATGATAAAGTCTTTCAAAAAACAATGTTGTTAAATCAGAAACGTTAAAAATTATACACAGTGAATTTCGGGGAAACTTCTGAATGCCTCACACTAGGTAGCATGGCAAAAAGCCAAAAAACAACTCTAGCTAAATTAAAAATAATCTCCCAAATGAAAAAGAAAATGTTTGCTCTCTGCCTTGTATGATTGGCTGGAATGAGATAGAAATTATTTAAAATGAAAAAATAGTCCAGAGCTGTCCATTATTTCTTACTAATTTACAGCAAGGGTAAAATGCTTCTGTAAATCCTCCTTACTGCTCAATAGTCACATATCCAAGAAAATTTCAGAATAGCATAGGCCTACAAAATTAAAATAATTTATTAAATCCCAATAACTGTACTGTGCCAAAGTTCATGTAATATTACTTTGGAAGACAGGAAAGCATTTAAAGTGATTCCTTTTTCTTTCCCCAATCTTTTCTCAATGATCAGCACTTAGGCAGTAACACGCTTTGGTTTTCAAAAAACTGTTGTTGAATACTTTGCATAACTTATTTTGCCTATTATTCCTGGTATGAGATTTCCTGTATGTTCCTAACACGTCATGCTATTTGGGATAGTTATGTACACAGTTAGGTTTCTAGGGCTGATTCTACATTCCTCCTGTACAAGTATGATAAACTTACACTGGAGTAATACAGCATTTTGGCATTAGCAGACTTGCACTTTTTTCTTGTCACTATTGTAAGAATGTAGAACTATGTCTTTTACTTAAATTTCAGTCTAATCTATACATTTTAGGGACTGAATTGAACACGTATATAGCTCACAAAAATGGTTGTTTCTTCAGTGAGCTATACTCATTCTTTTCCTCGCTTCTGTAGAAGGACTGTTCACATGAACGGTAAACTGCCGTCAGAAAACAGTGTAAAATATCTGGACATGCAAAAACATCCTTCCTCCTTACCTACAGCAGACTCTGTGAGGGCACCGATTGACTATAAATCTGATCTGATGTGGAAGAATGATCAACAGGCTTAAGAGAAATGGAAGAGATGATGTGCAAATGTATATTCCTAACTTCTCTACATGACCTTCAGGTAAGTTTTAAGGGTGGAAACAGCTGAAAGCATGACTTCACTGAATCTAATGACAGATACCCATTCAATGTTTCCCTCTCTGCAGTTTTTAAAGTGTCACCACAGAATCACAAGAAGCACATCGAGTAAAGCCACCTTTCCTCCTGGTTCTGTCATCCTACGAGGTCACGCAGATACACAAAGCAACTATTGTGAAGGTAGTGGCAACGGGAGAAAGCAGACGTCATTCAAAAGCAGTGTTGCCGCAGTACTGTTCAAAATGCCTAGAGATAATATTTTTAATACAAGTGTGAAAGTCTTCAATACGAAAATGTAGGGTCAAAGGAAGCATCAATCTACCTTCATGCTTTCTGCACCTGTAAGGAGCTTACAGAAAGCTGGGGTACTTTCATTGTGGACAACTGTGATAGCAACGTTCATCCCCAAAACTGCCAATGAGGGCACTGACAGGAAAAGTGAGCAGATTGGCAGACCTAAATGCATACTCTATAGTATCTCTCAAAATGCTTTTCCTGAACTTTCTCATTAAAAAAGGAATTGTATTCCAGCTCTACAACATCTGTATACATCTAGAAGATGACCCAAGATTCCCTCTCTCTTTCTTGGCTTGTTTAGAGGAAACAAGATCGGCTCATCTCATCAACTACATTGACTGTAGGTAACGTCAACAAATTAAATTGTTCAGTTAGTTGTACTGTTTGGGAAGTTCACAACATTGCAGGACATGAAAAAAGAAACCCAACCAGAGTATTTTATTGTATCTTGTGGTTGCAGAGAAATTTCAAACTTTGGTTAATAATTAAGCAAACTACTTTTAGGAGGGTCAGGGAAGGAAGACTTACCTCTCTGTAATTGTTTATGTGAGCTCTTCACTTCTTTATAATAAAATTAAATACATTCTCTGCTTTCAGAAGCTATTGCCATGTTCTTTGCTACATCTCTTCGCAAACTTCTGCTAAAGACACTTCTCTATTTTGGACTAGAAATTCTATCCTACGCTTTACCTGATATTAATCTAGCATTTGTGAGTGGCAAGAGAGAGAAGTAAAATTATGTAAAGAATTCATTGCAAATACGTATCAACTATCATTAATAAACCAAACATTTACTGCCATTTATAAAAGCATTGATCAGTTTTGACACTAGGAAAATTATAATTTCATATACTCAATTACTCTTATTTTTTCCTGTTCCTCGCTTCTAAGGTCAAGTCCCACTATTTCCTTGAGGTAAGCAAGGATATATGCCACATAGAACAGCAGATCAGAAGAAAATGACCCCAATTTATGGCATTGGAGACAGACTAATTTCACATTTTTATCAGCTGAGAAAATTAAATAAAGAATTCCATTGGCTGCTCTGAACAATGGATTTGCAATTTGCATAGAAAAAATGATGGCAAAACCTCATAACCCATCAGTGTTTTACCACAAGCTCAGTTCTATTACATTTTAGTGGAGGTTCAAAGTTGTCTGAAGAAACCATTCTCTTCTTTCTCCAACTGTAAATGTGTCACTTGAGAGTTCAACTTCCAATAGGAGCAGTATCTGACACACAACTAATTTTAGAATATAAAGTGCTCCTCACCATATTGGAATACATATAATTTAAAATAACTGTAAACCTAAACTTTGCAAAAACAGAAAATTCAAGCACTAACAAAAAAGCATAATTTGTAATTGAAAGAAAATAATATTTAAAAGAAAAAAAAAACTTTTTTGTCTTTCCAAAAAGAGACAGAAATTACTAAGTTTTATTTCCCAAGAGAATTATGCCACTTTTATAAAGAAAATTACAGTTACCACAAATTGCTCTCAACAATTCCAAAGCTTCTTCATTTGACCACTTGAAAATCAAAGTTCTTTAAGATTATAAATATAACTTTTTATAACTCTGTTATTACGTACTGTGAATGGGGAAAGGGGGCCAATCTTGTGGCCGTAGCGTCGAATGGCCTCTCTGATGTGGCTGGGCTGGATGGCATCGCTTTGAGCCTCTATACCACAGGCTGCAGTGCTCTGCAACAGAAAAACACATAAATTGTTACTAAATCAAAAACACACAACAGACCTACAGTGCATAAAGTATGAAAATAAACCTTTATAAAACGGACCAATTTTTTTTTCCTGAGGATACACATCATTGCTGCCACACACTACATTAGAGAAAAAAAGCTATTAACAAATCAAAGAGGACTTTTACATGAACTTTGCTTAAGAGACCCAAAGAACACCATATTTGTCCTCTTAAATCTTTCACCTAGTGCTGCTGTATGTTGCAATTGAAAAGAGCAGAAAACGTTCAAACTAAAATGAAAGGGTCATATAAGTCATACTGCAATAACCACAGAAACTATTTTTAAAACATTTCAGGCTCTCATTATGATGTCAAGGGGTGGGGAAAATATTGAACAAGTACCCAAAGTGGAAAGCAATTTGACACCAAAATCACCATTGAGTAATATCAGATTGAAATTTGAAGATGAAACATGTGACATAATGGTGTTAGAGGGATGCAAAAATATTTTAATTACCTCAAACTGGAATGTTTTCAAATTTCAAATGACTTTTTGGATTAAGGACCCTAAATAGGAAAAATAAGAATTCACTGCTATTGGTCCATTGATTTTACAAAAATATCCCCAGGATTTTAAAAGAAAAAGTTACTCTCTTCTCCTTGCTAGTCAAACTGAAATGTTGGTTTAGGCTCCATCTAGACACAGCTGCTTGCCAGAATTCAGATGACTTATCAGAATGATGGCTGCTTGGTAATAAATTCATGAAAACGATATTAGTGAATGTATTAAGAATGACAAAAACTTAAATTATACACTGAAATTTAATGTACACACATACACAGCCCCCTCATACATTTACGCTATATACTAATGCTTGCAAACTTGGGATATTTTTTACAAAATGTTTTATTTTCAAATGTGCTGCGTCCACTGGAGCCTGTGTGTGTACACACAGAATTATTCATAATACGATGGCAGATTCTTCCCTTGCTGATTGACGTTCATAAAGGGAATGTGAAACTCAAATATTTTCAGCTGGACTGTGCCTTCATGGACTAAGAATAACATTCTTCACCAAGTTAACTCGTTTGTCTCAATGCCTCAGTTATATCCAGTATATATCTAGCCAAATTGGATAAGTCATGGGAACATTTCATTAAAATGGTGCACTTTTTAGAATATAATTATTTCAAAAGGCATTAAGTCAAACACTAGGAATTTAAAATAAACTCACAAAACTAGTGAAATAAAATGTATCAAAAACTACATCTCCAGCTAAATTCTTGTTCCTAGGAACTATAATGGAAATCAGCCACAGAAACAAAACATAATCAAGTGTAATATAAAAAGGAAGAGGAAAAAGCAAAAGTCTTCAGAAAAGTTTTTAGGATTCACTAAAGGCTTTCTAAATGGAATATAATAAGGGCACTGATAACTCTAGAAGGAGAAAATACATTTTTTTCTGCCTGTCATTGTAAAAATCACTGGTTAAATTATGTGAAAAATTAATACTTGTAGGAGAATAATAACACACGTAAGAAAATCACAAGTCACTCCATTGCTTTGCAGCAAAATGAGTACTGCCATCACATTTTTTCAAAAAAGCCCTAAGTGACTAACACAGTGCTTTCTATCCAGTTTATTTAATCAAATCTAGTTCCCTTGTGGTTTTAAGGCACATATATCTTTCTCAGATAGAATACCAAGGATCTACAACAGGAATTGTAATATTTACATTTCACACTCTGAATATGAGACGTCCATAATTTATGCAAAGTAAACAAATATTTAGATTGAATGCAACCAACTGGCATAAAAATAAAGCAGGTCAGGCAAAGTTGTTATAGGCAAAGACGACAGTCGCCTAAGGCTGCTGGGAGCAGGAAAATCACAACCACCTCTTTGCCTACTTTGCTTATGCTTTGACACTCAAAACCTGCGCTAGCTGCTACTGTCAGAGAAGGGGATGATTATTTGGGATGGTGTCTACTGCTTTGGCTGTAGAGCAGCAGCTTAGTTCTGATAGAAAAATGAGTACTGATAGAAAGAACACCAAACCACACATTTGGCCCTGCAAAAACATTGGTAGTTAATGTGATATAGGTTAAAATTAATATTTAAAAAGGGACATGTTATTTCCTGGAGATGTTTTGGTTTCTTCTTTTTTTTCAGGCTTGTGCACCAAATACCTTTTTTCTTTTCCTTTGTTTGGATTTTGTAGAGTCCTGTCCAATTCCACCATTCCCCAGGGCTCCTGATGGGGTTTTCCCAAGATGTTGCTGTCCTGCTGATGCTGGGGGTGTGGGTGTAGGAGGTGGTGTGTTTTCAGGAGAGTCAAGACTGGTCTTCACACTTGTAGATTGCCCTAAGAGATGCGGCTATAAAAGCAAGATACAAACAGCCATTATATAATCAAATCACAAAAAAAAAAATTCTTAGATTTACTGTTAGAAGAGATGTAATACAGAATTAAATTTGCTCATTCTAGAGGTTACTATAATATCTGTATCGCAGCAATGCATGCAATACAGCACTTATTGCACTTGCCACTGTTGACAGCTTTAATCTCCAAATCTGCAATAGGGAAAGCCTTCAATACAGAAAGAAAGAATTTCCACCCAAGAAAAGAGGATTTACATTTAAATATAAAGATGCTACTAAGAATTTAACATTTGGAACTATAATTTAATGTCTTTCTGTCTAAATCCATAACTTCAATGTTCAGAAACTCCATAACAGAAGTCTATATCAGTACCAGATTCAATAACATCTACTTTGAAAGCAATAAACTACCAAATACATGTAAAAGTAAAACATCAAATGCATTAATATGTGAAAAAGCAAGATTTACCTCAGTAGAGTTGTGATACTGTATGAAGGTGGCAGATATGGCATGACTGAACGGGTCACCAGCTTTGGGAGCCATGTCCTGCTTAACCAGAAGGGCCAAGTCCACCAACTGGAGGGGCAAAAAACAGCCAATAAACAGGTAGGTTTACTGACATGGTACTTACTACCACTACTACTAAATGCCATGGTAACAATGAAGAGAGAGAGGAGTTGTGGGTTGAGGCAGATTATTCTTAGTGTTTCTCAGTTGAAAACAAATTATTCCGAGATATTTCAGCCTAAGGAACCTTTCTTTTCCACTTCTGTAAATATATGGTGTAGTCTATCTACCCAAGAGGGCTTGGCTTGGCACTACGGTAACATTTTGTTTTCCAGGAAATCCTGCTTTTTTAATCCAATTGTGCAATGGGGTTGAATGAGCCTCAGCGCACTGCCAAAGGTCACATAGCAAAGTATGTGGTTTCAGTTTGGACTTGAATAAAGTTCGTGCAGGACTCCACTCTCCTCTGTAAACATTATAAAACATTTCTATTGTGTATCAGATGGACGAAAACGGTATAGTATGCATCTGTCATACAGTAAATTGAAAGACAGACAGGAATCCAGTTAGCTTGGTTAGCTGAAGTAGGGACTGCATGCTTCTGAAGGGGCTTACAACACAGTCACCTGAGGCTGAAGTACATCCAAGTACTAATTCATTTTGTTTAGCTAGAGTTCAAACAGTAGAGTATAATCCCTTACCTGTGCCACAGTCTCATACGCCAAATATGCCAAAATCTCCATTGCAACTGCATTTGGCTTTATTTCCATACTGCTACAATCCAACCAGTCACGAAACTTGGATGCTTTCTTTGCTGGCAGTTAAAATCATAAGGGGAAAAGGAGAAGTTAACAATAGGTAGGCCAAAATAATGCTATTTTTCTGGTCATAGAAAAGACTGCAAATGTGAAACAAGGAGTGTGAATGTGATTTGATTGGCCAAGGAAGGAATTATCAAAATGGAATCAGTGGGGAAAAGACTGTTATTTCATACACAACATTTTGGAGACCCATAAGCAGCATGGAGTAAAGAGAAAAACACACAGTTAATCAATCATATGTGAGATTTCAGAACAAGGAAGGGTCTACTTCAGAGGACCACAGATGGGACAAACCTGATTTTGAATATATTATTGTAAAAGAAACAATATGATTGCATTGCATCTTTGATGAATGAGAGAAAGCACTAGAAGAAATCAACACAAATCTGGGCCCAGATAAAATGATATAATTGTGTTAACAACAGCGAAGACAAACAAAGAAGGAGAGAACTAGGAAGTCCTTGTGTTAACCATGCAGGGATTAGGTGCTGACAAACTGGCCAAAATGATTTGTAGATGAGTGTTTTTAAAATGTTCTTTGGATATAAAGAAATAAGGATAGACGTAGATCTGCAAATGATCAACATTCATATGAGAACTTCACACTGCTAATGGATGAGATCACTTAGGAGAAAGTACAGAGCAAAATACATGACAAAGAAACATGATATTTGCTGAGAGAGTAAAAGGAGGAATGAGAGATACCAAAGTGGAACTGAAAAAGGATCGTGGAAATTCACAGGAGAACCAAAAAACGGACAATCTTTCTTAGGCCAGTGGTGGACAAACTGATCACAGAAAGTTGCAGAGACTTGGACAGAAAGAAGCTAGTAATACAGAGGTCTTAATGAGGGCTGTTTGTGAAGACAGGACAACGAAAATGAAGTAAATACAAGGTGGAAGAATCATTTGAAACAGCTCTTTCAAAGAGAGCCTGCAATGAGGACTAAAAAGCTAAAGAGATGTCAGGTGTTAAAGAGAAAACAGGTGTAAATAATGGTTACTTTTTAGGAGGGAATGAAAAAGCTACACAGAATTGCTGAGGGCCAAAAAAAAAAAGGCAAGAGAAAAAGTGTGAAGGTGATAGCAGGACCACCAAATGTTCCCTAGAATTTAAATTTGTAATCATGCAGTCCCTGATCTTTGATGGACCTTTTCTTTCGCCTGTCTTTAACACTGCACAGAAATACGTGGAACCGTAATTATGAATATATATTGTTAGAAGAGGCTTCTTAAGTCCCTTCCAGGTTTATTCTCTTGTGACGCGGTTTTCATGGATTTATATTACAGTAAAAAGGGTTTACTATTTTAAACATAGCAATACATTCAATTTTTACTAAAATATAAGAAAATAAGCAAAAATAGCCTTTGCATTAGTTTTGAACAAATGTTCTACATGGCCTTTAGTGTGTGCTATCTAGTTGAGTTCATATTATGCAATTGAATCTGTGCATGAGTCTCTCTTGCTATTATTTTCTAAGCACTGTAATTCTCTTATTCTTTAATGACATTAAAAGTCAGTGAAAAGGACTGTATAGACGTGGTCATTTAAAAACACTGTGAAAATATCGTTGAGACTTTTTTATAGATCACAATCCCCTGGTCAGCAACATTCCATTTTATTTTGCAAATTTAGGATTTCTATTTGTTCTGCCTCCAGATGATAATTTTTGGGTTTTAAAGATGACTTTATCACAAACCTCTCATTTGCTGAAGTCACCCTAATCTGAAGTATCATTTATCTAATGGCTCACAGATGTGTGATGCCAAATTATAACTAAGCTTACAAAACATATTGAATTAGGAAAAGAAATGCTTACAAAACATGTTTTCCTACATTTGCTGACATTTGCTGATACAGAACAGTATTTCAAATGTGTCATTTATTTGCCATAAATGAGTCACTCTTTCTTCGAATTTAAAAGGAGGAACAAGATAAGGTCTCTCATTTAAAGACACCATTGTGTTCAAGTCTGTGTTGTAGGATCATGTGCTGTTTTGTCATGATTTTTACTGGCTCCTTCATCTCACTTTCTCTGACATTTGACCTAAAACCTTAGTCATCACTTAACCGCTTCTGTAATGATGTTTTGCTACATGATCAAACCCATTAATTTACAGCTCATTATAGTTGTGGCCCACAAGTACTTCTAGTAAGTTGGTTTTCAGTGCTAGTAAAGCCCTAATTCTGTCATCATGTTATTAGTGTTGGAATGGCGTATACTGATGAATTTGGCTAATGTTGAATAAATTCCACAGCAGGAGCTTACAGCTTAAAATAGAAAAGACTCTTTAGTAAGTTCTTTGTGTCTCTGCGGATAGGGAAATAAAAGCAAAACTTGCTGCTCTTCTCTAATTTTAGACACATTCCGAAAAACCTGCAACCATGAAACTTTACTAATATGCTGACTATAACACCACCACGACAGACTTCAGGCAAGTATGGGTGTTTTAATCCGTTAACTCTTTACCAGTTCTTTCTTTGCAGTCGTCCCCACCAGCACAGTATTTGAGCATATAGAAAGCTTGGTAAATATTCAGATAAAATACTCTGCCTGACAGCCTGAAACTATGCTAAATTAACTGTTCCCACGAGTTACGTGGACAAAATACGTGTACTCGGCACTGGTGAGGCCGCACCTCGAATACTGTGTTCAGTTTTGGGCCCCTCACTACAAGAAGGATGTTGAGATGTTGGAACGTGTCCAGAGAAGGGCAACGAGGCTGGTGAGGGGTCTGGAGAACAAGTCTTATGAGGAGCGGCTGAGGGAACTGGGGTTGTTTAGCCTGGAGAAAAGGAGGCTGAGGGGAGACCTCATCGCTCTCTACAACTACCTGAAAGGAGGTTGTAGCGAGGTGGGTGTTGGTCTCTTCTCCCAAGTAAGTGGCGAAAGGACGAGAGGAAATGGCCTCAAGTTGCGCCAGGGGAGGTTTAGATTGGATGTAAGGAAAAATTTCTTTACTGAAAGAGTGGTTAAACATTGGAACAGGCTGCCCAGGGAAGTGGTTGAGTCACCATCCCTGGAAGTATTTAAAAAACGGGTAGATGAGGCGCTTAGGGACATGGTTTAGTGGCCATGGTGTTGTTGGGTTGACGGTTGGACTCGATGATCTTGGAGGTCTCTTCCAACCTTAATGATTCTATGATTCTATGATTCTATGACAAAGAATTTAAAGTTTTATTATTGCGGATGAAACAAGTGCTTTAAAAAACCATGAGGTTCTGCTGTGTTCTCTATTACATGAAATAATAATCAAACATCTTAATACAGTGCAGCCGTTATAATACTTACAAAAACTCAATTGCCGACTTTCACAAAATTCTGCATACTGGACCGAGTCCATCATTCGTGTTTGTCTTTCTGCTCTCTGACAAAAGAGTAGAAGTACACGATGTACCTTATTCCAACAAGAACTGCATTCCACAACAGGAATTATAGTAGCAAAGCGCCCCTGCCATAACCTTGAAGTAACCCCCCCCAAATAAAACATGCATTGAACAAGTTAAGATGCAGAAATATAAACCACAGATTGGTTATTAGTCTCGTGAGTTAAATTACCCAGAAGAGCGTGTCAATTCTTATTTTAAAAATCTGCTTGCACACCGCTCACCTACGACAGTGACGAGGGCTGAGTTAGGAAAGGTGCTGAACACTCTTGCCCTGACCAAGGTGCACATTTAAATTGAAGCACATGAGTAGTCTGCCTACGTGTTTATAGATGACCAGACAAGTAAAACGTTCTCCTGGACCGAGGCCAACATGTTCTGCACTGAGCAGAACTGAACCTAACTTGTGTGCTTTTAAAATGGGAGCATTAGCAGTAGTGAAATGAATAAATTCCATCACATTGAGGATGTACCAGACAGAGAGGAGCACTGAAGTGCCCCTTCCCACACAGACATTCAATATACTGTAATAATTATGTGGTAAATGTGCCTGTTTCATTTTTTTTTTACTGTTAAGCTATGCTTGATTTTTTGTACTTCTGAACACCTACAGGAGAAGAAAGGAAATTAGACTGAATTAGAGTTCATTCAAGAAAAACGTCTTAAAATGTTCACTACTGGATTTAAGAATGTATTTCACACAGAATCCAGTGTAAACCAGAAGATTATATCTCAAAAAGTCAAGGTACGAAACCATAAACACTACGCACACCCTCCCCTCCACATATATACTGTGTCATAATTGAATCATGGTTGAAGCAGCACTGAAGTTCATGGTTAGGTCTGAGTGTGTTTGAGTTTTGTTTACTTCAACAGAGCAGGGTTGATTTTCATGAGGTAGGGATCAGGTCTCTAGAAGAGATGAAATCCTTCAAGTATCAGAGGCAGGAAGCGGTGGTTAGATTAAAGAGATTATCCTCTTGAGAAGCAGACAGCTTACTCAAGTCTCTCAAACAAGGAAAGTAGATTGTATAAAACATCAAGGAAAGGAATATAACTATCTTCCAAACAATAACTCAATCAATAAATCATTACACCTGGTAAGAACAGAACCATAACTAAGGATACAAAGTGGTATCAGGAGTGGCTGATGGCACGAGACTTTACTTCTGCAGTGAGTCCATACAGCTCAAGAAACATGCACAAAGAAGGTAAGGTCCAGGTGTGTTCGCATTAGAGACAAAAAAACAAAGAAAGAAAACACACACACACACAAATTTTGCTCTGACTTCCCAAGCACTTTTCAATATGATGAAATCAAAATTGCGAAGTTCTTTAATCAGCTTTAATGGAAAACAAAATGGCTGTTGATAAGAGTATTTGGAGACAGGCTATACAACCAGTATTTGGCCTTAGAAGTTTCTCAAATCAGGAAAAAAAAAAAAAAATCATAGAATCATAGAACAGTTTGGGTTGGAAGGGACCTCTAAAGGTCATCTAGTCCAACCCCCTGC
>NW_008824359.1:4994798-5066869 GCF_000699105.1 Pygoscelis adeliae | reverse complement strand
CGCCACTCGTCACCAACCTCCATCTGGACATTGAGCCGTTGACCACTACCCTCTGGATGCGACCATCTAACCAATTCCTCACCCACTGGACAGTCCACCCATCAAATCCATCCCTCTCCAGTTTAGAGAGAAGGATGTTGTGGGGGACCCTGTCAAAGGCCTTACAGAGGTCCAGACAGACGACATCTGTAGCCCTTCCCATGTCCATTGCTGTAGTCACTCCATCACAGAAGGCCACTAGGTTAGTCAGGCAGGACTTGCCCTTGGTGAAGCCATGCTGGCTGTCTCGAATCACCTGCCTGTCCTCCATGTGTCTTAGCATAGCTTCCAGGAGGATCGGTTCCATGATCTTCCCAGGCACAGATGTGAGACTGACTGGCCTGTAGTTCCCCAGGTCTTCCTTTTCTCCTTTTTTAAAAATGGGGATTATGTTTCCCCTTTTCCAGTCAGTGGGAACTTCACCAGACTGCCACAACTTCTCAAGTATGATGGATAGTGGCTTAGCAACTTAAATCAGTACTTCAAATTCACAGTTTCTTCCTCTATTCTCTGCCTTTTAGGTCACTCTTCTATGACAGTCAAATTCATCAATTCTGAGATCTTGTTGACAGACAACACGTTCAATTTAGTTGTGAACTGAACCACCAACTGTCCAGGAGCATACCTGGATATTCCTTCTTTCTTTTCTTCTCTATCCAATCAATCATTTCTACTGTATTTTGACTTTTAGTCATCAGGCTAGAAAATGTTCTAATTAAGCATTTTTCAGTTCTTCTCCCATGCATGCTGCTGGCATCTTGACTACATTTTGTGGAGCTGCCATTTCAGGTAAGCAAAAATTTTCAGTCAATCTGTTCCATCAAGACATTAAGTAAGTCTAGACTGATTTTGTATCCTTTAAAAATCATTGTCACGACATATGCCATAACTTCAATCCTCATCTAGCATAATCATAAGAGAGATCTGTTTTGCCTCTGAATTAATTCAGTCGTACTTTTGATGACAGATGGCACCACCAGGATCATCTAATCTGAACTTCTGCATAGCACAGGACACTTCTCACATAATACATCCTAGAAATGGCAGTCCTAGAATTTCTTGTGTAATTTCACTGTATGTTTTAGAAAGGCATCTAATTTGGGTTTAAATGTTTCACATATTAAGAGATAACTTCTTCAAATAATTTAAAATGCTAACTTTTTATGCAGTATGGTTTAAATTCTGTGATCATTTGTGTCTTTGTTTGCCAGTCAGAAATTACTAGTTGGGCACATCCAGATAATATTGAAATAATTTAACTTTAGGTGGGTAATCAAATAGACTGAGCTTGTCCAAATATGTCAAAATTTTCTTGAAATTTTACACATGGAAATGTGCAGGCTCGCAAAACTGTTGCTTGAGATCTCCCTTCGACAGCCCTCCCACTGGAGGTCTCTAGCCCAACCTCCATCTTAAAAGAGGACTATTGCCAACACTAGGTGAAGTCAGCTATGCCTTTCCCCAGCTAAGTCTTGAAAACCTCCAAGGACAGAGATTTTATGTCTCCTCTGGGTAATCTGCTTCAGTGTTGCACTAGTCAAAAAGATTTTTAATGTCCTACGTGAACCTGCCAAGCAACAATTTGTGGTTCTTGACCTTCTTTATTCTACCCAGCACTACTAAGAAAAGTTTGGCTCTATCATTTTTGTTACTGTCCTTCAGTAGTTGTACGCTGCTATCTAACCACCCTTTAACCTCCTCTTCTTCAGATTAGGTAAAGCTAAGTAATGTCTCTCAGCCTTTTCTGACAGGTCATGTGCTCCAGGGCCCTCAGCTCTCAGTAGCTTTCAGCTAAAACTTTCCAGTTTGTCAGCATTTCTATGAAACTGAAGGACCCAAACCTCGATGTAGTGTTCTAGATTTGGCTCAGCAGCACCAAGTGGAAGGGTGTGACAACTTCCTTCAGTCTGCCAGCCACATTTCTACAAAACTGTGAGTTTTGCTTTAGTATAATGAGACCAAACTGTTGACTCATGTTCAACTTGATGTTCATTATCACCCCCCAGGTTCTTCCCAGAAGGGCTGCTACGCAGACAGTTGGTATCCAGCCTGTACTGATGCATGGGGTTACCCTGTCCCAGATGCAGAAACTCAGTGAAGTTTCTGTTGGTTCAGCTCTCAAGGTTTTCAAGACCTGTCTGGACTGAAGCTCCGTCAATCAGTATGCCAGCCACTCTTAATTTGCTGTCATCAACAGATTTGCAGAATGTGCATTTTGTATCTTTGCCCACATTTTTGTCCACATTGTGGATGAAGATATTGAACAATATGGGCCCCAGTATAAATCCCTGGGATATTCAGTTTTTACCTGTTGCCACCTATATGTCAAGCCATTGGCTATTATCCTTCACACCCAGCAGTCCCAGGGATTTAAAACCCTTTGCAAGAACAAGGAAGGCACAAGAAAGCAAAATGACATGAAATGTTAACATGAGGAGATATGCTTCAAAGTCCTACCTGAGATGACAAAGGAAAAAGTCATCTGGAAATTTGACAAGGTTACTTTAACTTTTACAGGCATCCCATATTGTAATATGGAAACTGCAAAACCAGATTAATCCCAAGAGCAGTTATGTTAAATTAAATGATTTAGCAATGGCTACTCCCAGCAAATACACTGTAGAACTCTGAAAATGCATGCTGTCAAAGGCTAGTCAATATGCCTCACAGTATGTTCACTATCTAAACATTGCAAGTTTCTTCAGAAGAAACAAAAAAATACTAAACAAAGGTTTATTAAAAGAAAGGTGTTGCTGAGGGATCTTTCCAATAGGGACTTCATTTCTCTCTACAAATTGTCTACAATAGTTGTCTAAACACTGGACATAATTTTGTTCTTATATACTAAATGAATACTTACACTTACTTTTTCTCTGTATGAATATGTTTTATGTAATAAAATTACCTACATAGCTGCGAAATAAAATTGCTTTCTCTCTTCAATTCTCCTCTCTAAAAAAAAGTCTTTCTTAAAGGTGGATTCTAGAGAGATGCTCTAACGCACCACCAAATAAAATAGCTTTTATCATAAATAACGGGACTATATTTTCTTCCCAATACACTTTAACAAAAAAATCCACATCGTGGCATGGAAACTCACAGTTCAAGGGATAAGGATAGCTATTCCATCAGTCCTACCAGTTTTAGAACAGTCTATAAATAACCAGCAAATGCAGGAGAAATAAACAGATGGATAGCATAGGTATATCATCTCTAAGGGAACGGCGAAGCAGAAGACAACAGCAGATCATCTTTCCTCTTCACTTCTCAAGATTATAAACAGTAATTATTTTCTCTTACATCATCCCTGCTTCGGAAGAATTTAATGTTCCCTTATCTCTACATTTCTAAGGTATATTTTATAAACTCAAAATGAATCAATAACAGGGGATAAAAAGGGGGAAGAAAGAATGAGCACACTACTGTGAACACAGTGTTACTCCAGGCCAAAAGAGTTTAAAGGAAACAGCATTCAATGTTTGGGAAGTCACAGAAAGTTTGTGAAAATGCTATAACTTGTAAGTAATGCTTTCTTTCAAGTCTACAAAATACCTACTTGCTCTTTTTCACAGTCTTTATTTTTCAACTATTTTTTCTTGAAAACAAGAAATGAGACAGGATGTTTTAACTAAGAAACAACTTCAATTTTATACTAGTGAAATTTTCCAAATTCTGTTCTGGGAAGGAGTAGCAAGCCACTCCAACAGGACTGAGGTCCTCTTCAAGTCCTCTAAAAGCAAGTTTGCTGGGAATCTTTCCTACATGAAGGAACATTGAAACCCCTAACAATATGCCACCTTGAAGCAATCTCAGCTTGAAACCAGGTACAATAAATGACATCAACGACACTGCCCCACTGGTTTATCAAAATAATTAAAAATATATAGAGTTTTTACTCCCTCTATAGTAGTACTAGTCAGACTAAGCAGTTAAGAAACTGAGTTATGTGGCGTACAGCAGAGTTAAAATACTTTGCATGCTTTCCTTGGAACATGCTGAAGGATGCAGTAGATAGGACCTGGCACAGTAAATGTACGCTTAGCCTTCCAAAAATGTGTTGCATTATATCTTTCTTTCAGCATGAAGAACTAAAACAGAAGACTAAAAAGGGAAAGGAAAGAAAAGGTAAAGAGTTGCATGTTGTCACCTACCATCCAGGGTGAAAAATAATCTTATTTTGATGCCATTTTAAAGTGTTCACACTTGACATATAAAGCTCTTTGTGCAGGGGGAAGGCAAGAGGCCAAATGTTAACTTGCTTACCAACTATTTCGCGTTTGAAGGAAATGTGCCGAGTAGCTGCTAAGCTGGAACATTTGAAAAACGTATGCAGCATGGCTGGACACCCCTGTGATTGGCAACAATGTTAATGATGAAGATGCTGGCATCCCAAACTGCTTGCATATTCATATTATGGCGTGATTTCCTGATTTCCTTTGCTAAAGACCTCTTCATTGTGTATCTATCACGGCTTCAAAGGAGTTAGGTGACTACCCTAGAGAAAAAACAAAGTTGCCCTGCAATGGCTGATATTACTAAAAGAGTACGCTAAACAAATTTTTTTTATTTAGACTAGAGAATAGGAGAGCGCTGTATGCTGTACCTGACAGCTCTTGGGTTGTAGGTCAAAAGCAATGGCTGATATTACTAAAAGAGTACGCTAAACAATTTTTTTTTTATTTAGACTAGAGAATAGGAGGGCACTGTATGCTGTACCTGACAGCTCTCGGGTTGTAGGTCAACAATTACCTAGATTTAAAAAAAAAAAAAAAAAATCATTTGAGAAATAAAGCACAACGTAGCTCAATATTGAAGAGCTTACAAAATATGCTGAAAACACATTTTTAGTCTTCTGTATCTTAAATTATCTGAGGATTATCACTATCTGAAGATTTTTGTTACATAAAGGAAAAATATATTTACTCTTCTGAGAATCACTTGAATTGGTAAGCAAAGAAAAAAAAGGATTTTAAGAGTAAGCATTTTCAAAGATTAAGCTTACTCAGAGTTTTATACAGAAAATAAAAATGCCACTTGGGGAAAGATCAATAGCTTTTGTAATGTAATACTTGATTTGGCTATAAAGTACAGACATACAGGGAATTTTTATCATTTTTACCCACCTCTTAAAGAACATACCATACATTCCGCACAAACCATTAATCTGAACAAGTCTGCACAGCAAACTCGAGGCCTTTGATATAATACTGGTATTGAGTGCTCATGTGTTTGGTACAAAGTTCCTAATATTAGAAGAAAACATGAGGTCTTTTTCTGGCAGACCAGATCCCAATTTTAATGTATTTTCACAGTTATAAACAGTAAAAATAGTTTTGCTTTTTTCTCTACAATATTATTAACACCACTCCTCCCAAATAAACATAGTTTAAGACCTTAAGAAACTTGAAAAAATCTTAACTGTTACAGGGATGCTAAGGAGCTACAACTGTAAATGACATGAAAGGAAGCTGTGGATGACAACAAATAAAAATCAAAATAGACATTTTAAAGACATTTCTAATTTTTCATTATAAAAAATGGGTTATTTTCTGTCCAGGGACTAAAGATAAGATTCACTTGACCAAGTTAGACATCTGCAGTATCCTAATTAGTCACCTAAAGTCCCTTTTTTAGTAAAAAAGGTAATAGGCACTTTTAGAGAGCAACTTCATCCTAAACTAGATGTTCAAAATAGGTCAGATGAATCACATCTGTGAATTTGTCTGAAGTTCATCAACTGTGGACATCAGCAATGGAGCCCTAGGGACACTGGCTTAGGTCTACACATCCACAGTACAGGCATCTTCAGAAAAGCAAGATGAATCCTACTCTGATGAGTGATGAGTGAAGAACACCATCGCCAACAGGGCAACTTCCATTTTAGGGCTAAGCAAAAGCCGAGACTAAAGAATGACTCAGTAAATTTGGTTCCTGCTCTGATCTCAAAGTAATGCGAGTATATACAAAGGCAGCTTTGTACCCCGGGGTGTGTGTTAATTCCATTCATCTTCCTCAAAGTATGTAAAATGTAATCTAACAAAGTATGTGCAGATAAGTAGGGGGAAGGGAGCTGGCAAGACTATTTAAGATTATGTAAAAATTTCAAGGGAATTATGAAGAAAGAAAGCAAATGAAATTGCATAGACAATACAAAATGAATGGATTAATTCCCAGCAGTCATGATCTCATTGCTTAAGGAATAAATAAAACTGACCTACTGATAGGGACTCACTGCCCCTGTAATACTTTTCCCTTGAACATATGCAAAATCTACACACACTGTATTTATTTGAACCAGCTCCATATCATATCCAAATTCCTTGCCTAAATTTATTACCGCTAGTCTGAAATGGGGAGCTGGAACCTGCAAATGAAGCATTTCCATTTCATGGAATACCTTTGATTTCTACAGGAAAATATTTTTTTCTGCTATAATAAGAATCATTATGAATTTTGTAAAACTATGTGTTAAATTTATGGCAATCTTCTAGTAGTGCTTTCCAAAAAACATAAAACAATTTTGCATAAACTATGCTTTCAAACTTAAAAAGTTATGTGGGATTTATTAATATATTAAGACAACTGACTGTCCTTCACTTTTCTGGTTGAGGACACTGAAACACCTTTTTGTGGTTTCCATCTGGCTGTACATCAAAAACTTTACATACCAGGTTAATATTAGGATACCTTTATGTCTTCTGGATAGCATTCTTTGGAACACTTATCCTGACTCTGTATCAATTCATAGATGAGGTTAGTATAAACAGCTTTAGCATCTCACAAGTAAAGCTTTTGGTCATCAAAATAGGCATCACTCATTGTCTCGGAGATATAAGCAGCAGAACGGTTCCTTTTGCATAATGAGTCTTACATTTTTCCTCTTATTTGCAGTCAAAATCAGCCATCACACTCTATTTAACAATAATACAATAATTACAGAGGCTCACTTGTAAGCAAAAGGAAAATATTGTAAGCCAGGAGAAATTTTTAAAATATTTCTTTCAGCTTTATGACTAGAGATATGGATAGATGGATAAATAAAAGGACAGACAGCTTAGAAATGTGTATTTGCTTAATATTTATATTTGATTCTATGCAAATTTCTTGTAGTTATTATATTATGTGTCATCCCAAAAAATCCTCAAGTACCTCTCACCCTCATAATATTTTCCCCCATTGTAATTTGCAGATAGCTTGGTTTTGAACCCAATTTAGGTACAGCCACTTCCATCCAGGATAGGTAATTTAGCACTGAATAACTAAAGAGCTGCCTTACAGATAGTCTGACTCCCTGAAACTGCACTCCTTCCACCCCACTGAAATCCCTCCCATGCTAGCCTGATGTGCTGTTTGGTCCTGTGGTCAGAAACTCCTGGAGTGTTTTTTGCTTAAAGGCTCTTTATGGTCTTGGACGGAGGCTGGCTCGGGGTGGTACAGGCACAACAAGCCTCGCACACTTGCTCACCTTCCTGGGTATAGAAGAGGGTTGGAGGATCCAGTCCTGCTCCTACTGGTCCAAGGGGGACTGTTTCAACCCAAAGTTCACCAGTGGGAGATGAATCCCACACACAAGTAGCTTCAGTGAAACTCAATTTCCAGACATATTCTATCTATTCACTCAATTACAATATATACAGAATTATTCACTTTATAGCCACAACTTGTTAAGCAATACATCCAGTAAAGCTAGTTAAAGTGAGCAGTAGGTAAGTTTGGAAACAGCTAGGGACCAGCCCTCTCATTCACTGGCTTCACATGGTAAATGCAAGTAAGAGAACAAACCTAATTAAAAAAAATTGCGTTGTAGAAGTCTGTCCTGTTAATAGGCAGCATCAACATATGCTTCTGAAAATACATTTGAGAGTTTTACTTATGTTAAATGAGAAATGAAGAAGGAGGAAGTCCTCAAATATCATTCTTACACTCTACGTTGAAAAGAAAGGAAAGCACAGTGAACCCAAGGCACACACTAGTAAGCAATACCTGTGATAAAATTCATTATCCTGTAAGGTGTATCTCTGTAATTCTTTGTGAATCAGGCCTGCTGACAGACTCTGTGAAATGCCCTCCTCTCCTGAATAATCCTCTGGAGCTCCACAGTAAACGGAGGAGCGTAAGAAGACCAAGGAAAATTTTGACTAGGAGAAACTTGAAGAAGTTTCAGGCCATATGAGCAATACACATTCATTTCACTACTGTTAATTTGTAAATATTATAATTCTGTCTTTTCCTTACCCTTAGTAAAACAGACTTGTCATATTCATTTCCAGTGGAACACCCAATTCTCACAGTATCTGCCATTCTTTGGGATATCACCATCCTGCACAAGAAATTACCATTCTGCACAGGAGATTCACAAGTACTGCAATGCTATATGCATATCCATGCAGGCATCCTTGGCAGGTGATGCTCTTTCAATCAGTGGAATGAAAAAGGTTTATAATTAAAAATGTTTTTTTCAGTTATGTTGTTTTTTGAAAAAGTTTTTGAAAAAAAAAAAGCCTGACTTCCAAAATAATGGCAGAACGTACATGCACAAATAAGGAACTCAAGACACAAAGTTCTTGCTATATGCACAAGTAATTTGGTGTGCACTGTAGCAATCCACTTCGTAAGTCTGAATTTGGTCTTACAACTTATAGATGAAATCCTGGTTCTATAGTGTACCCAGCAAAGCTTCCATTAACTTCAATAGCTGTAGGATCTCTCCCTACAAACATCTCTCCTAACTTAAGGTTGCACCTAGTATAGATGGTTACCACCCTCCTGTCAAAGGAAAGCAGAAAAATGGGCTCTCAAAATGGGATACAGATCTTAAATGAGCCTTTTCTCTATACACTCCTACATGCAGATTAGAAATCTATATACTTAGACTCTCTATATATGTATTTTGGAATGAAAACGGGCCAGTATGGCTCTAGAGAGGAGAACTCCAGCTGGTGCTAAGCTGGCTGGGTTCTTTCATAAAGCCATTACAGCATGCCTCTTGGGCTAGGACTCACCTCATACAACGTTGGGTGTTTTAGTGTAATCTAGTCACCCTTTATAATCAACGGGAAAAGAGAGGCACTTCTATAGGCTGATCACACCTATTCCAGGTGTGGTAAGGGAAAGTGTCACCTCTGGATGTGCCCTTCTCCCTGTAGACACAGGAACGTAGATGACTGATAGAAATAGATGTCTGGTTGCCAGCTGAGAACTTCACCCTTTTAGCCATACAGACACTTTGTTAATGCAAACTGGGAGATTAT
This sequence comes from Pygoscelis adeliae, assembly GCF_000699105.1. NCBI lineage: Eukaryota > Metazoa > Chordata > Aves > Sphenisciformes > Spheniscidae > Pygoscelis > Pygoscelis adeliae. The sequence goes on along the minus strand of NW_008824359.1, from coordinate 5,057,579 downwards.
AAACTATGGGATGCACCTAGCACAAGACACTGACCTGGTTTTTGAAAGGAAGGCCACTAATTCATTAATTCACATAACTTAGTAACTACAAAAAGAGTAAAACAATTTAGCTCAGCCATTTTCCACAACAAATCCAGATCTGGCAATTTTTATGATGAATTTGTGTAAGAAGTGTATTCATGAATGTCTATAAGGAAAGCACTAAAATTAATTAATTAAAATTAATTAAAATTAAAATACATGGTACTGCATGTACGTAGATGCGCTCTCCTTGGCATGTGACTGCCAGTTACTTGAATTAACTTTTTCTGTTAGAAAACTTTTTCTGTCCACTATAATCAGAGAACAATAGAGTGGTATTCAGAAATGTATTCTTGCTTCCTTAACACAAGAAGTGTGCATATAGACATTTCACATTCAACTTGTGGCATTTACGCCACTGAGCCTAATTCTGTGGTTACAGTTTTATTCTTTTGGAATAGCCTTTCTAATTTGATAATTGCAAGACATGGAACTCCAGATAAAAATCACATCACGAAATTCAGGGAATAAGTGAGTCATGCGTTGAGTTAGAAAGGAAATGCTTCCCCACAGAAAAACAGTGACCAGTATGCATTACATACGATCTGCATGTGTTTTTATAAAGACTGAGTAACTTTCTCTCTAAGCTCAAAATAATTGATAAGAGAGATATCTCTCTCAGCCTCCCAGGCTGAATTTGGCTGCCTGCTGACTCTTGAATAGCCCAGGCTTCCCGATCGGAAAAAAACCAGGACTTCAATATTCAAAACTCCTACCTGGGTTCTGCTACTAATTTGCCATCTGAGCATGACCGCGTGCAAACGAAGGCTGAATTAATCATGTTTTAAGGCTCGTTTCACAACTGTTGCAAAGCTTATGGGGTCATTTGCACTGATACTAAACCAGTGCAAAGTTTGTGTGCAGTGATGCCATTATGCACGCTAGCTGTGTATACCCAGCTTGCACAGGCTGGGGGAGAAAAAAAGCAAAATCAAAACTGCACAATGTGCCCAGGTACGAAGAGTAAGGAGATCCTAAAAATCACGGTCTGAATTGAAAGGCTTTGAACAAAAGCATTAAGATTTATTTTTTTTATTGGGACTTCACTCATGACACTGAGAACAGAATTTGGCCCAGTATGAATATTTCATTAGTCAAACGTTAATGACTGTGTGACACTTGCTATTTATTTAACTATGCAAAATTTTTTATGCTGCTATTCATTATTGTTTCTTAATTTCTTTAAATATGAGCAAATTTATCTTCATAATAGCCTTGTGAGCATTATCTCTACTACGTACCTGAGAAACAGAATAATAAAAAGATTATTTTCCCAAAGGCAGTTTGTTTAATCAGCAAATGCTTCTTTTTTTCCCTCTACTTTCTCTTTTCCCTTTCTAATGTTAGAGAGGGAAAATGTTAAGATTCCAGGATTTAACAAAATGATTTAGCATTTGGAATTAAGTTAATTAGAACCATCAGCTAATTTGGCTAATTTGGAGCAATCTATTTAGTTAGCCCCTTATACTATGCCCATTGATAAATATACCACAAAATTATTAAGTGTTTACATAAAATCAAAGAAACATATGCTGTCATTAATTCAAAACAACCACCACCATCCAAAGCCACTACAGGAGTTCTCTTATTAAACACCCCCATTCCCTTCTCAAAAAAAAAAAGATTTTTAATTGCATAAAACTTTCACAATAATACTTAAAGCAGTTACATTTCATTTTGTGTAGGAAGTAGAACTGTAACTTTTAGATGAAACTTTACTGATATATCATTTAAAAGCAGAAAATTCAAGATTTTAATTTGTGAACAAAATTTGCCAGGTTTTGTTAGTTTGGTTAAGATCGGAGGAATACTTCGAGACTTTCAAGGCTGAAAGTCAAAGTGAAACTAATTGACTTGTGAAAAACTACGCAAGCATGTGCTGGCAGCTTGTAGTATCTGAAATGTAGATGTTCTGTACTAGTGAAACCACTAGTTTCTCAACAGTGACTTTCCAATGAATTATATCTTAAATAATCTCAGCCACTTCACTGCAAAACAAACAACAAAGCTGTTTTGGGGAGCCTCATCGAGTCATCATAGCTTACATTGCCTTTAACAGAAGAAACAGGTCCTACGTACCCTGGTCTCTTGCTCCGCAGCACTGACTGCCCCCCCAGCACCCTTTACTACTATAGACCCTTCACGCATCTATAAAAGATGAGGTACCATTACAATAGTTTTGATGTTTTTTTTTTTTTTAATCTTGAGATGAGGGAAGGAGAGCAAAGAGCATCTACTGTACATGGATTCATTACCCTAAGCTTTACTGATAGTTTATCCTGTTTCCTAATGAAAGCAAAAAACCCCCACCGTGTCTCTATTAAAAAGCAATCAGATTTGGTATCCTGGTGACACTTTAAAGAGCACATTATGTGGGAAAACAAAATAAACATTTACCCTGGCAAATGAAAGTGAATTTGGGTTTTGACATACTTGGCAGGAAGGTAGAATTATATTCATGTCAAGTATGCAGAAAAGTTAATACAATATTTAAATATTTGCTTAAGTAATATAGAATTTAAAACAACACGTTAGAAGAAACATTTTTTGTGAAATATTTTTAAGTTTTTTAGTATAGGACATGCCATGAAAGTAATATGTTCAGCCGAAATTTCAGACTTCTACAGCCTTTGTTACACATTCCCTTCACTTGTAAAGTGGTAAAGAGTCTTCATCTTCTACTGACAAGTCTTTATTTATATTTCCAAGACAAAGGCAGTTCTTACACTGATGGTTTAAACTGATAACAAATATATGCAGCTTTCCAAAGAAACAACCCTTGAGAATCTGAATCTTACAAATACTGATATAATGAGCTAATGTTAACACTATCTCAGCTAAATCCTACAGCACTCCTCCACTGTTCAATATTACACGTGTGCAATTATTTTACTACTCCTTTAGTTTGCAACAAGACATAGTTCAGTGCAGACAGACCTTTATATCACTCAGAAAGTATCTAAATGCTGTATGTCAACGACCTCTGAAGTTCTCAACTATATTTACTAATGTAGCACTAATTCATAAATTGAGCTGGATACTGGACGCTAGTTTTAGTTCTGAAAGCAAGTCTTTTGATGCACTGTCTAAATAGGCAGATATTGGACTTTCCTTTTTGAGTACAAATCTAAATTAATATTAGCTGCACATACCCACAAAAATAACATTTACCAGTGTATCAGAATTATAAATGATTATGAAGTTTGAGGTACAATATTCTGAATTACTGAGAGTATTTTAGAACATTTATTTTAAGAAAAAGCTTTGCTTAATTTTATCTCATTTGGAGAGATATGCATAATTAGAAAATATTTTGAAACATTTCTAAATTGCCATAATAATACCATAATAATTCAAAGCAACACCACCAGTCTTCATTGTAATTGTACATTGTAGAAATGTGTAATTTTAAAATCACTTGAAAAGAATTCATTTACGTGTAACCTGGTTTGTAAATTTAATTAGGAACTATTAAACTAACTGCTCAGGTTTTCAGTTCTTCTAAATCAGCACAGCTCCTCCAAATCCCGTCATAAGAGAGAAGCCACTGCTTATTTCAAGTCAGCAATTAAAAGCGACATAAAGAGTATTCAGACTGTAAGACATTAACAAAAAGGGCTAGTTTGGGGAATTTGACTTTCAAACTTCTTAATTTGCAGTGCCCAATACACAAATTGTTATGCTGCATTAATGATAGCTTTTGAACATAGTATTCATTCATCCAGCCTGTTATAGAAATAAGTTTAACAAGAGACTATTCCCTGTGCACATTCTTAAAACAGCTTGCAATGAAAACACCACCTTCCAAAGTTGTTAGCACCGTTCAATTCAACATGCAAAATTTTCAGTCACTTACAAAAGAGGAAAACAGATAACATTTTTAAATACAGAAAGAATTCTTTTTTTTTATTCTATTTTTATTCTACAGTTGGTCAAATGGTTTTAAAAGGTAGAAAGCTTTGAATTCAAGAGCTTAGCAAGAGATATCCCAGAACCCTACTACCAGGATAATCTCCTGAAAGGAAGCCACGGCTCTAATTCCTGTTCAAAATCAGTTATAAAGATATTGAATATTTGCCATAGTTCAGGTTGATATTCTTACTGCTGGGCACTGACAGCTTTGTAAATTTAACCTGAAAATGAAAAGAATTTAATTTTGGAAATGTCAAAAACTGTTCACATTTCTAAGGATTTCTCTCATTCTATTTAGATTTTCTTGGAGGTTCCAACTGACTGAAATGGAAGGGTTAGGGGTTTTTTGGGAGGTGAAGGGGTGACAAGGTGAGTCAAAGATCTATGAAAAAAAGAAAAATTTTAAAAAATTCACATAGCCCTACTCACAGAATAATGGAAAAATGTCTTCAGTTCAAAATATTATACTTAATTTAACATAATTGTGATGCAAAGAACAATATCTTTAGTAATAAGATTTTGAAGCACAGCTTTGAAGGTTGAAGACTATTTAGTATTAAAAGTGCTTATAGTGTAGCAGCACTAACAACCACAGTTTGGCATCAATTACTTGACTGTGCTGTTAGAAGTTGCTGTAGATTCTCATGCCATCATATATGCTGTTGGAGAAAATTTACTCTTCTTTGGTGGTTGCTTGGCTTCCTCAGGGCTCCTGAATTTTTCTGATGTTTTTAAAGTCAGATCTAGCATTTATCAAAGGTGCCAATGTCTCTTCAGCATTTTTGTCTCTCTCTTTAAAATACAATTCAGGGTAACAAGGTTAGCAGACACAGCAGTCATCTCACTAATACATTTCTTTAAATATTGGAACTAGAAAACAGATCTCCAGCCTTGGGGTACATCAAGAGTTAACTCCCATTTTAAGAAAGGTGTGATTAGTAGCTGGAAATCCGCCTGAGTTTAGTACATCTGAGGATGCTATTACAATATTCAGATATAAAATAATTAGCTGATGATATGAGCTGACAGCTAATACATCTACAATAAACATTAAAAAAATTATTTCCAAGCGGATGTAGAGTATGTGTTCTCTTTCTAAGCTGTTTGATATGGTCTGTGTAAGGAGCTAGGACTCGGTACCAGATGCTGTATGTTCTACAAGCTTTTTCTGCAGATGTCTGCAGCCTGAGAAAATCAACAGTGCTTTGAATAACACTCCTAGTAAAAGCATCTTCTTGTCAGAGTCACTGTATGATATAGGATATGAATCCCACACAAGTGGATGAACTGATTTTAAATAATACCATCTGACAATGGTAGAAAAAACTCTCAGTAGGTCTGACAAAGTCCTGGAAATGGCTGTTAGCCTTGGGAAATAAAATCCAGCCCTCTGACAGAGACTACCCATCCTTCTTTCGTTTGATCAAATGGAAAACCGAATTTAATGATTGCTTCCGAAGTTCCAGAGGCAAAGTTTCAACAGCACTTAACACTGCTACCAAGGAGTCCATATCTTTGCCCCTTACATGTGCCACTCAAAAGAAGGGTCTGGAAAAAATGTTTAAGATTTATTTGAGAATAAAATATATGCATCTTAATGTATTTTTTATATTACCACTTTACATTGCTTTCTTGCCATTGCTTTTAAAGAAATCTCTTTTAGAACACCAAAAGTATAATGTATGTGATACAGATACCATTATGCCAAAGACATTCTAAAAGTCTGCCACTGCCTGCATACAAAAGTGAAAAGAGCTACATCTTTGTCATAAATCCACACATTCAACTGAGAAGAATATTCTTTTTGCTCAAAAATAAGACTGTGGCCCCCGACTTGATAAAGATCTTACTGAATTCACATAAATCAATTTCTAAAATTTATTCTCCATGCAAAATCAGTATTTTTTCTAGTGATAGTATTATGGTCTTGTCTTCCTTGAAAACTTAGGTCTAGTTGTGGATGTACTTTGTCAAGCCAAAGTGGCAGCAATGCCTAATTTTTGCTACGTTAAAGTTAGCTAAATGTGAACCCCAGATTATTAAAAGGGTCAAATGCTGATCTCAGAAATATCTGTAAGATTAAACTCTGCATGTTCGCTCCATGAGGGCTTTATGCAAGGTAGCTATCTGAAAATGAGAACTGTTACTGTTTTTTCCTGAGTATCCAAATTAAAATAAACTTTTCTGATTCATTTAACGGAAGTGCATAGCTGTTTAGGTATCCTCAATTTTAATCAAAGACGGTAGAGCAAAATGGAAGAGAAGAGAGAGACAAAATTTAAAGCTTGAGGGGCAAAACATACAAATGGAAACATGTTACCTTCTGTAGAGTTAATAAACTATGCCAGCTTATTACCCATGCTGTTCTGTTAGGAACATTGTCGGTCTGTTTTCTAGTGGATTGGGTAAGGATGCATCTCCCATTTTGCAACATGTAGAGCTTGATGATATTGCTTTACCATTTCAACAGACACTTAAGATGCTTAAATATTACTGCTTCTAATTCCATAGCTGCGACACATGTGTGAAGCTATCACTGAGTGCAATTTTGCACAGCAGCCAGATCATATTCTTACGGAAGAATACAGCAAGCAACATTATAGATAAAATAAACCGCAATGACTGAGACAAAATGAAAGACAGAAAACCCTGTTCCTTGTATACATAAAACGTCTATTCCAGGAAATACCAGCAGTTACAGATTACAGAAAGTGCAGAAGCTGGAAAGTCCAATTATACGCTACCTAGATTTTTAAACAGTTTTTAGAAATTTGAGATGGTTTATCATCTATGTGTTTTATAAAAGCTCTTCTATTTCTACCCCACCTGCCATTTTAATATCTGAAATGGGAAACTTGAGTGCAGAATCATAGAATGGTAGAAAAATTTACACCAGAAAAAGTTTGGGACCTTTCCAGAGATCTCTAGTTCGACTCTCTGCTCAAAAGAGGTCCAACGAGATCGAGTGGCTCAGGACCTTGACCAGTCAAGTTTGGAATATCTCCAAAGTTGGAGACTTCCTCAACCTCTCTGGCCAACCAGTTTCAATCTCTGATCAGAATTTTTTGTTTTCCTATTACATATCAGTCCAAACTCTGTCCTTTACCATGCACATTCAAGCAGGGTCTGGCTCCATCTCTCCCGTATCCTGCCATTAGCCAGTTGTAGATAGCAATAAAATTTCCGTTTAGCCTCCTCTTTTTCAGGCTGAACAAGCTGTAGTCTCCCAGCCTTTCGTCCCATGTCAGGTGCTCCAGCCCCCTAAACTTCTTGGTGACCCTCTGCCAGACTCGCTTCAGTATGTCAAAGTCCTTCTTGTACTTGGGAGCACAAAATTGGACAGATGCAGTCTCACAAGTGCCAAATACCGGGGAAGCATTATTTCCCTTGACCTGCTGGCTAACCTCTTGCTAACACAGCCCAGTATGTGGTTGGCCCACAAGCTGTACTGTTGCATGGGGTTACTGCATCCCGCATTTGCTTTTGTTGAACTTCATGAGGTTCCCATCAGCCCATTTCTCCAGACTATCAACAAGGTCCTTCTGAATGGCAGGCCTGCTTTCCAGAGATTTGACTGCTCTGGTATCATGACTCAGTATTTATTTGCCATGCTATGAATTACTGCTTTTATTTAGTTTATAAGATTCAAGAGCTAATCATGTCTGAGTTTAATGCACAAAGAGAAAGAAATGCTTCAAGAAAACGCAGTTCAAGGGGAGGCAACTACCCTGGTTAAGAGATGTCCTATGCTCACTTTAATTCCTTGCATGTTAATTTACATGGAAAGCTAATAAAACTAAAATCAACGTTAACATGCATACTTTGTGTTCTTCTTTGTACTTATGTTCTTATTCTTACTCTCAGTACTAACATGATATCCCCTTTAAAAATCTGCCATAGGATCCTATTTTAAGGATAGTCTAAGTGTCAGGTCCTATCAGAATGAGCTTTGAAACCAAAAATGCTGGTATTTCTAATACACCTCTTAATTCAATAGGAAGCAATGTGTTTACTGTTGGATTATCTTAATGACCTTCACCTTAGGCAACAGATCATTTGGCTTTCCTAATGACATCTGAACTGTAGTGTGAATGTAGGTGGGAAGGCTTGGCCCCTGGTGGCTTTGCAAATGGGAACGAAAAATGACAACACTTGTACTTAGCAACTGGGTAATATGTAATCAAATCTTGTGATATGCTAGCTTTTAGACTGGAACTTACTCAAAGGAAGATGACAATACATAGATAGTGACTACTGAGTGAATCAAGTGATTCTCAATTTTTTGCTTAAGTGCCTGCGACAAAGGTTCACAAAATCCTATCTGAATTCAAATACCATGAGCAACATAGACCAGAAGCTAGCAAAATGACCTCTTTACTTCTGAGGAGAAAAATTGCACTAGTCCTGGCTAATCCTGTGGTCAGAAGGCAAAAGGAAAAATAAAACCCCAAATGAAGTACAAAAGAAGAAAAGCAAAGATCAAATATACATAAGGAGGAACAGAACAGATCTCCATTTAGCCCAGGTTCCAAGAGTAGCTAGCCATGAAGGCTTAGGGAATAGTATAACTACAAGACAAGCTTATAATAATTATCTTCCAGAACAGTTGTACAGCACCCGGTGATCTGTGGCTCAAGCACTTCCTTAACCAAATGCAACGTCTTTGTATTCAATAGCCTTCAATAGATTTTTTTTTTTTCCCATTAAATTGTGCAATTCAATAGATCTGAGCTCATTTTGGCTATGTTTAGCTGGAGTGCAGCCTGAAAGTTACTTTCTGTGCTCCTCTAAATTGTCTGTATGCTACAAACTGTGGATGGAGAGGCTATGATGACACACAGCTTGCTCACTCTGCTATCAGATTGAAGTGCCAATCTGAAAGAAAGGGATTCTTAGAAATTTTGTAGAAGGTTTGCAGGGCTAACCCATGAGCCTCATTAAAACTAGGTTTTGGTTCCCGGCTGGAGTCTAATACTGAGAGAGGCATTGTTATTCCCTTAGTGAATATACAGAGTAAGGAGAGGAAAAAAGGGGCTTCTCTACTATACCTGTCATGTCTACAAATAGCAGATAAATGAACCTCCAGCTAAATTAATTTGACACTGCCTTAGGTTGAGAGGCATGCACCAGTCTCCTATGGATGAAGCAGGAAAAAATCCTTTCCTTAATATGGGTTTGTGAATGTTCTCACTTGTCTGTTAAATCCAGGACCTTGCCTGTTAAATCTCAGAACCCTCTCTTCTGCAGTAGTGGAAATAGAACACCATCAAACCCCCTTCTATTTCATGCCATAGAGAACCTTCCTCTATTGTCTTCATTTGTTAGAAGATTTCTTTTCTTCCACAGAAAGCTTTTTGTAATATGAATCCTTAAATCGAAGGAGAGAGAAATTCAGGAGCGCCCACTGAAGCTTGGTCAAACAGTGACTGATGACCCAAGGTGCTCCTGCACCATGGAGCTTTGCAGGTGGGAGTGAGAGAAGCGGGTGGTTGTGAAGTCTTCTGCCAAAAATATGGGGTCTCTGTGCTGAGGTTTCAGTCTCGCTTTTCACAAGCGTCAGAAAATCTCTTCATTGCAACAGGTGAGAAGTGGGAATGTCCTAGAGTTATACTGTGTTTGACCTTTTTACATAATTTTCACTCTTGTTATAACTCCATGGATTTTTCTTTTGAGTTTTGTGAATCCTGTACAAAACAGTCTCAAAAATGGTTTTATGCAAGTGACTAATTCTTTCAGGAAAGCTTGAGATGTTAAAACTGTTCTCAGTATAGGCCTGGTTAACATCTTGCCCTAAGAAATAAACTGTTGCCATTTTTTCTTCATTCAGAAAGGACTTAAATATTAGGCTAATGGAGCTTGAAAGATTAGTAATTTGCTATAGAAAGGTTCAAAGACCTGAAAACCCCCCTTTTTTCCCCCCCAAAGCATCTGACTTAAATCCTTTCTTGCAGAAAAGCTTTGTCTTACCCCATCTCTACACAACCTCTGAAATACAAATCATTATCAGCACTGATCTGTTTAATTACTTTAAAGCATGACAGCAATTTCAATGACCTGCTACCAATGGGACCTTTGTCAGGCTTCAGCACCGTTCCTTGTTCCCAGTTCTCCAAAGTTTACATAAACAATAACTGTGTTGTGAGTACCAATATATGGTGACTAGTATATCTAAGCAACAAACATGTTAAACACAGGATCACAAATGAACAGTGTTAAAATACACTTAGAAGGAGAATGTTTCTTTAGTCTTACATTTGGCTCCTAATCAAATGCTCTGTGGAAATACTGTTTATATGTGTGTCTATGTTTAATTATAGCTATAAATAATATATATCTAAAATTTCCTTCCAAAAGTTAAGTTAAAATGCAGTCATTTGGGTGTCAAAAATACAAAATACAACAGCCCAGAATCTTCCTCTTGCTCAGACAAAGCAAACAGTGGCAAAAAAATACTCAAAGAGCTAAAAGACAGAAAAGCAAATAACACCTTGTCCTCCCAGCAAAACCGCCTAAATTTGCAGTATGAGCAACGTTCACTAAAATGCTCTAAAACCAACAATATTTTACCAGGACTGAAGACCCAAACAAATAGCACACTGTAAGTAACCATAGCAATCAACCCCAATGTGAGAAAACCCTAATAATCTTAGATTTGTAGCAGCGTAAAAAGTCTATTGATATTATTGGCTATAACAAGAAACCTTTTCTACTTGATAGCTTTTTCCCATTCCGACCAGAATGACACGATATTGACAGACGTATAGATAATAATGAAAAACTGTTTCTATTTCCTGTTTACTTTTAACCAATTCAACCATTACCCAAGAGAAATAGTGTTTTCCCAGTATCCCAAGCATTCCCAAGCAATGTGTAATCAGAGAAACCATTAATACTAGCAGGCTTATTTTTATACTGAATAATACTTACAAACACTTTGATGCCCAGACAGCTAATTTACAGTTGAGATGGTACTAGTTGTGCTATCTTTGCACTCATCTGGAAACACTGGAGTGATGCAGTGAAATTAATTCCCTCTAAATTTGGAGTCCTAACTTTGGTAAGGTATGTTTTGCAATATTGAAAAAACATTGCCGAGAGAATAAAGGTTTTTTTCTTGATTGATGTTCCATCTACGTTCTTTTTAATCTCTGCATCCACATATATCAAAAGAAGTAGACAGCATATAGGGAGCTGGCGTTGACCTTATAGTCTATCAGAGATCATCATTACACTCTTTTTCTCATATAGTCAAGGTCCCACTGCATACACAGAACTTCAGTCTCCAAAAAGAACCACCCCAGAGGCACCAGAAGTACTTTTCCTAACATCTGATGAATTACACTCAAATGTGACTTAAACATTTTATGGTTTTTTTTTTTGGGGGGGGGGGGGGAGGCAAAGAAAAAGTATTTTTCCCTCTGGTCTAAGAAATGAACTTTCCCCTGGATTGTTTCTCTCTCATTTCTGAGTACAGAAGCTGGCCTAAGTTACCGGGATGTTTAAACTTTTAGGCAGGTACAGTTAAGTGAAATTCAGCCCAACTTGCAGTAGCGACGCACCGAGCTCTCAAAGCAGCTTAAGGGGGTGGGAGAAGGAGATCCTGGGGTTTTTTCATCGCTGTCCCAGGAATCTAGTGTCCCAGGGGAGGAACCTTCCCGCTCCTATTTGAGCACTTTACTTAGTCATTATAAGTCCCTTGTCAAATTCAAACCAACTTCTCCTTATTTGGCCTGGACACACAAGTGAGGAAGATACTGGTTTACACTTAAGGTTGCAGTTATTTAGTCCACACATCAATGTATCATAAGGTTTTTAACGCTATGGCTTGTCCTTCTGTGTCCCATCACTGGGATCCCTTAGCCCATTTTTGACAATGTTGAGTAAAGAATAAGGAACCTTATTTTCTACCCCCTTTTTTCCCAAAACTTAATGACTTAAAATTTAAGGCTATAACTTGAGTTGCTGGTGTAAATGGCATAAGATTAGAAAGCTGCAATTCTATATGTGGACCAGCACAAGATAAATGGATGATAGATCTGTGACAGTATTTTTAAAGACAGCACAGAAATGCAACAGGGATTACACTCCTATTCTCAAATGAACCTGAGCAACCATACATACTTGTGGGCATATATACTCCACCCCTTTACCAGTTCCCCAAAACTCAAGCTTTTTACACTTCTAATACTTTTTGTCTTAGTCTTTCAGCCTCCACTCCCCACATATGGCCAGGATAGAAGCAAAATTGTCACTGACAACACAGAGAAATTCCCTGCAAGATAAATACATCCAGAGGAGTCTACAGAGCTGTGTAGCTCACTGTAAGGAAGAGACAAACATTTGATCAGCTGAATAGCTCCACAAACTCCACTGTTTAAACTGCCTGGGTCTCCAGTAACTACAGTGGGAGATGAGACACTTAACAAAACCGCAAAACAAATTTAAACATTTTCATCTGTAGCCAAATCTTACCCCAAGATGTATTCTTTCATAGGGTGTAGCTGTTAAAATCTAAGAAGGGTTAACACTTATAAACTGTGATTCTAAAAATTAGTAAATTATTAGATTTGGACACAATATCATGAGATAACAGAAGTCACCACTCAACTAAATGCAAAGATTCTGTCCCAAAATATATCTCTTGTTGACAAGAATCTGAAATCAGTAAGAAAGTTAAAAATAATTCTTTCTGAAGAAACAGAAAAATAATTTATCATAAAAATTATATAGCAAAAAAGATGTGCTCTGAGAAACAATGCCCTCACGCTTAGTAACATAAAATTTTTAGTTTGTCTTCCGGTGTGTAGTTTCTATTAAGTATGTGTTGTCTGTACTATAGCACTAAGCTTTCCATATGGGCTTTAAATCAAATTCCAGTTTGTTATTGATACACCCTGCATGAACAGATACTCCCTAAAGAGTAATGACCCCACACAGCACTTACACTGGCATAATTTTCTCCAGTGAAATGAGCACAGTAGTACTAAAAGGCCTCAGAGCTGTTTCTAAATAATTTCCTGCTTATTTTCTTTGTACATCTTTTCCAAATTAGTACAATGAATTTTAGTATTTCAACACCATCTTTCGGATCCTCCCTTAACAGAAGAGCTCATAGTTTCTTTTCTGAATTATCTCACCAAATCTTAGCTGTCTCAACTAAAGGATGCCAGGTCCATACCCTAGCTCCAAGGGCAGTCAGAATGGAGCAACCTGTGTCCGTGTTCCTGCTCTCCAAGCCTCCCAAAGAGAGTGGCCACAACCAAACCGTGCCATGGAGAGCGCTCCTGGCCCAGGCTGCCTCCCAAACTGTGCCCAGGAATTGTTTGGGTCAATGCTACTTGGCTCAGGTCAAAGCGTGACCACACAAAAGTTTTAATATAGGTGATCATATTCCAGTAGGAAGGAATCTTCTTGGTCACTGTCTAATTTGCTACTGTAGACACAACTAAATGCCGGGTCTACCTTATTTCTGTGATTGAAACAGAGGGACTTCCAGAGCATGATTTCTTGTACCCCAAGGTGCATTTACCTGTGTTCAGGTGTCTTGTCCAGACACAAATTAATTGTATCTGACACAGACAAAATTAAATGGGAGCAATTTAACCTCATGTGAACAAAGGATATATTCCAAACACATCTACACTTTATTGCAATCTACTGTATTTTGCACAGGGCCCATCGCATTTCTGTGAGCTTTGTACGGATATCCCACTAACAGAAGCGTACTAATGAGCAGTACAGGAAAAATCACATCCACAATGAACTTCCTAGAACAATAATATGTATCCGTAGTTTTTAAATACCTAACGTAATTGATAGGACAATACACCTTAAAGAACCACAAGCTTCTGCCAATCCCCTTCTGTAGGGACGTAACTTAGTTTTAACATTTTGCTGGCATCTAGCCTGTTTTCAAGGTACCGTATTCTTCTAGGGAAGTTATTTTCCCTCCACTGTTTATTCAAACTTGCAATGTACTATGAAAGCATTATGGTAGCTACTGCAGCTGAATTATTGCCATATAACATCTGAGTGTTGGAAATATATCCCTGAACTAGCAGTCAGAGTGACAGATGAATGATGTTTCCCTTAATCCTAGGGGAACAAAAGTGAAACAGAGCATTCACAGCGTGATGCTCTGTGCATTCCTTTGTATGTCAGTTGAGATTTCTGATGGGAAGACTTCTTCCTGGTGGGGGAGGTATTGGAACTATAAAACAAATGATAAAAAATGGATATTTACAGAATGAGAGAGAAGTCAGCTTTGCAATGATGTTGACTGAAGTTTTAAAATCGCTATACTTGATTTTAATAACAAGACATGGAGAATTTGATAGTGGTTCACATACAAAAATTTAGCAGAACTGGAGTTACCATTCACAGAATCACAGCCAAACCTGCAGATAGTTTTACTATGGACAGGTCACCTGAGAGGTTCAGAGTAGCAACATAAGGACACAAACACCCAAAACTGCATCTCTACCCAAACCGCAAGATAAGGAAAAATGCAAAGATTTTAAATGAGCATGCACCTCCTTCCCACACCAATTCAGCCATATCCCACAGGAATCCTAACTCTCCCCTCTAAATTATTTTGAAGAGACAGAGAAAAGCAAAACTGCAATCCACTTGCAAGGTTTTACTTATCGTGAATTCTGTCATGCAACAGGCAATAGAAGGGAAATTGAACTCCCGAGCACCACCAGCTCTGGTTATTCCAGAGCCTAACCTGTACAATAACAAAGGGGTGTTAGGTAGATCGCCGTTACATGTGTTATTCTCGAGAGACTGTCATCTGTTATGAAGACAACGTCTATGATCCAAATAGCTCTCCTTCACGTGCACAGTTCAATTACATCTATGAACGAGAATAGTTTATTCCATCTATAACTGTTCTGTTCTTACGCTGAGGAGCAGCGTTTCACTGGTGTTTTAGTGCTATCTTAGGAGTGCAAAATACTAACTGTTATGAAATGAGACAGAGGTGCTATTCCAGTTTTTATTTTGTTTTGATTTTGCCAATACAGTTGGCTGGTTTGCTACTATTTATTGCTATTATTGAAGTTTTTATAATAAGTCATCTAATCACAATGTATCAATAACATAATCTTGTATTATGACAAAGTAATGTGAATTTTGTTCTTAATTTCTGCCCTGTATTTTAAGAGTATTCCACTTTCCTTTCCACATTGCTACTATTACTGTTTTTTAGATATGTTTGCTTCAAATTAAAACCACAGGATACATCAATAAGTCTATATACAATCCTAGAAGAATGTCCTTTCTTTTTAATATGACAGCGTTAGTGGGTGTTTTTTAGTCAAAAGCGTAGAGCTGTTTGTTCTCCTTTAGTAATGTTTGAAAGTGGCTTGGAGCTTTGCTTATTCCTCCGTGGTACAAATACAGAGTCGACCTCACAGAACAGCAAGCGATCTCATGAAGTCTTAGCTCTAATTTTATAAAATGTTTTAAAAGAAATGAATACAAACAATATTTGCTTTTTGTATCATAACTGAAACCATACTGCTAAACAATCATATCCTGTTTAGCCCATAATGACATCAGAAATATATGTTTATCATCTGCTCTGGACAACTTAGCATGATTTTGGCCCAAGGCAAAGTGGAACTGAAATTATTTACAGTTGTCCAAACCAAGACAACCACACATTTCTGAGGTAATTGATACCTAAAAGGAACACTGCCTTTAGATCACAGTCCATGATTTAACTATACTAATTCCTTAAAGAACGCTGTTAGAATTTTTAAAGTGTCTATTAGATTTCCTCCAAAACTTAGCATGGGTTAAACAATCTACTGCACAAAGAAAATGTGATACACGAGATTAGCCCCTCCACTAACAGCTCTTCCTTTAGGAATGGATCACGTTTCCTACTATCTTTGATTCCCTTCCACCCACCTCAAAGTGACAACAAAATCCCAAACAAAACAAAGCCAAAAGTATGTTAAACATTTTGAATAGCATGACTCAACCAATCTTTCATGTTTTATCATTAGTTTTGAAAACTAATAAGAAAGAAAATACATAGTACTGACTTAATACCTGTATATAATTCATTCTAAAATAAAAGAAAATATATAGTACTGACTTCATACCTGTATATGATTCATTCTAAAATAAGTAAATCTTGATTTTTCTTTTTTTTTTAAACATGGAAACAGATCAAGAGTTCACAAAATGTAATAAAGTAAAGCAATTGAGAGAAGAATTACTTTTTATACACACACACACACACACACTCTACAGGTCATGAATTATACTCTAGTGAGAAAAAAACAAAACATATAGTCAGATGAAAGATAAATATTTGATTGCAGGAACACATTCCTTGACAGACAAACACAGAGTCAGATTTATCCTTGTCTAGGGCAGGGAACTTCATACTCCTAGCAACTTGTCTAGTTTTTTACACCAAAAAAATATTATACTGGAATGACAGAAGAGAATGTAAAGTCAAGCACACAACCCATTCATTCAGAACAGTGTTGTTATGTGTTTTTGTGCGTACAAGCTCAAATGATTTGCCTGCCTTTATGCAAAACATAACATTTTGCATAAATAAATAAGTAAGAAAGCAAAGCAAAGAAAAGAAACCATCAGTTTCCAAAACACAAACAGTGTTTGGGAACAACTGTTCTGTGACACCGATTCTCAGCTGGGGAGAAGTGGGACCTGTTACTAGCCAAATTCTTAGAGAGAAGGGATTCTTGATTGGATTTTGAGTAATTGTAATGGGGAGAATAAGGGTTAACAGGACTGGGAAACTCCCAGTTCTGAAAAGGGGCTCTGCTAAGAAGAAAAAATGAGACTTACAGCTAGGCAGGATAAAAATTGGGTTATTTCTTAGAATTTTCCATGAAATCCTGAAAGTGAAATGAGGCCCTAATAGTGAAATATTAAATACAAAAAAATTACCGAATGCATCAGCCACCTCAGCATAGAAAATAAAATCAAATCAAAAGTAACCAGCTTCTACCACTGAAAGGGTATAAAAAGCACTCTAAACCCAGCAAGTTTCCAAAAGCCACATACACTAATACTGACTAAAAAGGATAGAAATTGGCCCAAACTAGTGTGGAATTGTGAGCGTGCTCCTGGCACAGTTTTGCCCTTGACATTCAGTTGCCCACACAAGACATGAGGAGGAATTGGGCACAAAGAGGGGCCATGGGCTGTTCTCCGTATTCGCTATGGACAGG
Source organism: Pygoscelis adeliae (assembly GCF_000699105.1). NCBI lineage: Eukaryota > Metazoa > Chordata > Aves > Sphenisciformes > Spheniscidae > Pygoscelis > Pygoscelis adeliae. The sequence continues at coordinate 5,040,366 of NW_008824359.1, read as the reverse complement.
GCTACCGAAAAGACAGGGTAGCCCTGTCCACCTACAGAAAATTTAGCCACAGGGACCGAAGCCGAGCCATGTTCGCTTAGGGACATGGTTTAGTGGGCATGGTGGTGTTGGGTTGACGGTTGGACTCGATGATCTTAGAGGTCTTTTCCAACCTTAATGATTCTATGATTCTATGTCACCTGCCTTCAGGGCCAGAGAACTGGTCCTGGCCTAGTTTATTAATTAATACAGATACAGCCTTTGGCTCTTATAAAAACTTCAGAGTAAATGACATTCGAGAAGATGCTCTGCTGATAGAGAGGACATGGAGTTGATAAGATCTATAAGATGCACTTGCTATGATGTAGTATCTTGTGCCAGTGTTGCTAAACCTCAGTGAAACCAAGTAAAACTGGTATCAAAACCAACCGGTATCAAAACCATCGTTCCACAGACTTCCATGCTAACACAGCTATACCGTTTCTTGATCCCGCCTAGCTTTTTGACAGTGATATGGTACTACATTCTGTAATGTAGACATAATTTTTCGTAAGTACATAGATCAGAAAATAGAACTTGAAAGCAGGATGGAGAGAAGAGCATATACTAAAGCACATTTGCACAGAATATTTTAATTTTATTTGTAAGCTGCGTTATATGAAAAGAGTCCTCAAATGCTATTGAAACAATTTTCTAATGAGAGGAATAATGAAAAAGAAAAAAATTATTTTGAAAAATGCATGTGAAATGTTTATAAATAGAATCTGCTTCCTACAGGAAGGAAATACAAATACATGGCAGACAGAAAGATCCGTAACTACCCTTTCATAATCTTCCTTCTCAGCATGCTTGCTTAGATATCAGGAAACATTTGAGGGAATAGGAAAAATATGGAAATAGGATTCTTTAGACCATCTGGACAAAAGGAAAAAACACGTAACAATGATATAATATGCAGCACGAAAAAGGCATCAGACCAGCATGATGTATGAAATATTTCACAGTTTTCTCTGCTGGAGCTGGGTATCAGTAAAAGAAAAGAATTACCTCCATTCGCTCTTGCTTGACATCATCAATCTCATCATCTTCAAACATGGCTAAGAGCTCTCCAGTCTGGTCAATGGAGTTGAGAAAGTCTTGAGCAAGCTTCTGCCGTTTGTTGGTGTTATTACTGTTGAATTTGTCTTCACAAAGGTAAGCAAAGAACAACAAACAAGTTATTTGGCTTCTCCAAACATCAACCGATGTCCCTAGGAGGGACATGTTTTAGAATCAGATGCACTGTGCAGAAAATGCCTGTTCTTGCTGTCCTCCTCATATAAGTTGTGCTACCTGACCAAAGTGATGTCACTGCTGCGCTGCAGTAGCACTGTAGTAAAAATTCAACTTTCGTGTTTTCTAGTATAACCTCATGTTTTTTCGTAATCTAGAGAAACCGAGTCTACTGCTCATATATCATTATTTCTCACTGAAGGATCCACAGCGGACAGAGCTGTAGAAGAAACCACCCTTCTTTGGTTGTACAAAAACCTCACTTGTACAACAGAATATATAGAGGAAATGCTCTTTCCTGAAAGCACGCAGAACATCCTTATTACCTACTGCCTAAAGCAAACCATAGCACAAACACTAAGATGCAGCTCCACAGCTGATGAACCATTGCTCTACAGTAAAACCTAGAGAACCCTGGCAAGGTGATCTCTGTTGTTCTAAACAGAATGGCAGCTATAAAGACATTAGCTTCACAAAACAAACTTAATGGCTTCAATTACCAAAGTCTGCCAGAAAATGCAATCTTTAATTCCCAGATGAACCGTGTTTAGGAAGCTTTTCATGAGCATCTAAATGGCTTACGGAAATTGTTTATTTGTTTTAAATAGTGACACAGACTTAAGTATGAAAAAAACAAAGCTGTCAGGTAGGAAGCTATACTGCCAGATTGTTTGCACGAAACAATATACGTTCACGTGTGGTGAAAATAAAATGCCACAGGCAAATTAAATCTCAAATGAGTTGACAAAAACTCATCCACAGATTGACTAAGTCAAAGCAAGGAGTACAATGTTTACCTAATATCAACGTGGATGCTCAGAGGAATCAAACACAAGGAATTCATTGTAAGGGGAAAAAATAAAAATAAAAGGCTCTGAGAAAGGAAATAAGTTAAATGCAGAAAGTTGTATATGGACATTGCTAGATGTTATAAAAATATGGCAAGCTTTAGATTTGCTATGATAAGTTTTAACTTTTTACACAGGAAATGCTAATTCTTCTATTAATATAAATCAACAAAACTTTATACCAGAAAATTATATGGCATCAATTAATATATTTTTAAATCAAAGAGCTTCTCCTTTAAATGCATCGGTTATAAAATCTGTGACTTGCTCATTGAATGGGGAAACAAAAGTGTTTCTCATTTTTTAAATTACAGATTCAAAGTTTAAAATGTTAAACCACACTGAAAACAAGCCCAGGTCATATATTAGTATTCAATGACTTCAGATTATGGGATTTTTTTTTGTAAAACATGTCAAAACCCTTTGATAATAATTTAACAAATGTCCATTCAATTGCACGCGGTAGCTGCCGCATTTAAATTACTCATGATGAAATCAATTAGCCCTTTAATCAGCACCAGTTTCTTACTTCAACAGAGTCCTGACATTAAGCAGTCTCACTCATCATTTGGATGGTAGATGCAAATACTCACTTTTGAAGTATTTCAAATGGAAAAGCAGAGATTTTAAACCAAGTTACTCCGAAGACAATATTTTTCTGTCTAACTATTAAGCAAGACATTAATACTTTGCATTGAGCTGTTCAGCACTTTTATAAAATATCAAGCCTCCCCCAAATTAAGTAATTTTCTTTCTACCTTCAAGGAGGTCATCTTCTTCTATTCCTTTGACAATTTTAGATTTGTAGTCTCGAAAAAACATGTATTTAAGCAGCCTTCTAAGCTTCTTCTAAGAGAAAAAAAATACATTTATATTAATATTATATAGTTATTTTTTATTTAGACTAACTTTGTAAGACACAAACATACAAATGTGTAATACATTTCTCAGTAAATATAATTCTTTTAATGTTCATAATTTTTGATTCTGCAGAAAATCCATACATAGAAAGTACATCAAGGTCAGTAGCAATTCCACAATATATATTATTTATTTGAGCTCCTTGGTACTTTGCTTGCCAACTGTGAGACAGAAATGGGTTTGACTTTCAGAAAGCAGTAATTCAAAAATCAGGCTTCTTTAGGGCACTCCAAAATCTTTGCTTAGTTTGGAAATTCAAACCTAGAAATGCATATTTTCATGAACTTTGACATCCATATTGACCACTGCTTTCAGTATGGCCTTATGGATCATATCAGGCAAAGAAACTGCAATTGGTTTTCATGTTTAGTGTTTTTTAATTTTTATATGGTTTTGGTCATTAGGTTTCACGTATCGAATGAGGAAAGAAAAACAAAGGGGAGACAAAAGGGGGCGGGAAAGGGGGGAAACTAAGGAATAAAAAGAGATCCGGGAAATAATGTTGATAAAAATAGTTGATAATAATTTTTTCATAATTTTGAAATGTGAAGAAAGAAAATGAATTTAATCTTCATATGGAAAATAAGGGGTTTTTAATTATTGACCTGCTCTACTTATTATCCAGAGAAAGCAAGACCATCCCTAAATTTGGAGATTTTAGTGAGATAAAGTACAGGAAAAATATTATAAAGGAAACATCAAGACAGGATTTACTGACAGCCTAGATGACAAAAATGTAATGTCGCACTGTCAAATGTCACATCTATACCCCGCATAACTAGGAGGAAATTAGAATGATTGATTTTTAATAAAGGGGACATAAAGGATAAGGATCGATACTTATACCTTTATTAAGAAATTGTTTTGAGCTCTAAGGTACAGTACCCACCCTAAAGCTAGTGAAAAAATCTATTCATAATTGAAGTTACCGGAAAAAAATGAGAATTAATTAAAATGTTATACAATTATTGTACTGTGCACAATACAATACAATTGCAGAGCAGATATACTTTTAAATAAAGCTATTCATAATGATGGACTCCTTTCACATAGGTTAAGCAAACACTTTAAAACACGATAAGCAGCTTACTATGTAAAGTAAGAAAATTCTGTTTTATTACTGTACCTTATCTTTGCGCATTAAGAACAGGAGATCTTCAGCAGAGATGACTCGAGCTCCTCTCAGCTGAGAAATTTCAGCTGCTTGCTGCAACTAAAATAAATTAATAAGTTAGGACGGCTGTTTCTGTGTTAAAAAATTTATTCACTAGGGTTTGTTTTAAATAAGTTCAGATAATATTTTGCATGGTAGTGCATAGCAAAATACAAGCTATGCACTAAAACACAAGCTGGGACTCTCAAAGGTGTCACTCACTAGGCTCTTGTTAGCCAAGAAATGAATAACAATTTTACAAAAAGACTGAAAGACTTTTGACAAATCTCAAGCAAAAGCTTTTTTGTTTATATTTAAAATGAATGCTTTTAAAAAGCGCTACATCCTTTTTTTCTTTCCTTGCACCACATTAGCCCAGAAAATGAATATATAATTCTCTCAGGCAATGTAAAACTGCCAAATTCTTGCCATAGCACTTTATCTGCAACTGTGGAAGGGTGGCTGATCCCTCTCAAAATTTTTTAGAATAACAAATATTAATTTTAAACAGCTTACCTAAGTATTTTTTGAAAGAAACTCTACCCCTACTTGACTTATCATTAGTACAAACCAGACTCACATGAAGACTTTTTTAAGCATGCTCTTATTTCCTTTGAGAGAAAGAAAATGAATTGATAGGAAACACCAACTTTATTAATAAATTAATTGGAAAAACCTTCTTGAGCAGACCAGGCCATTCAGATACGAAAAAGATAAAGATGGGATTGAGCAATGAATGCCACAAAAATTGATAAGAGGTAGTGTAAAGCAGAGAACTGTCCTCACCTCCATCGTGACAGTGCCTCTAAAGGCCCCAAACTCCTGAAATTGTGCTGTAAAGAGCAAAAATCTCTTTGTAAGGGACTAAGCACATCAGCCTTAGATTCACCTTCAGTAGGTGCAGAAAATTGGGCTAGTTTATACACAAATAGATCATATCAAAACCAGTACAAGATTAGAAACCAAACTTGCGCAAGCTGATGCTTATCAAACTACTGGGCTAAGGAGGTCCAACCCAAATGCACAAGAATAGTCTACGGGATTTGCCCTGTTCACCTTGCTAGCCTTTGGTTCTGGCGTAAGATGGTGCTGTAGAGTAGGTGGGATAGAAAGGATGCTTCACAGCATGGAATACACCTTATCCTCTAAATTCAAAAACATTGTCCAAAAGGCAAGATTTAATCATGATTTCTTTGCTCCTATCCTCGTTAACCATCTGATGGATGGACTTACAGTGAGCACAGTACAAAAGTTATCAAAAGGAGAGACACCTTAAAAAATTCCTGATATTAAGACTCATACACACCTGTAACACAACTGATAAACAGAAATTTCATTTATTTTCAAATATCTCTAAATTCTTCTTTCAGAAATGCATTAATGCACCTGAAAATAATTTAAAGAAATCCTATCCTTCATACTCACACTAGCAATGGTTTCACTCAGTATCACTGGCTGAATAAGTGTATTATTAATCTGAGCTCCCATGCTGCTATGACTTGAAATAGGCCTATTCAGAAGTTAAAAAGATCAACAAAAACAGTAGCTGTTTCTAATATCCATAGGAGGAGAGGGGGGGGAAACGATTTTCATTTTGGCAAGTGTTCAGTGGGCAAAAGATTCAGTCCATAAATCATAATACTGGACTGCATTAATTTTTTTCCACACTAATCACATGCATACAAAACGTTAACTGTATCTCGTACGCACAACACAAAACATACTGCGTGAAGAGTTTCAGATTTTCCCCTTGAAACCCTCTCTTGGCCCTTCCAGTCACAGAGACCAGAGAGATTTGAGGAATTCAGAAGTCACAGTAATATAATCTTACTTGAAAAATGTAAGAATGTGAAAAACGATAGTTCTGTTTTTTGGCATAAGCAAAACTGTTTCTTATTCTGATTAGTTTGAGGGCACGCAAGCTACTTATATTTCTAACATAAAATATAAAAAGCTGGATAAAAATAAATTTACCAAGAACGAGCCAATATTCATCTCTGGTGTAAAACTATTGCAGTTAATGGATTTATGCCAAGGCTGACTTTGGCCCCACTAAGATTAAAAGTGTTACAAAACCTGACCTTAGCATGGTGATAACACAACACAGCTTTTCCAAATATCATATAAAACAATGGCAGAAATATCCGACAGGAAAGTATGCTCTGGTTCCCTAACACATCTAGGACCGTAACTATTATCTTTAAGGTCCCTTCCAACCCAAACCATTCTATGATTCTATGAGGCATTAATTTTCTTACCATAAAATTCAGATATGTTAATTTCTGCATGTAGCTGAAATACGTTATTTTTCTAAATGATGAACACGTGACAACGTCATTTAAAGCAAAGAGTGTGTGCAAGCTGCTTACAGGAACCTCCCAATGAAGTAAGGAAGAGTAAGGAGAGGAGGCCAAATTCACGTCCCATTTTGCATCTAAGTAAATCCTGAATAACACTGTTTACATTAATGGAGTTATTCTGGGCTAAACACAAGATCAAAATCTGGAATAATATTCTCAGTTTCTACCAAAACAATGAAAACTTTATTCTCATATTGCCTCAACTTTTGCATCTATTTTATTTTAAGGAATGAACACACAGTATTTAATTTCTTTGGCTTAAAGAAAGCAAAATACGAAAATAATTACTTCCTGTACAGTTATAAAATATGGATTATTTATCCAAACAGACCATAATGAGTTCTGCATTGGTACACATGTTTACCTGGGAAACCAGGATATGCTCAGGTAAATATGTATCCAAGCAATTAAAAAAAAATTACGTACCACACAGCTGAGGTTGGGGGGAAGATGTATTTATAGTTTTAACACACACATAATTGACTCATTCAAACCACAACATGAGTGCTTTGCTATAATTAGTATTATAACAAACTGTCTTATTTGACTGTCCCAGCGTTGCCATTAATATGCAATAAGCCCCGATTCCTTAATTTCCGGAGCTGAAGGCCTTGTTGAGTCATTACCGTGGCTGTGTTACATGATGAAGGGGGATTTCAGGAAGCCATACCAAAGAAACGATCCACCTCCGAGCACCCAAGCATTTATCATTCCAGAAAAGCAATTTTCAGCTATGCAACCCTGAAGCAAGGAGGTCTTTCACCTTTCGCTGCGGTGGAAGCATGGGGGGTTTTTACTTTGTGAGCAGCAGATCTACTGCCCCTGACTCCAGATGATAGGCGTGATATAAATGCTGCAATAACTTTTCATACATGAGGTTACTATACGGCAACAGTGGAGATACGGCAAGAGTTTCCCACCATCTCCTTTCTCAAGCCTCAGTGATATCCAGTGCCAGTTACAGAATTTGGGCAGCAGCACTTCCAACATACTCACTGTCTTTTCCTGATTTTTTTTTAAATGATTAAAATTATTTAGTCCGCATTACAAAATATTTTGTTTGGGATTATCTTGAAGAACAGCAAAAAATCCAAATTACTTAGCTTTTTAAAGAAAAACAGGCTAAATTGCCTAATACCAGCAAACAATACTTGAGACCTCAGAGTCTGAATATATTTTTTATTACAGCCAAATTACGAACCCCTAAAAGTGAAGTTTAAATAACGGAAGTGTTGAAATGACTTTAACTATAGGAGCGCAAATAGCTCTGTTAATAATTAGGAGTTTATGAAAAATAAGTGTATTTTACAATTTTTCCCATTACAAAGAAGGTAGTATATACAGTAACTATATTTTAAAGTCTAAGAAGAAATGGCTGGGGAATAATATTTTAAAATGTAATCACTGGTTTAATGACTTTATGAAGTTAACTTTCTTGGCAGGATGAACTGAAGTATGTTAACAGTCACCTTACGGCTATTTTCTTTTTGCAACTTCTGCAAATTATAGATTTGTTGAAAGGAGTATTCATTCTCCTATGACAGAAGCACAGTTACTTCAATGGTACTGTCTGCTTTTTCTTTTTTTTCATAATTATTTTTTCTTCCACTACCTCCAAAGTCAACAATCACCGATACTTCTTCTACAAAACCATCTTGATGGACAAACAGACAAAAAGTTGGAAAACAAACATACTAGGTTGTGACATAATCCTTCCAGTTAAACTGCAGGACGGAGTCGAAATGGTAACGTTTGCATGCCTTGAAACTGCTGGGAGCCAAGAATAATGCTTCAGGAGCTATGATTTTGTTTTCCTTATAGAAGAAAATTAGACCATAGTTCACCTGGCCGAATTTTTTTCTGAGGCAGGAAGGTTGTTTTGTTATTAAATAGACATTAAAATGTCCTATTTTTTCATCTTCTCTAGATCAAAAGTATGCAACTATAAAAATACCAAAGAATATTCTGAATTTAGATATAGTGCTGTAAATGTATTCTAAACAGAGCACCCCAATACTTTTTTGAAGGCAATTAAATAGAAGAGGTAAATACAGGTTTTCACTTAGATCTTTCCATATAATATCTCACATGCTACTAATGCTGACACCTGAGCTTCTAATTCTAACACACACAGGAAAAATACAGAATTTGTTTCCACAACTCAGCATAGGGACGTGCTTTATGCAGTTAGCACATCCTGGGAGGATCATTACATTACGGAGTCCATTAGAGCACTCTAATAGGTAATGATTTAGGATCACCACACAGGGGTTAAACAGCATGACTAAATCATCACAAGCTGTCTAAAACATAAAACTTTCATCTGCAGATTAAAAGACAATCAATTTTCTTGTCATTAAGTATCTGTTTTCAAATCTAAGTATTTTATACTGAAGACCATTTAATGTAACACCAGGTGATTATATGTGACCTTGAGAAGATAAAGGTCTGCGTCCCATTTTGAGGCTTTAGAGGAGCACTTTCTTGCTTGACATACAGTGAATTTCAGTCCATGCAGATCATGAGAATATGAAAACATCAGTTCATACCCCACAGTCCCTGGCATTTACTGAGAACTTGTTTTCAAGTATGTAATTTGTTATATTTGTTTCTTAAAAAAAACCTTACTCTTTAGTCTCTGAAGCAAGAACGACTGCTTCGTCTTGCCTTCTAGCAGGTGGCAACGGCTTTTGGTTTCCACAGTTCAGCCAGCCTGAAGAGCTGCATCTGGATACAGAGAGTCTGCAGCCATTTACCAGTAGCTGGAGAAGAATTATCCCAAAAGCATCTCCAGCAATAAGCAGGTTACACCAGGACTCCTTCCCTTTGAAAGCACAAAGAGTAAGTCTACAGGTCCAATACTCAACGATGGTTTTGACATCAGAGGTGACAAGCAGTTGATATAAATTCAAGGTCAGGTTGGACGGGGCTCTGAGCAACCTGATCTAGTGGAAGATGGCAGCAGGGTTGGAACTAGATGATCTTTAAGGTCCCTTCCAACCCAAACCATTCTGTGATTCTATGATTCTATGAAGTCAGAGTGTTCTAACAAACATAGGAGAAAACAGCCCCTTCCTCAGCTGCCTTCAGACTGAAACTGTGTGAAAGCCAGTCCTACGAACTCCAATAAACAGCCCTACATCTCAGCCTGCACATTTTTAACCATACCACTGCTATCAAAGACTCCTACAGATTAGTATGATGATGAAAAGATATCTTGTTATTATTCCCATTTGTTTAAATTGAACATTTAATACAATTTTGGACATCATCATCATCTCTCTTCATTCTACTGACAACTCACATACTTCTTGTGATTATAAAAAAGGTTGCAGGGCTTTTTTGGTTTTGATTTTTGTTTTTTAGCAACAGAGTCAGTATAATCCAAACAGAAGAAATGCAACAAAAGAAGGTACATACTTATAGGGAGAGAAAATAGAAAGAGCAGAACACCCTGCAGCTTGCTTGAGCTGATATTCTTCATGTTACAAACACGTTCCTTCTAAACATACAAAAGAAAGAAAAAAAAAATTCCGAAAAATGTACACAGCCTTTAGAAAACTACATGGACTCAGCCTGTGTAATGGAACGGACTAACAGGAAAATGTGCCGTGCTCCTGGACCTTACCTACGGTGTACCCACGGTTTCACCCTGCTGGAAAACCCTGCAGCTGGAAGCGGAAGGCTTTCTACTGACCAATGTCATAAAATTGAAGATTACTAAACAATTCTAAGTTAAGCACATACCATTTCTTTTCAAGGAAATGTATAAACACAACGTCAGAAGAGGCTAGACTGCATTTGGCCACCCAGGACAACTTCAGACTGTACCCTACAATGCACCTCAGAGCAGCAGATTCCCAAACCACAGTGATACATGGGGTTATTCTGCCACAGATGTGGACACTTACGAGATTTACATCCATCTGATCCTCAAGTTTATCAAGCTCCTGCTTGACTGAAGCTCTGCCATTTGTCAGCCACCCCCCAATTTAGTATTATCAATGAAGTTATTGAGCATACCCTGTGTCACCCATCCAGGTTGCTGATGAACATATGGGCCTCATTACTCTGTTCTTTACCAATGTCTAAGAGACTTAAGTGTTGTTCCATAGGAAAAGGAGGGGGAAAAATAGGTGAAAACCTTTTCTCATGTGTGGAATAATTCAATTTTCACAACGGATTCTGCATGTTTGTTCAGCTCCTTGGATATGGTGTAGTAACTCCTGCAGTTCAATAGGCAGTAGAGCAGCAGTCCCACCATGAACTGGGAATAAGGAAAGCTGAATCCTTGTGCTCCCTATTTTTGTTTTTTAGCAGGCATAAACCACAGCTGAGCCCCACATTTGTTGACACTCTGAACCATTCTTGTTTAAAATATAAACAGGTACAAATATTAGAAAAATGGTAACTTATTTTCAAAGCCTAGGCTCTGCTACTGAAAGTGAAGATTTGTATCTATTAGGCACTGTATGATTTTTTTATTATATTGGGTAGATTAAATAAGGAAAACAAATTTCCAAGTAAATGATGAAAATAATACTACTATTTTACAAAAGATGAGCTTTAAATCAAAGTCTTTTTTGTTTAATCTCTACTTTATAAATAATTTAAGCTCAATTTCTTAAATTAGAGCTTGTTGCATTGTCACACAGGAAAAAGAATTAATGTATTTATGAACAATAACTACATTTCAACTTAAGCTTCAGGCATGACTTTTTCCTGTTTTTCCTTCTTTCAATTCTAATTCCAAAATCAACACTTTGGGACAACATTTTATACCTGTAATTCTTCTACTCTCCGTGAAGCAAAAGAAACCCTATTGCACACCTGACATTTATTAGCAGGCAATACTGACCAAACGAAGTGAAATTATACCAACAACGTTAAAACTATAAAGTCTCTATGTGCATGAAAGTATTCAGACTCATCGAATTCAGTTTTAATATGGTCAAATTATTTGGTGGCTACACAGACTTCGTTAATTCAAGATTTGGAGTAGTGCTGGAAATGGCCACTGCTGGTGCTCTCTCCCACTGCTGGTGATGATAACAGCAGGCAAGAAACCAAACTTGGAAACGTCTACTCTAGTTATCATTATTACAGGGGAGAAAAAAACAAGTTTGTAAAATATCATCCAAGGGGAAACGATGGAGTAGTGTTCTCTAGAACGAGCAAGAGACCGTGAATTTAATGCATTTATGAACAGTAACTACATTTCAACTTAAGCTTCAGGCAGGACTTTTTCCTGTTTTTCCTACAAAGTGTGAACTTTGTAGATACGAAAGATTCATTAGCCAATATGAAACTGAAAAATTCTCACGGCCAAAAGCATTCCAACCTCTGCAAACACATCCCGGTATTTCTGAAGAAGATGAGTGCAGAGGCCTTCTATTGACTGTCCATGTTCTAGGACTGTCCGGATATTCTAGATGCTGAGGTAAATGGTGCCATCCCACTGTAAATCACCAGCAGCAAATTTTCCCTGTATCTAAACTAAATAAATGCCAGTGTTTTGGAGGAAATTGTAATAAAACTAACTACATTTGGATTCAAACTTTCACAACGAGCTGTTTCATTTTTACAGCAGTATCACTACAGCCACTCCAAGTTGAGAATGTCAACCTTAACTGTTACTTCTATGTTACATCTTTGAATGTCTTTTTGGTACTAAACGTTACTTTGAAAAAATAAGAATGTGCAATCTTTTCAGTAATAAATGCATTCACCTTTCCTTTAGTAAAACAAAAAAAGCAATTAGAAATTGCCCTTCTTAAGAACTGAAGATAATATTATTTTTGAATATTTAGTCTATTAACTCAGATTTATTTCCTCTCCATCAATTATTTCTATTTCTTTTCTTTCTCCAGTATTACTATGGCATGCAAACCAGCAGAGGTTTACATTATACCACAGCTTCCTGTCCTTTGGTTTCAAATCCTAGAAGAAACCACCATTCAGGATTATTGTTACACAGTTTCCAATGCTGCAAGCAGAAAAAAACCTGTTCTCTGTTGACTGAGAGACCATCTAATATAAACAGGCTTCTTTCTCCCATTGCTGTAGAGAGCAACATTTGTTTAAATCATGCATCCTTACATTGCTCACACAGGAAAATAATCATTGCCTTGTATTAGTTTCACCAGGACACTAAATAAATACTCCTCTTTTCCATATGACAGCAAATTGGAATCAGGCTTCACTGTTTGTCACAGGGAAAATAAGACATATATTTACCTATTCCAAGCACAGAGATAAAGTGCTTTTAGAGCAAGCCTCAGGCTAATGAAAGAACTGCAAAGCAAGTGTTACTATGAAGAGCAGGCAACCATCAATGCACTGAATATAGAGAAGACAGGACTTTGATCCTCTGACTGAACCAGTACTAAAGTCATAAAAAAAACTTCTTCAAACACCGCAAAATGAAGGACAAATACATACTTTAAAAAATCAAATCCCGCAAAGGACATAAGCAAGACATTGCTTTGAAAATTCAGACTAGGAGACAGAAGGAGAAAAAAAGGATTCAGGTTCAATCAAAAATACAAAATGGCAACATTTTCCATTAGAAAGCTCTACAATTATTCGCAGCCCTGAAGAGATATGCCATTATGTTCATACTTGGAAATACTATGCTAGTGGTGGAAGACTTTGTAAGTTAAAAGATTTTACCTGAAATGATTCACATTGGTCTTTCTTCTTATTTTTTACTCTCATCTGCTCAAATGCATGTGTCGACCAAGTGGGAGCTTCTCAGTTTGCATGGTGACTACAACTAAATGCTACAGGATCGCTCAGATTAAACAGTGAGACACAGAATATATGTAAACGATTACTGGTTTAAATGGGTTTGGATGGCAGAAAGACCATACGGGTGTCTGGGCTTAAGGTAACTTATACTGCCTGCAGAATTTTGACAGACGGGTAAGTGTCATCTTGCAAGATGTACCCAAATTATCAATAGAAAAAGAAAACAATAATAGAAAAAAAAGAAGTGAAAAACATTTAGTTTTAATGCTTTTTCAACCACAATATATGCATGGAGTGTACATTATGACACTAGAGAAGGTCTCAGCCCGTTCTGTAATCTTTAATTTTAGGGAAAATCATTTGCTATTGTGGTACAAGGGATAATCAGAGTGCGTAATGAAATAGGAAGTTCTATGGAATTTTTCTCTTCTATCAAGAAATCTCTCTCCAGTTCATTTCAAAATGGCTTCAAATCCTAAATCTATAGCACCTTTCCTCCAAGAATCTTCTAATCCAAGATAAAGATAAAGATAGAGCAAAATTTATGAAAACAATAGTTGCAGTCCAAGATAGACCCATTTTCATGTAAAAATAAGAGGAAAGGAAGTCCAAATTTTTGTGTGTGTGTTGGTTTGCTGTATTTTCTTTTTTGTTTATATGAACTATAATTCCCAGAGCTTCAAAAAATACAAGGTAAATTGTACAGATGACAGCATGAAGATGACAGATTTTCTCTTGGGAAGACGAAAGAAAGAAAAAAGGAGGGAGCTCTCGCTCAGAGAAAGAAAAGAAAGCAACACGAAGGAGCATAAATGTAAAATCTGAACAACAGGTATTTGTGTCTGAAAAATGGCACTGATTTCCTAACTCTTATTTAATGTTCATTCTTTAATTAACACTCATTTCCCAAGGACACAATTTTGAAAAGGCTGTTTCACATTACTTTAGCACAAAGAGAAAGAACCACTTTTAAGCCATGAAAAGGCTGGGGAAAAAAAATAAACGTGCCTTCTGAACATAATTTCCTCTTTATTGCTACTGCAAAGTTATGAAATTAAATCTATTATTTAATTACATTGGATCAAGCAACAGGAAGAGAAGGGAGTGTTTGAGTCACAACATCCCCGTAAGGATAAATTATTACACTTCCTCTTGCTAAAAGACAGTTTTAATGGACCGAAACTGGGCAAATGGTTAAAATCAAACTACTGGGAGGTAGGAAGATCTTCTTGCTAACATAAAAAACCCATAAAATGTCCTTTGAAATTCTTAACAGAAATATCGATAGCAATAGGGGAAAAAAGTAGCAACATTTCTGCCAGAACATCAATAGTTTGAAAATTATCACATTTATTCAGATTCTCTCCAGAATCTGAAGATAGTTTAAAAACTATACAATAGTTTCTGGGCCTGCTTTGTTTTATGCTTTGCATTTGAGATGTTTAGATAACCTATTATGAAAACTTCAAAATTTATCTGCTATTACTACCAAACTTTTATTAGCTATAAGGGATTTCCCTTAGCTATGCTTCAGTAATGTTGACTAGATCCTTCAAATTGAATGCAACTGTTGAAAAAGTTAAAGCATTTTATTTCTTAAGTATGTTCTTGGCATAAAAAAATGGGAGGGCTTTAAACTATAATGAAAAGATAGGCTGAATTCTAAAATATTAGAATAGATGACTTGGCAACTGGTATAGATTCTACAACTGAGATAGGAATGTGCAAATGCTGTGATCTTTTATATAATTTAAATTCACATTGACTTGTGTGGAGATGCTCTGAAATAACCTTTCGTGGAAATACTATACTTTCTCAAAACTGGAATACACTAAAATATGAGGGCATTTCACAGTTAATTTAAACAACAATGGAAAATATCTTCGAAGTTGTTCAGGAAAGCGACTCCTAAGCCTAAGGGCAGTATGGGAGAACGCATGTCTTTGAAAAAACTATCCTGGAGGCAACAGAGACTGGACTCACCTCTCAAGGCTGCAGGATGGATGACGTGAAGGGGGTGAGTATAAGCCATGAGGTTTTTTAGGAAAGATGCAGAGAGATTTTGACAGGGATAAAGGAAAAAAAGATAGAAAAAGCTGTTTGCAGAAATTTTCTAGATTAGATTACTAGTCCTCCTAGTAATTAGTCCACAGTCTACTTCTAAACTTCTAACACAGTCTGTGAAAGCGGTCATAAAATAAAACCTTTCAGCCATGTGGTGTCTCACAGAACTCCATGATTCTTGTATTTTTTAAAGAGGTCCGATCTTCAATGGAAAATGTTAGGAGGCTACTTCTCCCTAATGTATCTAGAGAACCCAGATTTCACCTGCTGAATGTAGGAAAACAAGAAAATATGCCATGAATCTCATCGTACATGGCTTATTTCTTAGTCTTCTCTTGAAAATCAAGTTATTGGCTACCATCAGACTTCAACTGGCTATGGGGACATTTGGTCGGATTCAGTGAATTTTTTAATATTTTACCTACCAATGCTTCACAATTAAAACTTGCACATTCTCAAAATGGTTATGAACCAGAGAGGCTTTGGCAGATAGTCAGTCCAGAGTCAATCCGAAAAACTGTCAATTAACTGAGCGAGAAGTCTGATAAAATAGAAGAAACGAGATTCATGTCAAGGGACAGAAGTACTTGGTCTTTTGCAAAAATCTCTGGAAACAGGCAACAGGTCCAAGCCATGGACCTATACATCCATTAGGAGAAGACAAATAATTTCTGCTGCCCCAGGGAGATCTCTGCTTTGGGAATCCAACTGTACAATCTTATAATTAAATGCAGCTCCACTGAAACGGCTCACGTGTTAAGTTACTAAGGCTGAGCACAAAGCCAGGATATCCATTACTGGTACCAGAGGAGTCAGAAAAAGATAATGTCAATGATGCCAGTGGGGAGGAGGAAAACTGGTGTTTCCAGCATTTATCTTTATCCTTTGGGAGCCACAAAGGAAAGTGTCAGCACTACAGGTCTGAGTTCAAGAGACACAGAAACATCACCAAAATCTTCAAGAGGCGAGGAGGGCCTCAGGGCAAAAAAGCAAGGATGGAAAGAAAAATCTTTGTTTTCTCCAGGAAAACCATGCCGTAGATTCTGACCATGGTAAAGGCTGACCCTTAGCACAATCACCAGGATTCAGATCGTTCAGCTCCTAAAAAATGGTAGCACAGATTTCTTCAAGAAGAGACCTTGATATTTCTGCATGAGCACGCAGTTTAAAGGGTGTGCAAAAGGGGACATATTTCTCTAGTTATTAAAGGTATTCTCTGCAGTGTTTATGGAAATAGGGGGAAGACTATATAAGGCTAAAGTGCAATTGAATTTCTAACAAAAAAACACACCAAACACACATGGAAAACAAATGGGAAAGTACCTTCATTCCTCAAAAACAATGGAACACTTCCATTTTTATCATGTATTTATAAGAAAGTGAACTCAAATATCAGTCACAAACTGGTAACTATGTTTACCAAAAAAGAGTGAAAACAAGCGTGAGTAAGATCAATACAGGTATCACAAAGGTAGAAGGAAATCTCTGTTCTCAGAATGACAGAGTGGGTGATGCCTTTCTAAAAGACATGAGGAAGGAGTGATCCAAAGTGAAATGTAGAGTGGATGAAGAAAAGATCACAGCTGGGTAAGATTTAAGAAGGAACACTATTATTGAGGGCATTTAACAGGTCAAGAAAGTAGGGGATAAGATCACTAACAATAATAAATAAAACATTCTCCATTAATACAGACCGCTCCTGCTTTTAAGGTTGATTTCTTTATTGCGGAAAAGCTAGGTTACCTACATGAATTTTACAGTTTCGTTCATATGACAGTGATATCTGTTCTACATCCATTTTACAAATAGGCAAAATGAGGCATGGAACAACTCACTGCACATGGGCAAAGACAGGACCAGGAGAAAAAATCCTCTGTTTGCCTCTCTCACCAACCAATTAGCAGCACTCCTTCACTGCTAATGATCCTCCTCTAATGCAATAGGAAACATCTACAAAATAATGCAGAAATATTAAAAAAAAACCCAACCAAACCTCTTCTGAGCTTTAAGTTTTTTGTATCTAAACGTGTATGCACTCCTACGCAAAAACTATAAATTTTTCCCAGCGCCTAAAGCTGTGAAATGCAGAGATGATTTAGCAGACGCACAAACCATAAAAACTGTGCCCAATATATTTCTCTTCTAATTTAAAGTAAGTGGGCCAGCCTTATATCATCTATAATCGTAATTCTCAGTGACATTTAAACCAAAAACCAAGTAAACATTTAAACTAAAAACCTGCAAACCTCCATAAAGCTTTACAAATAGTATCAGTCATTTTAATATAAAGCTAAGAGGCAGTACCGTAAACAATGTCAACACAGTCACTAGTTTGCAGTTTAGAACCTGGACCTGCAGTATTATAAAGTAAATCCTTGCATTCACAAAAAAACACTTTTCAGTCAGTGGCTTTCTGAGGAGGAACAGGATCTGCAGCATGCAGTAAAGCCATACCATTAGAGGTCAAGAAGTATAGGAATAAAGAGCTGCCAAAAGTAAAGCTTAATTAGCCTGGCAAGTCAAATTAAGAAGCGAAGCAAAGGAGGCTTCACACATAAAACAATATGAAGAAAGATAATCTGTGCAGAATGAAATAGAGATGGAAAACCTAAACATGGTTCCAAAACAGGAGAATAATTTTCACTGAGCATTGAGAAGAACTGAGATTTTGAGCATGGGAGCAAAGGTACGACAACTCATGGAAGAGGTATATGGAAAGAAATTATTTCTAATGTACTGAATGGGAAGTAAAACACAAAGATTTTAATGCACTCCAGTCTCATCAGCACTGGATATCTCAGATGTGAATGAACTATAAACATCATTGAATATCTGCTGGCATTAATATTCAAATAAATCAGCTAAGTTTTAGGAAGCTAAAGGTATCAAATAATTATAGGCTGCTGCCTACAAATACCTGAAGAGCAATTAGAAAGATGATGGATCCAAATTCTTCTTGGTAGTGTCAGATGATGTAATGAGGGGCGACAGCCAGATATTGCGATTTGGAAGGATCGAGTAGGATGTTAGGAAAACCCTTCTCATGGGAAGGATAGAGCAGCACTGCAGCAAGTAAGCAGGAGAGGCTCTCAGAAATTCCTCTGTGGAGCTTCCAAAGCCTGAGCTGGACAAAGCCATGGCTGACCAGATCTAGTACTGGTGACAGTCCTCCTTTGAGTGGGCTGGACTAGATGTCTCCAGGGGTATGACTGTTTCCTTCCCCTCTATATATTTTGTATATTCTTACAGAGTTTTTGAGTAAAGGAAATGGTTTACTTCTGTTTGTACAGGTTCCAGCACAACAGTCACTCTCCCTTCCATTTGGAATAGGGTCCCCTATCTACTGCTACACCAAAATTAAAATTCTTATCAAAAATAGTGTGTCAACGAAGTGGAAGTGCAGAAAGCCAGTCCTGAGGCTCTGTAAAAGACAGAGAACACACATGGAGGCGAGACAAACCTCACCACATCTTTGAGTTGCTGCTACAACCGTCAACTCAGAAAGTCAGTTGTAGCCAGCTCCCCGCTATCTATCAATCATGAGGAAAAGCCTGCAACAGCACTGTTAATAAGGAGTGAAAGAAATAAGGTCTGCTCCTTCACACCAGCAGCCCCACTGTGCACTGAACAAGACGTAGGACAAGATGAAATTCGCTGATTCCTTCAGTAAGAACGAATAAATACATAAAAACAACAGGTTCATTCACAGCAAGTAGTCTAGGCTGACGAACGGCAGTTGTGTGTAAGACGAGTTGGGGCTTCTTTTGATACAACTTGAATGAAAATCAACTCCTGTGATGGTGTAAGTATTCCCAGAGTAGATTCCTTAATTATTTGCAGCCTTGGTTCATTCAGATAAATAGGCTGTGCTAATACATGTTTGAGCTTCATTTAGAAAAAAATAGTTATTAATTACAGATGTGAGTATCTCTGCTCTGTGTACTTAGCCACATACTGCAACTAATAATAAAATGCGGAGTGGTTGAGCTCATACCTCACAGTTAACTTTATAATTTCATCTAGTTAAGATTTGCCTTCTTAAAACCCTATAAGCTAAATCCTAAAGACCTAACACAAGTTTTTACAGAATAGCTCCAGAATCGAGGCCTTTTTAATGGATTCATGTAAACAGTGATTTATAGTCCAGAGTTACTATTGTTAATAAACTTAAGGTTGTTGGGGTTTTTAGATTCTCTTTAGATATATTTCCCTTCATACCTTACAGATGTAATAAACTGTACTATATCAGCTAATGAATGAAAGAGGACATTTGTCTTGTGAGAAGACAGCAACACAGAGAGGGTTTCCACTTTTTACAGACACTTGCAATGAAATTGGTGGCAAGGACGAAGGAGCTGACACTGAGGTCCTTCACTCCAGGACAAATTTCAGGTTGTTAATAAACAGACAACACCACAAAACATATATACTATACTGCCCTTTTCTAATAGTCTCAGAGTACTTTACAAGGAAACTCATAGAATCATAGAATCATTAAGGTTGGAAAAGACCTCTAAGATCATCGAGTCCAACCGTCAACCCAACACCACCATGCCCACTAAACCATGTCCCTAAGTGCCTCATCTACCCGTCTTTTAAATACTTCCAGGGATGGTGACTCAACCGCTTCCCTGGGCAGCCTGGTCCAATGTTTAACCACTCCTTCAGTAAAGAAATTTCTCCTCACGTCCAATCTAAACCTCCCCTGGTGCAACTTGAGGCCATTAAACTCAGTAACATTATCCCCATTTTTCTAATTTAATACCTGAGACACAGAAATAAAAATTAATTCATCTAAGGTCACTTTACATTTTACTGATTCTGGGTCATCATTTCAGTACCTGACCCCTTCCTATGACCCACTGGAGAATACTTATAACTTTTATCCACTACTTGTCTTCAGAGATAAACCATATTTCAGATATCTCCCTCCAATCATCTTCAGTCTAATCAGTATGACAGCAATCTGTGCAAATAATTCTTTAAAGCACTCTGTGATGTCCACCTTTTGCTGTGATGTCCACCTTCTGTTGTCCTACTGATAAGTTTAGTGACATCTAGTGTATAGTCAGTTGATGAGCCCTGAACGTTTTGTTAAATGACATTTAATGTCAGAAACTAGATATAAAATGATAATTTGATATGCCGATTTCCCATAACTATCTCACAATGCATAGAAACATGCATCTGGGTGCTTCCCATTTCTTTAACCTTCAGCCAGTTGTAGAAGTTCAGGCTTTCCCAGTCAATGCGAACAAAGAGAGAATCACCAACAGAATTCACGTCCTGTGTCTCCATGAAATGCGTCATCCATCATGATACTGGTTTAAGATGTACATCAGGTTGCTTAGTGAATCTGCATTTATTCTCTTGAAGACTGTATTCAACAAAATCAAAGCAAGGCTAAATGATTTTTTGATGGATGACATTTGGCCCAAACACGAAGTCAGGTGCTGTAGCAATAATGGGAAATTCTCTGACATATGTTATAGCGAGACATAGGATGAAATAGTCCCTAGTTTGAAAATCTAGCTTAATTTCAGTGGATTTGTATCCTTAAAAGATCAATGTACTTTTGCTAATAGCTTCTTATAATGAAAGGGGTTTTTAATTAAGTAGAAATAGCGTTGTATTCTATCAAACAGACTAAAGCAGTGGATCTGATTGTATTAGTAATATTATCTCAGATGCACAGTGACAAATTCCTTATCTAAATATTAATAAGCAGCTTCTACTAACAATGTGCATTATCCATTCAGTGCATACAATGGCATTTCTGGCTTCAGTACAGTTACGCATACATGGGTCCTAGAAATTAAATGTATTCATTCTCAAAATTTCCTTTTGCTCCTACTTCCAGTGTGCAAATGCCAAGTCTTAAAGTAAGGCTATATACATTACTTTTATTTTCAGGCTTTATAGTTATGTCAGAAGGATTTTCCTGCAATCCAGCAATGCACTTGAACTCACACTTATCTAGTATAAAGTGAATTCCCTTGGTCTCAGCAGAGCTAAACACTGAAATGATTTCCTGTCCTGGTCTTCCATTTCATATTTATTTTCTGCATCATTATTTTATGCAGGTGCTATTTCTGATAGATAGATTGTGCTCTAGTGCAAGTTCACTTTTTGTAATAGTGGTGTAGCCAGTGGTGTGTTGGAACAGCTATTTTATAATTATATGTCATAATTTCAAGTGTGCCATTCTCTCCATCCATCTAAACCAGAATAATAATGTGCCACATAGTTTACCTCACTGTCAAGAAAAATAATCTAAACAGTGTTCACTTTGATGGGGGAATAGGTAATCAGAGCACTCCCCTTTCTAACATTTTTATCTATCGCCTTTTCTTTCCTACCTGTGTTACCACCTCCCACATCAGTAGCCATTTCAATAATGACTAAGATTAAGGGAAAACTGAGTCACGTGCTTTCCTTTCACCGCTGGGACCACAATTCGAACCTGATCCAAAGTACTAAATTAAATCAGCACCTGATCTTTAGCTGCCATCCACTTCACAAAATACCCTGTCCACAGTTTGCTGCAAATTGACATCAGTGGCATCCCGTGCTCAGGAAAAGCACAGCGCTAATTATCATTAGCACAGCGCTAATTATCACTCGAGCCTAAGCCACAGTTGAGGTCATGGGTGAGGAAGTGTGGGAAATGGGACTGCGCTTGCATATCACCTCTTGCTCTTCAAGTTTCTAGCACAGTTTCCACAAAATGCAGATATTAATTTTCAAAAGGTCATCTGTTTTTTACGGTATTCTTAAAATTTTCTATTTCCTCCACACATCTCTTTCAGTAGCACCAACGCTGGCTAGGAAAACGTGATCTCTATTCCAAATCATTCCATACTCCTGCTTTTTAGAGAAAATATAAAAAAACACAGCTATGTGTGACTGGATTCGTATGACAGCTTAATTTGAATGTCCTTTCACTTTTTTTTTTTAATATTCTAAAACTCTCTACCTTTCAAAATGTACTGCTAAGTTTTTAAAAGCAAATTTCACTATAAATCCCTTTCTCACTTATTCTCGTTTTTCTGTAATTAGCTTTTCTTTTGCCATGTTCTATGCCCAATTTCAGTTAAGAAAAATGTTTTGGTTTGAGTATGTGAGAAAATGCACTTGGTCATGTTCAAGTTAGCCAAGACGAAAATAAATTTCTTACTTCAAAAGGCTTATGGTTTTTTTATGTACTCAAATAATATGACTTTTGAGAAAAGTAAATCTTCAGTGAAGAATCATCACAAAAAACTAATAAATGTTCAATTAAGTTAGAAATAAGCAAACTAAGTAATTAACCCAACTTAAAATGTGTTTTTCTTAAATTTCACTTTTTCCTGTTTTACTGTTTTTGTTAAGAGGCTAGAAAATAGATGCAGAGTAAATGCTAAATACTGTTGAGCTGAAAGCAGCAAGTATGATTTTGATCACGACACTAATATTCCCCTTGAACTACAAAACGGTCAAATACTACTCCAAAAATATAAAGATGAATGACTCCTATCATATTGAACATGGAAGCAGATGATAGTTTTGGCAATATGGACATGAAGATTAACTATCTAAAATATTATGCTGAAAAAGAGGCAAGATTTAGGTACGGCCCAGAATGAAGATACAGAAAAAAAACAGGCAGAAGGCCCCAGGTCACAAGGAACATTATAGCGTTAATCAACTCTCACAGAGTAAGGGAGAAAAGATAAGGAGCTTGGTTTTGTCCTTCCTGAATTTCAGCAGATAAAAAAAGTACTTCTAGGGAAACGTGCCAAAATGCAGTCCTGGGTAAACACAGGCGAGTCGAGAGTGGAGAGAGAAATATTCAAAACACCAGTGTTAAGATGATATTGAATCCTTGAAAGCAGATGAGGCTAGAAAGCCCACTGATGAAAAGGAAATGGGATAAGAACAGAAATTTGTGGGAAGCCCAAAGAACGTAAGAAAATTCCGTTGAAAGATACATTGAATAACAGTGAAGGGAGAGGAAGATTAGAAGAATATGGTGTTTCTCCTTAGGTTGAAAAAACCCCTCCACTTTAAAATAAGATTTAGAAATTATGTAACCCCTGTGAGAAGAATCACTTCATAGTTAGGGGACCGGAGATCAAAAGACTCTCACAAATAGCTCTTCCCTCCAAACGCAAGAAGGAGAAGAGCCATATTTTCCATCGCTAATGCTTATTAGTTGTCACAGGCTTGGTGCACATCATGATCAGTTGTCCTTTCTCTTGAACAGTTCATGGGGTGGAATCATAGAATCATTAAGGTTGGAAAAGACTTCTAAGATCATCGAGTCCAACCGTCAACCCAAGTAAGGGGTTAAGAGTAAGTAGGTAACCCAAGTAAGGGGTAAGAGTAAGCCCATTCGTTAGAACATGTATTTCTGATGGAAACTACCAACCCAGTCCCCTTCCTACAGCGTTATACTCGCCAAAGAGTTACACCGAATATAAAGTTCCACATTACCTTTATCTTCTGTTTGAGCTAGTACAGAGGCAAACTGTTTTGCACCTGCAGCTTTTATAAGGCAGGAGTGGGATTTTAAAGGAACTGCTGAAGTGACTGAACACTTTCTGTGTGAGAGCCAGCATGTGCTCTACATACTTACATTTGCTTAACAAATCATTATCAGCCAAATTAAACTGAAGTGTGAAATATGGCACTCTGAAAAATGACATATACCACTTTAGCCCACTGGTGGAAAGAATAAGGCAAGAAAATAGGAGAAGCTCTCACACCATTCACTGGATTTTGAGCTTTAAAAGACCAGTCATAGAGATGTATACATGAAAATGTGTTCTATCAGAGAAGTAGCAGTATTTCTTAGTAAAGTAATGCCTAATTCTTTTAATCACATAGTGAGTGGGTTCAAGCACCTCCATCTCTTAATCCATTCAGGAGGACTAGACATTTTCCTAATGCTTTAGCATTACCAATTCTCTTCTCAACCACATTCAATTCAGAATTAACTACAAAGAGAGATCTCTCTCCAGTGCATGTTAATAAAAAGGCATGTAAAGCAAAATGCAAGGCTTTGATGAATTCATAAAGAACGGGAGAACTACTTATACATATAAGTGTATGTATCGTAGCAGTGTCTGTTTACAGTTAGGCTCATGATATTCTGGAAAATTGCAAAAACCAAGAGCTTTGCCATGAGAGTACACAACTGCCAAACTGGAGCCGATTAGCAACTGAGCGTAGGGTATAATGAATAGGGAAAATGAAGCCAGAAAGGCCAAACGAAGCATAAGCTGAATTTGCTACCAATTTTCTGACAAAATGCATTTTGTTTGAAAACATTGATACTCCAAAATTTTCAGAGGAAACACACATACCAGTGACTGAGACCAACCATCACTACTGAATGCCAAAACCCGACTATGAAGCACGGGCAATCTTTCTCACTCTCTCTTTCAAGGACTCCTTTTTGTATCAATACTTCCTTATTTTATTTTATCAAGAAACAAGCCTTTTTTTTTTTTTTTTTTTTAAGCACATCATACATGAACAACCAGACTCTGGTGGGATAAGGACACGGTCCCTGTCACTCTACTTGGCCGACAGATATTAAATTCTTCACAAAAAGTGAAATGGCTCACACAGGAAAAAAATGAACAAGAGAGAATCAGGCTTTTATGGATCTCATCTAGGAGAGAGAAAGCTGGAGTTAAATTTCCTTGCCTGAATTGGACAGAAACTTGAATATCAACCTCCTGTGTATGCCAGGCAACTACGCACACCACTGAACCCTGGTGTAGAGGAGGTTCTCTTCCGTATTTCAAAGAAAACTTCAAGATATTTTAGTCTCATTCAAATACAGGACAGGTCTCTTTTCAAGCCTTAGAATAATTATTGTTCTGGAAACCTTGTACCATAAGCTTTAGGCCTGACGATCACTAAGTTCCAGTGGAAACATGGATGAATTAATTTCTCTTAGGTTATTCGCAGAAAAGAAATAATTTGCCTACAGTCTGTTTAGTCAAAAATACCTGTTCATGACAATACTGATACTACAGGTAATGCAATATTTTGTGTGATGAGGTTCATAAGTCCGGCCTAGAATAAATTAAAATCTAAGTTTCTGCTGCTAATGCAATATATGCAATGTACATATGTTCAGTCACCTCATGTTTTTCTGCATCGTCTTTTCCCACCAAGAGTCATCAAATGCACATTCAGCAAATCTGGTACTCAAAAATAAATGACACACATAGATACGCATTTCCTGAATCCCTACATTTAACAACATGGGTTGGAAAGTTCTCAAAACCTTCCTTGGGTTCTTAGAAATTACTGCCACCTTCAATTTTATTACCTCAAGATCTTTGCCACCTCTAGTAGGCAGAGATGTGAATGATGAATCATTGAACTGACGGCCCAGAAAAGATTAGCTGTCATCTGTTAAAATTACAGGCTACGGAGGTAAGGATGTCTGCAGTTAAGCATAGGACTGATGTGCTTTCTATAATTTTGATTGCTTTAAAACACTTGAGATAAAGTGCAGCAGAAATAGCTCACTACTTGACTGGCATTGTTTAAGGAAAAAAAATATTTTTGGTAAACATTAAAAACTTATGCGTTGCTTTTTAAGAATTATAAACATCTTTATTCTGCTGAATAAAATGTTGCGCTCGTAAAAAGGGTTTTGCAATACCTGAAAAAAATCAGCCACCAGATGTGGTTGATTGGCCTTATGAAAAAAATGTATTTGCACATGCCAGTGGATAATTGTTTGGAATTCAGAAGCAAAATCTACAAAGTTTCCATCCGTGGCAGCCAAAGGGCTGGAAGTCAAACAGAATTTCCCCTACAATTTCTTCTCCTAAAAGCTCTCCCCGGCAGCTGTATGTAGCGCTGGGCATATGAAATGAAAAGAGAATGAAGTTTTTTTCTTATGTTCTCAGTGCCTCCCCTTCTGTCCCCCTGAGCAGCCATCTGAGTGGCACATATGAAAAGACTGGTGGGAGAGACCTATTAGGTGTCTCCTCCTACGTGGATGCTTAACGATAGTACTTACATAAATTCTATTTATGGTGTTAAAGACAGAAATATTCCTCTCTATAGACAGAAATGCAGCTCAGAGGCACTGGGTAATTTGCCTGCACTTACATAATCAATAAATAACGAAGCCCAGTGCAAAACTGGTTAAAAACTGATAGAAATTGGTTCTATCTCTATACGTACGAGACACAGCTCCGTCTCATCAGCAGAGGAACAAAAATCAGAACGTCTTTTCTTGTGATTTGTCATCCTACCCCGAGTATCCTGAGGGATTATCAGAACAGGCAGTGGAAGGCCAAGAACAGAATTGTTCAAGATCTCAGCTAATTAATGGAAGGAAAAAAGATGGTCAGTTGACAAGGGAAAAGAACCAGCTATTGTTCTGATGATGAAAGATGCATTTCAATAGGCAGGCAAGCTGTCTCCACCCTTCCGTTATAGCTCAAATGGTTTTGTTGGCGGATCTTTTATAAGAATTCAATTGTTACAAAGATATATGTCTTCCAAGGACAAATAAAGCAATAAAGCCCTACCTTAAGAATTTTAAATTTGAGAATTTTATCTTTTCATGCAGCATTTTGAAACAAAAACCAATGTCTTTTCATCAGCCAACGCTCAGTCAAGCACCTTAAGAGATCAGACTATCAATGAAACCAGAAATAATGAAGAGGGATAATGGGAAGGAGGAAGAACTTAATGGGGAGGTTCATGACAGAGAAAAAAAAGGTACAAAAAGCTAACTTACAGTGTTAACATAGCCTGTTGGGGCCTGCACAGATTTTATTTTTAATTAAAAGTATTATTCATTTTAATTAGCAGTCATGATTTATAAGTGACATTTTCTTTGAAAAACACATTGAGCGATGATTCTAGACTATTCAGTCCAATTTATCTGTGATATAGCTGACATACAGTTCAGGAACAAACAGATAGAAATGCCCTGTGAATAAATAAATAACGCAATCCCTCCACAGGTCAAGCATTATACAAAAGTCACATACATAAACAAAACATTAATATTTTTATATTATTTTCAGTTTGACAATGAGCACAGTCATTTTCGAATCATCGTGGACATATCTCAGTCCAGTTCTAAAAGATCTGATAAACAAAATTTGTGCTTAAATTAATTCAGCTTTAACAGGTTTGTAACCATGGCATCTTTAAAAAAAAAAAAAAAAGGCATCCATTGACCCACGTTGTTAAATTCAGGGTTATAATCCAAAATCAATTGTGCCTCAGCCAGCTTTCTATCAGCTGAGTCTTTTGTTTGGCAAAGACTCAACTCAAAATGAAGGGAATTCATTGGGGTGATAATTTGCTGTATGAGCACCTATAGGGTTGTTAAAATAAAGGTGCTGTGCCATATGCAGGTGTTCCAACATTCTTAAACAGTTTGTCCAGTATCCCCAATGCACTTGCAATTACGAAGTAAGCAAACTCAGTAACAGCAATTCTTCATTTAGTTTGGAGCCCCGTCTGGCAAACACCACCGATTCCTGCTTTAAAGCACATCCCTTCTGTTCAAATGATGATGATGTACTATAAGGAGTTGCAGTAAGGTCTCGGTCAAGTAAATTACTCCGGCTTCAAACTGTCAAGTAAACTTTGCAGCTTTGCACTTCATATAGTACAGTTTTTGATAAAGACACAGAAGCCCCAGGCTGCTGGTTTTGGCCATAAAACCACCCATTGAAGTAATCATCCAGTTCAGTATGTGATGGGGGAATATCATTTACACAGCAGAGACACACAGTTGGTGAATTGATATAGTTCCAAACCTACTGAAAATTGCTTCTCCCCACCTACCCCCAAAATCCTTCCTTCTAAACCTTCACGGGACAGGAATCTGGGACGATTTCGGTCCTAAGATGCAATAACTATCGGATCACAACTTGCCAATTGTATTTTTTAAAATAATTATCTGCTTACATTCCTGTTAGTGCTTCAGTAATCTTCCAAAATTGTGAGACCATGGAAGCCAAGCTGCTGGAGGGATCGACAGTGTTTATACATGTCTATAAAGATATACATATTTACATATGTATATGTGTATGTATGCATATTTATATATTTTCCACTAACACCCTTTCATCCTGATCAGCCAAAGAGGGAACAGGATGAGGCCAACGGTGCTGTTCATGTTTGCATGAATTTTGTGTTTTCTGCCTACGTTGATCTTTCTGACTGGTCACATGTATAATTATATACACAGTGTTAGTGTGCCTAAGTATATGTGTGTGTGCCTAGCGGGAACCCACTCTCAGCCTCGGTACTGGCCAGACCCGGGGAGGTACAGCTGCAGCAAGCCTCACTTCTCTCAGGCTACGATATCAGCCAACTCCAAACACCTCATGCAATAACATAGGCAAAAATATTAAGCTCTCAGTGAGCAAAAGAAATGATCATAAGACATTTTGTCTTAAGATATGGTTAAAAAAGAGCATTATTTGTTCTCAGTCATTTAATGAGCTATATTATCAGTGCTGAAACATACATTCCCAAGCAGGATAGTAAGATAAACTCTGTAAATCTCACTAGCATGGTACAACATGTCTTTTCATTTTTCAAATGATAAAACACCTCATTGCCTTTTCAGCACACAGATAAGATACCAGACACTTCTCAGTACGGGTAAGGCCACTAATTGATGAAATGGAAACTGTTCATGTTATGTCGTTCTAAAAAATGTTTTTGTGCTGATCAGTCTCCTTGAATAAAAATAACTGTATATACATACCATATTGTTTGCTCCACTTGCAGCTTTTATGAACTTTGGTAGAAACGTAATAAAACCAAGTACTCAAACAGGATTAAACTGCTTTGGGTAGGAGTCTTCATGCTAGAGATGAGAACTGCCCTTGGCCATTCAGCCTGCATGGTATTTATGAGCAACGTTTCATTTTCACAGTCTTAGAACACTTACAATAAACAATAATGATAATCATTTTCAAAACACTTGCTGAATTTCAAAATATTTCCCCAGAGAATAATGTTTGCCTCTCTCTGTTTTGATACATGCATCTGAGCCAGGATGTTGCATGTAACTTTGGAAAGGTAAGAAGTTTCTGCTTATGGTATTGAACAGTAAATCTTGAGCATTGTCCTCTTAGATCTTTAAATAATATTTACTATTGTAATACACATGGTTTTATAAGCTATTTTAGAAAGTAATTTAGAATATGAAGAAAGTATATAACCTTTTTCAGCTCAGCTGTGAACTTACAATTGCATTCGCACTCTAACTACATAAATAACACCTTTCTCTGTCAGTTCTGGGATGCACAAATCCTTCCTCTCCATAAAATTTACCAACCTAATAAATACTGACTTAGAATCAGCAATTTTGGTATTTACTAGGGACTCTAACTGAATGCATAAATCAACATAATACCTAAGTGGGCAGTACTACAATCATTTTATATATTCTGTATAACTATTTCACATAATATATTTAATGGTCAGAAACATTACACATTTAGCTGGCAAGTCTCTCCTTTAGCATTTAATAAATGCCACACTTTTACATAAGAAATTGTATTTCAATCTAATGTTTATATTTTGACTGCACCTAAAATGTGCTTATTGTAGCATACTGCATCAATAAATGAACAATTATTTTTCAGTGGCATGTAAAATACATAGTGATGTCAGCAGCATTAAATTCTGGTGCCAAGTAGGGAAACAGTTAAATGTAGTTTAACTATAAAATTAATATTATACTAATTTTAATAAAAGGAAAAGATTTACCTTATTATTTTTAGTTCAGACATGCAGTCATGTGCAAGGTAATTCAATACCCACTGTATAAAATATGAACTATGAAAATGTTTTACAGATGTTTTTAATCAGCTTCCTTTGTTTAACATTAGACGCTAACCTCCAGAAGATACATACAAGCTGCACATCCTACAGGTAATGCTATCCAGATGGGATGTTTTCCCTGAACATCATGCTTAATAACATAAGGAATAAGGAATAACATAAGGAATATGCTGTGAAGAAAAAGCACCTTGGCAAAAAATTTCTAATGTCATTTCATATTCAGTGGCACGACACATCTTTTCCAGCTTGCCTACAGTACGTCTTGTGGAAAACTCCCAAAACATACAGCATAAAAATGTCTTGAATTCAGACAGCTTTATGTTGACTGCTCGGCTCTAGCAAATACTAAATACATTAGTGATATCATCCTAATTATTAACTCCTTCCTTTGGTTAAATTGCACAACTTTCCAGCTGTTAGATCTCTGGGTTATTCCTGCAGTCCTATCCCATACTGTATTTTCTCCGTCTACAGCAATTTCATCAGGAAGCTGCTGTTGCAGTGAGTGAAGCAAGTACATCTTTCTTGGCAACAAGAAATGAGCTTTCCTTGCCTGGATGCTGGTTGGCAGGGAGCAATAAAACACCAAGCTTCTTAAATCCGTTATTTGGTCATGAGTAAATAGTAACGCTAGTTCAGAGAAGAGGTAACCAGCTAAGGCATCGCAGTTAAGCAGTGAAAGCATTCCTTGTGTGTTACACCACTAGATGCATTTGCTGAACATCATTATCTCAATATCTCATTCAAGTGTTATCTACTTGGAAAGGGAAAAGCCCCAAAATGCCCAGACAACTTCAGTGATTCTTGCAGCAGTGCACCCTGTAGTCCTTTGCTCTGATGACTTGAGCAAAGGAAGGAAACAAAATCTTCCTTCAACCGCTCCAGAGAGACAACTCAGGCAGAGACTATAATCTGTCCAGTGTAAGGACTTAGCCCATATCCATAAACACCTCATTGCTCCTCAAGTGGAACATGGGGGGAATTTAAGCACCTATATTTTTGCCACAGACGTCCACTGTATTTTATGAGCTTGCCTAAAATTGTGTGCCACAGTGACATCATTCAGTAGGACTGAAATGTTCAGGGTCCGACCTGTCACCTAACAACTCTCTCCCTGGGAGGATTTAGTCCTCTGGATACCCTCAATAAACATTGGGAGCACCGAGTTCTGCACGAAATTCAAAAGCAGGGTCACCTCAATTAAAAAATCCATATGTAGACAAAGACGCTCTCTAAAGTAAGTCCCTTATGGGTCATCACCTGGGGATCAGAGCTGTCACCAAAGAGGAGCTCAATTCCTTCCTCCAGCCAGCAGAGTTCCAAACCCGACCCTCAGCCCTCGGGGTAGTGTTATAGCCAAGAGCCATAAGCCAGGCTGTGGAAGGGAGATCTGAGCCCCTGTCCTGAGACTACATTTGCACACGAGGATTTGATATTCGCTGGATCTGAAGGAGAGTAAGAGGGAGAATGACCCCGCACGCTAGTGCTGAGGGCACTCAGTTAAGACAGGGTACCTCAGGGTTAATACTGCTACAGCCAGCGCTGCTTGTGCGTGTCATTTTATGGCTGGTTACCTGAAAACACAGGAACAAGGCTGTAATTAGAGCAGCAATTACAGGGAAAACAGTGAAATCTACGGGTTTAACTTAATGGCTATAACTCATCGTTACTCATTATTTTCTCTCTCTAAAATACCTGAGCTCATATGTTCAAGTGAACAGAAATACATGCTTTTATGGAATAAATATGTTAGATATTTACTTTAAGATGAGAGGAGATTTCCATCTCACTGATAATAAGGTGAGCATGCTCACTGACGATAAGGTGAGCGTAAACAAGTATCTTGGGAACGCGGGTCTACCTGCGTGTCCCATCAACTCAGTCCTACCACTACAAAGTACCACTGAATTCTGCCACCTATTTGTAGACATAAAGGAATGATACCTGTTTGTTTCATAGGACTACAAGAAGGCTTTGCTCAGTAACGACAGCAGCAATGCACATAAAATATGAAGAAGCCCAAGAATGAGGATGCCACAATTCAACATACACTTCTTCACCCGGACTGCTGTGTTTAGCTCTGGGACCACCACCATAAGACAGACATGGGCCTGCTCAAGACAGTCCAGAGTAGGCCACAAAGATGATCAGGGGGCTGGAGCACCTCTCCCATGAGGACAGGCTGAGAGAGCTGGGGTTGTTTAGCCTAGAGGAGACTCCGGGGAGACCTTATAGCAGCCTTCCAGTACTTAAAGGGGGCCTACAGGAAAGATGGGGAGGGACTCTTTATCAGGGAGTGTAGTGATAGGAAAAGGGGTAATGGTTTTAAACTGAAAGAGGGTAGATTTAGATTAGCAATCAGAAGAAATTCTTTACTGTGAGGGTGGTGAGACACTGGAACAGGCTGCCCAGAGAAGTTGTGGATGCCCACTCCTTGGAAGTGTTCAAGGCCAGGTTGGATGGGGCTTTGAGCAACATGATCTAATGGAAGGTATCCTTGCCCATGGCAGGAGGGTTGGAAGTAGATGATCTTTAAGGTCACTTCCAACCCAAACCATTCTATGATTCTGTGATTCTTCGCTTCAGGGGTTTGCAATGGGAATTTTGGGGTAGAATTCAGTTGGAGATTGACACCTCAAATTATGCACATATAATGTATGTAGGTGTCTAAGCTCCCAAACAGTAAAAGGAGCCTGAGGGCTATTCAGGTGACTGGACAGTAGAAGTTTACGGAGTTGAATAGTTGACTCCGCTTCAGTGGCTACAGTGGGTACTTAGATATCTATAGTAGACATATAGACGCACACATATAGACCTGAATTTAGGTATCTGAATCCAGACCTGAATCCTACCTTTCTCTCTCCATTATGAAATCGTGCATACCCTCTTCCTGTCAACCAGGACATAAGGTATCTCATTCCAAATACATTTCAAACAGCCCATCCACCAAACACAGGTTGTAACCATCAGCCCAGGCTTGCAATGCAAAAAACCAAAAAGGAACCTGGGGTCACAGGAAAAGCCTCTGACACAAATATATTTTCAAAGAAAATGTATGTAAGAAATGGATGTAAGAAACTACATTTTCCATTAGGCAACTAGGTCTTCCCAGAAAGGGTCCCGACATCGTTATAAGAGCAGATGTGTTCAGGGTTTCTGCAAAAAGGCATGGGTATCTACAACAAACACACTAGAGATCATTTTTTTGAGTTCATGCAATTGCTAGTCTACAGTCAGCAAAACAGACAGAAAGAGATCTGCAATCCAGTGCTCGTGAGCTGACTCAAGCCTACCTTACAGGGTTCACATCCTTTTGCAGAGCCTGGTTGGGAGTTCCAGCACACCTAACTACTAAATACTAATAAACACTAATTAAAATGTTTCCTGCATCTGAGAATGGTAGCAGCTCTTGCATAAGAACACAGTCGTATCTCCCATACTTATATTACTGAAGCATTTGGAAGTTTAATAAAAATTTAGATTTTAAATGGGTTGTGACAGGTTAAGATTAACATCCTCCTACTGCAATTGCTTAGAATTAGGGAACTGGCAAGACACAGGCTATTTTTCAACCAGACAGGCATGTTTCTACTGACAGTGACAGAAACATTTCCACAAAATAGCCTCCTGCTGTCTCCAACACTAATGAAATGCACTGCATACAGCGGCGTAACGGCAATACATTTCCCTCAGAATATGAAATGTAAACTCTGCGTTAACCATCCTCCAGAACCGCACCGTATCTATACTTTTGTATAACATTAAAGTCTTTGTTAGATTAACTGCTGAAGGGCCTAACTGCTCATAAAAAAACCCCCCCCCCCCCCCCAAAAAAACCAAACCACCCCAAAATTATGTGATCAAGAAGGATTTGATAGGGAAACCCAACTACCTGTACCATCTTTTGTGTGTACAGGGTAAAGGTCTGCAGGACCTGTATTTAGCAGATAAGAGCAAAATAACTAATTAAATCTATGAAGAAGGAATATCCCATTCCTGCCTCCCAAAACAGGTGTGTATACATTTCATGACCACAAGTATATATATTATACATATAAAATGCATAATGGTGAGATGTAAACCCTTCATTACGATGATTTTGAGCAGCTGTTTCAATCACGCATAGTCCTGCAAGACAGAGTCTTAAGTAGCTTAGACAGCCTAATTATATCAGACCATAGTTATTCCAAAACATCACAACAAGGGCCTACTTGGAGTCATTTGAAGTCCTTAATTTGAAATTCTAATATCTTCAAAGATGTTAAATTAAACAATAAATCCCTTTTTCATGTATTTATTCATTTTTATTATATATTTATTCAGTTGTTTATTATTTATATCCTAGCAGCATACAACAATATGCTACTGATACTGGTGGGTCACAGGATTGCAATGTTGGCCATCATACAGTCACATAAAAAAGAAAGACATTGTCACATAAAGCTTACAGTCCAGGATGACAGAGAGCAAGTGACACACACACACACACACACCATGCAATGTGAATAGTAATAGTCTTAGAAATTCAACTGCTATGGACATTTTTGCAGATACTAGAACAGATGGGAAGTTTAGCAAGAATTTGGAAGAAGCCAATATTTGCTTTTTGGAGTTAAACAAAGTGCCTTTTCTTCATAAGGAGGTATAGAAGAAAATAAACTTTACAATACTGACTTTATTCTAATGGAGAAGATTGACATAATTTTTTAATGGAGGTCACCAACCCACGATAACAGAATATAGCAGAGAATTGTGACAGACTTCAAACATGCAAACATGTAGTACTGATATAACAAGTCCACTGATTTTTTTTGGAAAAGAAAGAACATTCATTGTTCCCCTCAGATTTAAATTGCTCAGATTAAGTTTTCTCTATGATGACCTTTTCAAAAACTGTCCTAATATGAAACTATGGAGAACAAATGGAGTGGGAAGAAAGTTCTCCTTAAATGAGGAAACATTCTTCTTTATCTATAAGCAATATCAGAGCATTGCATATGCTAAGAAAAAAAATTCCATCACTAAATCAGACTACCAATTAATATATCTAACGTTGAATCAGACAACGCTTTGCTGCATTTGGTATTGTATTATAATAATGTAACAGATTTAAACCTGCAAAAGGTTTAAAATAACTTTTTGTAAATAATGAAGTTCACCAATAATATGAATTAATTAGCATTAAAAATTAATAAACACGAAGCAGTCAAGCTTTTATGAGACCCTGCAGCTATAGCCAAAGCAAAAGATTTATAAAAATTAAATTGAATTTTTGAACAAGAAATAATCACTATTAAGTATTATTTTGGATTAAATGCACATGTGAAATACATAAATAATTTAATCATGAGCACTGGTCAGTACCTTGAAACAAAATGTTTTTCCATTGGAAAAATCATATTTCTTGAAACAAACAATTTTGTATACAGGTACTAAGCAATATTTCACACGTCCATGGTTAAGATCATAGAGAGAAATAATGACATCAAAAGATATATTCATCAGTCCCATATTATGGTACTCAGCACATGGGACACTCAGTTTTGGGTTTACATTCTTCTTGCAAGCAGAGGCTTAAACACTGGTCTTTCCTCTCCAATGCTGTTATCCTACCCACTGGCTAGATCAGATTCTTCTTCATCTCACTAGATTTTTACAAAATTTTTTAAAAAGCTTTTAGTTTTGTTCTTCTGAAAAAGTAAAGCAAATTTCAAAACCTCTAAAAATGGAATTCTTGTTTTCCAGCCAGACACAGTAATTATAGAGACCTCTGAGCAGGACATGAACCCTGTAATGCTTGAGCAAGAGCCTGAATTTTAGGCTTGCAGTGTTTGACTGAGTTCAAAATCAGGCATCATTTGAATCAACTCTAACAGTAATATAATAGAAATGCCACCACCTCCTATTGTAACTGCTCCCATACACTGAGATTTGAAGGAGTTTCAAATGTATGGATAAATATTGGAAAAGGACCAAAATGAACACAAAGGAAATTCAAGTCCTAAAAGCTATACTGAAGCAATCTGAAAGGCTTGCTTTAAACCTGTTAAAGGAAGGAAATTCACAGTTAAGACTGAAAATCCTGGCTGAAACTCCAGCCTTCCAATACATATACCGCTTTGCAGAAACAAAAAAAAGTAGGCAAACCATACAAATCAAGACCACAGTGTCAGACTGGATTTCCAGTTTTAACTATGATTTGTGACATATTAGAGAACACTTTATTTCATTCTGTTTCCATAAAGTTGTAGCTTTCAGATGGACAGGCCAAGAACAGTTCAACTAGCTGAGGGTTTCTTATAGAAGCAAAATCACTACCTTACTTGAGGCAGAGAACAGATTTCTTGCTACAGGTCCATTAAAAAAAAAAAAGAAAAGAAGGCAAAGAAAAAAAAGGAAGGAATACTTCCAGAAGTCACAACACTAGCTTTAACAGCATCGCTTCCCAGTATAAATTTATTTGTAGTACTAGTACTTCCCACAGCAATATCAATCCTGATATTCTGTGCAAGTACTTCAAAGCAATTGCTGGTAGCTTACATCAAACTTTGATTAGGCAGTTATCCATAATTCTTCCCAAAATGGGACTTGATTCAATAAATAATTGCATATATACGCATATATACACATACATGCACATACATATCCACATATATGTACGTATTTAAAAGCTTTCCTGAACAAAGGCCGGAATTAGTTCAGGATCAGAGATATGGCTCAGATGACCTCTTGAGGCTCCTTCCAGCATAGTTCTTCTCCAAGGTTCAGGATTGAAATTCCAGAGCAATCAGGGTAAAAATGTGTCGTTAACCAAAAGGAAATGCTCAATTTATAACTGGCGTGCCACAAACTCAGTGTGGAGAGAGGCCGAGGATCAGCCTGGGTAGTGCAGACACAGAATAGGCAGCCTTAGTCCTAATACAGGTGTCAAAACCATTACACAATTTTAGGGAAGTCATCGAGCTCACCTTTCACATGTGAACAGGAATGACAGTGAAATTCAGGACTAGTGTGAGAAATAACTAGTTATTACTGCAAAGTGCTTTGAAGACAACAGGTGCTGAGTAAAAACGCTGAGTATTAGTGGGATGACTAATAAAAATTGTTAGTTACAAGGAGCAAGAATCAAAGGCGAAGGGGGTACCACAGAAATCCAAGACATCTGGGGAGGAGAATCGGTGTAATAAAATGAAAACAAACCAAAACCGTGTTATTTGGCAATCCCACATGCAAACCACTTGAACTCTACACTTCTGGAGCTTATGTCATCATTGAGCCACCACCTTCCCACTTTGAGAACGCTGCAGTTTAGAGAACTATTATTTTAAAGCATACTATAAAGCTGTAACAGAGCAGCTATTCAAGAAAAAACCTATCAGATTAAGTCAAGTCACTAAACAGGACACTGTTAGAGTCATTTTTACCCAGAAATGAATACAACTCCTCCATCATTTATAATTATACATAATATATTATGTAGAAAATCACAAATACTCCTCAAGATTTCAAGAACCTCTGGTATATTTGGAGAATGCAAGTGTACTGTGTATTAAACAAAGAAATGATACACACTTTTAAAATATCATATACAGCCCTCCATAAATCCCACAAACCCTCTCATTAATGGTTATGGTATGATTAATGTTTGTACTGGGCCATTTTAATTAGTTAAACAATTCAGAGTTCTACCTTAAAAAGCAGCTTTGTGAAACTGCAGTAGTTGCACAATATTTTACTCCTGGGCTTGATAAAACACTAAACCAGGAACTGCTTTAAAATAACTGCCTGCCACAGCACTTTTAGCCAACTTTTGCACCTGGTGCCGAGAGAAAAAGCCAAGTGAACTTTCACTCACTTGTTGCATGTCAGCTTCAAGGCGATGTCTTTCTTCTGTTGTGTTTGGGTTTCTAACTGGAAGAGACAAGTAAGCTAAACTAGCAGCTAATCAATCCCTAAATTCTAAGAATGCAATAAAATTTGATACCAATAAATCTTTTCTTTTAACAGCCAGAAGAGATTAACGAAGTTATTTGAAATTTTATCCTCTTCTGTTCTTTCAATAGGATGATTACCTGACAATCCCGTTGAATCAAATAGCAAAATTAAGAGAAACACAATTAAGCTTGTATATACATAGCAACAGGGTATGCGTTTATGCATATCCCTAGTAGGTCCACCATTATTTATTAGCCTTGATGTATTTTTCTTCCTCTTACAATAAAAGTTATTACATCTTTGGATTGTCAAATAAAAATCCAATTGGCTGAGACGTAGACCATGAATATAAAATAGTTTTGCACAGCTTCCCTCTCAACTACAACTAGTCGACTTTTTTCAGCTTTGCCATTCCTCTGTTTCATGACATTGGGAAAATCCACTTAGTATTCTTTGTACTTTAATTTCTCATCAGCAAAGTGATCCAATTTTTTCCCTAATTTGGAATGATGATGGCAGAATGTAAGATGAAAATGGCAAACGATGTAAAAACATACTCAAGAATTAGAGATTATGAAAAACGTAGTTACTGAGTACTGTGAGAATGATTGCTCAGAGCAATATCTTGAGAGTATATGGAAGTTGATATACTAGCATCAGGCTGTGTATCGCTATACAAGTGCTCATTATTAATCTGTATATATGCATATATGCTTGCATGTATGTGACAGTGCAAAGATGCACGCATTCAGATTTCCACGTGTATGGTGACGCCCACAGAAGAAGCACTTGTCACAAGACTTTCCATTTTACCATGAATTCTTGACTGGCATGTAAAATCTGTCTCTCCCTTTCTTCTTAGTCCTGTGCTCTCCTTCATGGTGACACCAATAGCCATGTTCCACCTGTTCTATCATTATCCACCTACTTTCTCTACTTTCTCTGGCCTCATCTGAGATTCAATTTGGGAGCAACACATCTGCTGACTCTCCATTTCCTACTTCTTGATGGCTACCCTATCATCAGCATGTAATGTCCTGTAAAGCCACTTCCCAAACTCACTCTCCAGACCAGACCTTCCGCAAGCTCCAATGCACCAGCCACGGTTTCTCTTTCAAACCTCTCTGCCTCTCATTTCAATTATTCCTGTTCTCTTGCTGTTGAACGCTTTGAGAGAGAGATACGGGATCCTCTTCCAAACGTCTTCCACTACAAGTTTGTTTTCATCTTTATTCCACTTCTTTAAAAAACTCTTTGCTGAATCTCAGGCTTCCTATTCCTTATTTGCAACCTGGCTTCCTCTTTTAGCTCCATAATTTTTCTGCTACAAGAGAGAATATATGCATTCCCACAAAGTTGCACCTAGTTTTTGTTCCTGAACACCTTCTCTTGTCATAAATCTCTGGCCTTTTTCCCAACTCTGCCCCACCTCATCATATCCTGCTTACTTAGTTTTCAATTTTTCTTTGCTCTCCGGCACTTTTGCTCACAGCATGCAGATGTCCTCAGCCTATACTCTCTTTTAAAGAACCCATATCTCAATCCAGCCTGTCTCTCCAAATCTTTTCCTATTTCTTTCTCTCTCTTCATCTGTAAAAAAAACACAGAACACGCAGTTTTCAGCTAATGCACAGACTTCCTCTCTTCTAACTCTGTCTTGGATCAGCTCCAACCTGACTTTTCATAAATCCCATCCCTTGAAGTTGTTCATATATGGGACACTACATGCCTCTTCCTGGCCAGAAATCTGGGCCTCCAGTATGTCTTTATTTTCTCTGACTTTTCTGCTGCTTTTGACACTGTTATCGTCTCCTTTTGCCATCAGAGAAGTTCCAATTATCCTCATTTTTTTCGGGATTGCTTCGAGGTTTTTGTCATGGAGACTCTATCACTCTCAGGTGGGAGTTATCCGACTAAATGTAGATGTCTACATCTGAGCTGGTCACCCAAGGCATCCTTTGTAGTCACTAGAGACAAATCACCATTCTGGGTTCAAACTCACCTCACCCTGAAA
The DNA here is from genome assembly GCF_000699105.1 of Pygoscelis adeliae. Lineage (NCBI taxonomy): Eukaryota > Metazoa > Chordata > Aves > Sphenisciformes > Spheniscidae > Pygoscelis > Pygoscelis adeliae. The sequence continues at coordinate 5,000,232 of NW_008824359.1, read as the reverse complement.
ATAAATGCCTGAAAAGTCAAATAAATGATATGTTACAAGTAATATTTCTCCCTGTTGTCTCTGATTATTTCTCCAATAAGCAGACTATGACTGGTTCACAGGAATATAAACTATTGATAGGCAGCAATGTAGTATAGATTCTAATAAGCCATGTGCACACAGAGAATCATAGAATCATAGAATCATTAAGGTTGGAAGAGACCTCCAAGATCATCGAGTCCAACCGTCAACCCAACAACACCATGTCCACTAAACCATGTCCCTAAGCGCCTCATCTACCCGTTTTTTAAATACTTCCAGGGATGGTGACTCAACCACTTCCCTGGGCAGCCTGGTCCAATGTTTAAGTAGTACAATGCCTTTACCCAAGCTGTAAGAAAATGGGCAGGCTAAGTTGGTAGATCATATATTGTAATTTAAAGGAAGAGTGTATGAAAACAAAGCTATCTGAGTTTGGGAATGTTTATGTAAATCACAGATACAACTACTGCATGGAGTCCACTGTACTTAATAGCTGTGTTAAAAATAATTTGACTGAATTACACTGACTGTAAAGCATATACTTTTTTGAGAGGATCATCTCTGCATCAATTGGTACAGAGGTCCTGACATGTTTTCTCAAATTTATTTCCTTTATGCCCTCCTCTGACTAAGCCACTAATTCCATCACCTCATGAAAAAAGTTTTGGACCAGCCACACTGCTCTTTTAAACAATTATTTTTCCTTTAATTTTGGGTCTTAATAGCACAAGAATCTACACAATGTGCAGGAGATGGGTTTGGAAGGAAAGAGACATTTCTGGAGGGAAAGCTTCAGCCTAAAGTAGTAGAACTAAACTGTGACATCTGGCTAATACAGTTTACCAAAGTTTATGGGAAGAGAAAGTTTTTCTAGACAAATTCTGGCCTGTTAGGAAATGGGGTAAGAATCAAGGGCTTCCTCAAGAGGAGATCATCATCTAGGTGGGTATTCAGTGAATCGTCACTGCCTCCTGGTTCTCTGAGAAGGTAAGGTAGTAAGTGTATAGGAAACTTAAAACAAATATGACTTGGTGCAGAAAGGAAGCTTTTTGGTGCACCTACAGGAAAAGTCACGAAAAGAAAGAGGGAAGAATGATCAAATCAAGGATAAGTTTAATATGCATTTTCTCTGCCTGAATATGTTTCACTTTCCTATGGAACCCATCACTAAAACACAAAAATTCATTGATACTTTTAGATATAGCCACACAAAATTCTTAATATATTCTCTTAAATGATGAAAGATCTTCAGTTAACATACAGCAAAATCACAGGTATAAGAGTTAGAGAGTAAATTTTACTCTGCCAGTTGTCTTTGTCAGGAATGGGTTACGGTCCATACTTGGATCGCTCCATTTATTTGCAAGTGTGAGATAAAAGACTGCTTGTGCTAGGTTTTGTGTATAAGTTATTTTCTGTCCACTCAAGGACTGTGCTGCCATCAACACTCCTATCAGGTAGAATTCGTGGCTTGAAGATAAAAGAACACAGAGATAAAAAGCGTTGACATCCCCCACAATTAAATAAATACTGATCTAAGGGTTTCTGCTGTTATCACTGTTTTTGTTGGCCAGTGACACTTACAGACACAAAAGAGTTGTATTTGCCAAAACTAAAGCACTTAAATATTAAGAAAAATTCTGCAGCGCTTCAAGAAGTAAAATAGCTTTTGCCAAGTTTTCCAGTAGTGGTGTACTATTTGTATTTCCAAAGTAAAATTTTTTTGAATGATGGTAACACCTTTGCCTTCAGTTCTTTTCTTTTGAAGAAGAACAGAAATGGAAGATGTTGACAAAGATGGAGAACTTTGGTATCGACAGTTACCTATTAATAACAAAGTGCAGTATTAGAAACTCAAGACCTCTGAACACTAGGTGTCAGTGTAAGAAATGGAAAAATATCAAAAACCTGTTGTTTCCAATCAGGTGGATTAGCTAAAAAACCAGAACCAGCTGTGACCACATTTCCTTGTAACTGCATAACACTGTTAACAAGCCAATCTTCCTAAAAAATGTTATTCTGAAACTATCAGCTTTGCTTGAAATCAGATAAGGTGATTTAAAAACGACAATGAATTTGCTCTGTTAAACACTCTGAGATGACCTTTAAGGTTTATGAGTTACACTTAAAGACCACGCAGAATTTAACACTACTCTTTTTTCGCCACAGATATCCATAAATCAGTTTGTGTCTTTCACAACTTAAAGTTTAGAGTTTTGTTTGACAGAATCAATGAAAAACAAAATATCAAAAAAATACAGCTAGTGCCAAAAGTCATAGAGGTGAAATGCCTCTCACTTCACTTAAGAAATCGAGATTTTAAATGGATGGCTAGAATGTTAAATAATGACTTTAGGAGATGAAGAGTCACACCCTAGAAGTGCCCATTTATCTCCCCTGACACAAAAGGTGATCCGGCATCATTATCTCAGGTATAGAAAAATATGTTTGTTTGCCTTTATGTTTCTTCAGGTGAATCCACTCAGGAGCTCAGAGGAAAAGCAGAAGGAATGTTGTCCTCCACCAGTGGCAGAGGACATGCACTGACAGTTAACATATTTGGACAATTATTTGAAATAAAGCAAGTAAGATGATAAAAATAATAATTAAAAACCCATTGTTTACTGGATTCTGGAACTGACTTCAAAGATACACAGACGCTTTCGAAAGTTAACTTGAGGTCCATCTTCCTAATCAAACATCCATATGTTGCACACCATTGACAAATTTCAGATTCTTTTCATTTAGTTTACTAATTGCTGCCAGGATCGGACTACTAGATGAGATGGGTCTTTGTGTGCAGATATAAACTTTACACACATGTTCATATATTTACAATATTCAATTTACATCATACAAACAAGTTAAAGAGAGAATGAAACCCTGAATATCAGTTTTCCATTTGACTTCTGAAGCTTGAGATGTAATTATGATTTTTCACAGACTGAAAGACTGCTCCTTCATTTCAGCCCAACTAAATTATTTGAAACATTTTTTAGGCTACATCAAAAATACTCTTGGCAAAAGCCTGTTCAGTCATAAACACTTTCAATAAAGGAGACTAGAGAGTAAAACCATTATTGATTTACCAGAATGCATCATATTGTGCAATAAAAATCTAATGATTACTCTTCAACTTCTTAACTTTTTCATTTGTTCTTTTCTAAAGAGCTAATCACCTAGAATTTCATAGGGCTCCAGCAAAATAATAAGTGATATCAATGTAAGTAGCCAACACACCTTGTACACAGTGCATCTGCACACTGAATGTCTCAGCTCATCACAGCTCATCCAAGATTACAATAGCTATTAATCTATGCTATCCTCCTAACAGTATACAGAAAAAATAAATAGAAGATGTATTTGTATTTTGGAAACTCAGGCTGGGATCAGCTTATCAGTTGATTCATAAAAGCCCCAGAAACCAAGGTAATTGAGTACATATATATTTAAGAATACCATAGATTCCAAAGTCCCCATGAGTGAAATTTCATACATATTTAATTCCTCTTGCTCAACAGCCTAAACAGGAATCTGATGTGTTAACAGTGGAAAAAACAGACCTGTATATATAGACACATATATACGCATACATGTACAACACGCATAAATCTATGTCATTGCTACTGAAGGCCCAAAGACTGACATAGAAAATCATGAAATACCGGGATTATAGCTGCCTGCACTACCTTCATTCTTTATATTTTATATGTGCTACAAGACAACTGTTAACCATTGATCACGTTGCTTTTTCCATTCAATTTAGTCAACGGTTTAGATTTTTTTCTTCACTACTGAACATGTTGCTACAATTACATGGGCATAATTATTCATTTCCTTCTGTTTGATTTTTTTAGAGTTCTTAATAATAATAACTTAGTCTTTCCACCTTTTAGATCAGTGGAGTCCATCACCACTGGATGCTGAGCAGCATCTCTGCATTGCCAGGCAAAAAGCAGCAGCTCTGTCTCATAGCATGTGTTGACTCTGCAGAAAGATCCATGGGAAAGAAAACATCTGACCAAATGAGAGCTTTCTCATCTTAAGAGAAAGCACAGAGAGAGCCCAGAATCCCTGACTGGACTCCTGAACTGTCTCCTGAAGTAGATTCTGTGCTTTAGAATACATACGTCTGAATACAATGAACAAGTCACAGCTAATGTTAGAGTAGAAAATTCAGGACATCACTTTTCATATAAATTACCAACAACAAAAAGGCAAGACTTCATTAAAAGTCAGGCAAAAGACTTCATCATTTCCAATGTAAATTTTCCATAAAACATCTCCTTGAAAGTAATTTTATAATGCTCAAATATATTAAAGATGAAAAGCTGTCCATTTGCTGAAGTAATCTAAAGTCAAGTCCTTGCCCACCAAGAAATATTAGGAAAGAAAAAAAGTTTTCTTTTTTCAACAAGAAATTGAGAAAACAGTGTCTTGTGCCTGATGTGGCACCAGTGCCGCCTTCACTCAGAAATGACAGACACACTGTCAATGAGCTCCTTTGATACAGGAGTAATAGCATCTGATGTCTAGAAAGGCAGTGAATGGGTTGAGTCTATTCAAATTTTCTCATTGTATAGAAAAAAATATACTCAAAACAACAAAACCTACTCTATTAGTCTGTAAATTGAACAAAAAAGTTTATTTTTAAAAAAGAGCCCTTCCTTTTAGAGTTGCACAAAAATCTTTCAAAAAATTAAACAATACAAATCATCCAAATCAATTTTGAGAACAGCAACCACAAAAATTAATGTCAAAAATACCATTTCATTTAAAAAACAAAAAAAAGAAAAAAAGAAAAAAATTACTCTTACCAATGCAATAACATAATCTAAATATTGACCACATTTAAATGATGTAAACGCACAGAGAACAATTAACAACCACTTGCTAGAGATAAAGTCCCTTCTCTTCTATCACACATGGGAAATGCTAACAAATGCACATTCATAGAACCACAGAATCATTTAGGCTGGAAAGGACCTTTAAGATCATCGAGTCCAACCGTTAACCTAGCACTACCAAGTCCACCACTAAACCATGTCCCTAAGTGCCACTTCTACCTGTCTTTTAAATACTTCCAGGGATGGGGACTCAACCACTTCCCTGGGCAGCCTGGTCCAATGCTTGAAAACCCTTTTGGTGAAGAAATTTTTCCTCATGTCCAATCTAAACCTCCCCTGGCACAACTTGAGGCCATTTCCTCTTGTCCTATCACTAGTTACTTGGGAGAAGAGATCGACCTCCACCTCACTACAACCTCCTTTCAGGTAGTTGTAGAGAGCGATGAGGTCTCCCCTCAGCCTCCTTTTCTCCAGGCTAAACAACCCCAGTTCCCTCAGCCGCTCCTCAGAAGACTTGTTCTCCAGACCCTTCACCAGCTTCGTTGCCCTTCTCTGGACACGCTCCA
>NW_008824359.1:4977339-4994143 GCF_000699105.1 Pygoscelis adeliae | reverse complement strand
GCCAACTGGATTGAACTCCATTCACCACAACTCTTTAGGCCCGGCCATCCAGCCAGTTTTTTACCCAGCAAAGAGTACGCCTGTCCAAGCCATAAGCAGCCAGTTTCTCCAGCAGAATGCTGCGGGAAAAGGTGTCAAAGGTTTTACTAAAGTCTGGGTAGACCACATCCACAGCCTTTCCCTCATCCACTAGGCGGGTCACCTTGTCATAGAAGGAGATCAGGTTAGTCAAGCAGGACCTGCCTTTCATGAACCCATGCTGACTGGGCCCGATCACCTGCTTGTCCTATATGTGCTGCATGACGGCACTCAAGATGATCTGCTCCATAACCTTCCCTGGCACCGAGGTCAGGCTGACAGGCCTGTAGTTCCCCGGATCCTCCTTCCGGCCCTTCTTGCAGATGGGCGTCACATTTGGTAACTTCCAGTCACCTGGGACCTCCCCGGTTAGCCAGGACTGCTGGTAAAGGATTGAAAGTGGCTTGGTGAGCACTTCCACCAGCTCCCTCAGTACCCTTGGGTGGATCCCATCCGGCCCAATAGCTGGTACCCAAAGAATTTTTTAATTTACAGACTTATTTTCCAGTTCGATTTCTTCCAGGGCAGGTGTGCCATGTGTTTGCTGTAAATGTATGGATGTTGTTTAATTTACTCTACAGTAGGAACAGAAAGAATAGTCGAAGGATTTTTCCCAGATGGTTTTTGTGAACTCCTTTATCCCATTCATGTAAACACACAGCATGTTCCGGTTTGCTGAGCTGTATATACACCCTATGACTTACTACAAAGTCTGAATGTTTAGTTAGCCAGAAGATTGTTTCCATCCTGTGATTCATTAGGTCCCTATGGTACCCTCAACTTCCTTTATTTTGTACAATCACAAATTATATTAGTTTGTCTTATTTTGATAACCCCTCTAATTAATGTCCTGCACAGGAAACTTTATTACTGTTTTAAAACAGACTCATAAAACAAGGACTTTTCCCGTTACTAGGGTGGCATAAGTGACAGTTGCGTATAACCTTGGGATCAAGAGTGAACAGTGCTTCACACTGTTTGTTTTTATCAGTGGGCAATTTCTGTTAATGAACGAGCTGGTTTCAATTCTTTCTTTTTTAAAAAGAATGTCAGAAATCCTACAATTACGTATATAAAGGTTACAAGCCTACAGTAAAGAAACCTGGAACTGTATGATTTCAGAACAGCATAGAGGTTACATACATTAAAATGACTAATCCAGCTTGTGACTGAATAACGAGTGTGATTTGGTTTAAAAAAAACCAAAAACCTGTAGGAGCAGCCTGTAAAGAACCAAGAAAGCTCTATCCCTGTTTCTGTTTAAATCCTCATTTTTTTCCTACTCCTCTCTCCCATTGCCATCGTCGTTTCCTCTGGATGGACAAGTGAAGGTGAGTTTTCCCTCCTTCTCCTTTTGTTTTAAACTGAAATAAAATGGTTAACACCTGCAGAAATAAAGCTGGGAAGGGAAGAAAGCACACCGCGTTCATCCAAAAAATGTATAGCCCTTTGAAAATATAAAATTCACGCTGATCGTGATTAAGTACTTAGCATTTCGTATCAGTAAACCTATCCTTATGCTTGTCTCTGTATTTTCACCATTCCTTTTCCTAACTGTGGCAAATGACTACCCAATCTTTATTTAAGTCCCTACTATAAAAAGCAATTTACTCCACAGGATGGATTTACTATGGACTTACTCAGGACTTGACATACTGCTGAATCTCTGCATCTCACTGTAAGTGTTCTACCTATGAATCACTGCCACAATTTAAAATAATCTATGTATTCCAGTATAGATTATATTCACCAGCTGACCTGTGTTCTGTGCTTCGGTTGAGACCGAAGGAGCGATTCTGAATTAGCTATATTATCTGTGTAATAGACAATTAATTTCCAATAGTAATAAACCAGAAAAAAGTTAAATTATCTATGTGTATATGCAAAGTGTCCGTATATGCCTATATGTAACACGAGACTTAAATCATGCTCCTACAAAGCAAGTAAGAGTGGAATGTTGATAAGTATTAGGTAGCAGCACAAATTGTATGAAATTAAATTCTTCCATAGGAAGACAAAAATAAGTGATCAAAAAAATCCCAACAGATAACATGTACAACATGACTTCGGGCAGCTGAAGTTCCTTTCAGTTGACACTACTGCATTCTAAAAAAGCCAACCGAGCGGGTTTGACTTAAATCATTTGACATCAATTGAAGAGATCAGAGTCCATCTTCTAGCAGACACACATTAGCTGACAGGGAGTAAACCACAACTCTATTAACATGAATTCTGTCATTCATGACAGTCTCTGTGATGACTTATCACACTTTGCAAAGAATTTCAGTGGAGAAAACATTTAAAGGATGCAGTCCAAGGCTGCTGAAATGAGCTGTGGCCTTCCCTCTGAGCAGCCAGTCTTTCATGGACGGATAAGGTTACTTACCAGTAGGTAGGGACTTTTGGGCTCTGCTGTTTATATGCACACCAAAAATACAAATGTGCTTATGTGTAATTTTTCATATCTCCTTGCTGCAGTCTTTATTACGGCTAAAATGTCTTTCACTGGGGAAAAACAAATCTACTCTCTTCCCAGACGGCATTTGATATCTCAGAAACAAAACATAAAGGACTGAAGTTCAGATCTAGTGCTAAATTGAATAATCAAATTCTGTGAAAGCAGGCGTCACTGCTACTTCTACCATATACAGCATGCCTAGAGAGTAAACTGCTGGTAGTTCACTCTGATAATAAATGCCCAGTTGATATATTCCCAGCACAAGGAAGGTAACTCCTTAACAGCCTTTTCGATTTAAGTAGCACATCATGATCTTATTGTCTATTAGCCTTTGAAGATGACATCTGAAGCACTAACACGGTGCTATGGCCCTATCAAGAGAAGATCTTTAGTTTTTAATATTAGTCTAATGCTACTACATTTTCCTATGATCCAGCCCAGTATGACAAAATTCTGGACAGAGATGGTCAAGGTGAGGAGAGACTTCTCCTCTTTCTTAAATATTACATGAAACAATTTCCAGATGCTTTTACATCCATGTATGTGCAAGACTTCAGCTATTTTGATGCCAAACCACTCAATGGTAGTTTAATAACCAAGAACAATTCCTATTACATTTCTCTTAGTTACAGACTCTTTTTCTTGACAAAGTGCTGACTAATATTGATTTGTCCTAAAGCAGGATCTTTGAGTTTCCTTTCTAAGGGTCTGAATAGATATGAATAGATTATTATAGAAGATGATGCTTCAAAACTTTCTTACTGTACATGCAAATTGTATTGGATATGTTGAAAGAAGGAACTAAAAAAGGCCTTGTTCCACTTCAAACGGTAAGTAACTTAAAGGCTTGTCCCCTTCTGATTAACATCTTTTTGCATTCCCTCTTGAACCTTTCTTGTAGGGACAATTTTCCTTCTAACAGACATCTACTACTTGTGCTTAACCATAAAGAACAATATAGCCTGACTGGAACCTCTAGTCTTAGCACACATAAATAAATACAGTTTTAGGGGTAATATTAAGGCATCTATAAATACATATAGATCAGTTACTAAACAAACACTGTCAGTCAATAGTGAATTTGATTTCAAATTAAAACAAATTCATCGTGCTCTTCAAGTACATTATGCTTGAACAAAAAATGTACAGAACTTTCTCATTCGGGGGGGCGTTGGTTTCATATTGCTTGATATGCAAATAACAAAACATTTATTATAATTACAATATATGAAAAAAACTTCAAACTCATGGTAGCATTCTGACACAAACTGGATGGAATTTATCTCTCAACCTTTATGCCTATCTCCTAGATATTCAAACCCCAGCAAGCCGCCAAGGATCCCTTTATTAGGCAGCAGAGGAAATAAATTCCTCAAGAGATCCACCTCATCTAACTCAGAAACTAATTTTAGGATGATGTGAATCATCCTCTGGAGATGCTCATTTCCTTCTATACGTTGGTACATACTTTTAGCAGAATTTAAATTTATGTAAAGCAGTGTACATATTGTTCAAAAAGCACAAAAAAAATCAATCATAAAATGCGATGCAGTCTGTTTTTTCAAGAATTTGACTTGTTAGTGCAGTCATCTGCTATAGCAGCCGGACCTCATGAAGTATATAGTGGTTTGAAGCAGTGACCGTATAAATCTGTCCAAACAGACCCTGATTTAATAGAGTTCAGATCAACTACGAAAATAGGAAGCTGGAACCATAAACCTCTGAGATATCAAAAGTCAACCAATCAAAGGTAATCACGCTGGCAACTTATTTTTTAATTCAGAAGCTCAAACCTGGATTTAATCAACAAGTATGAGCTCTTCTTACAAATGTTTACTATGAAAGATGGATGCAACGCGCCAGCTTTATTGCAGACATAAAAGTAATTTCTACAGTTTAGCCTTATACATGTATTATGGATGGCAAAATGGACATGAATTTTGAGAAGAAAACACTAAATTACATAACGAGAACTGTGTAGTCCATTAACATGAGTAATATGACAAAATCCAGGTATTAGGCAATAAATTTACATCTGCAGTCAGCTTCGATTATAAAAATAGCTTTCTTCTAGTACTGGATATATACCCACACGAACACGTACATCTAAAGTGAAAATTTAATATAAATACATAATAACAGCTCAATAAGGATGTGCAGTTATTAAGGATGACAAATGCGCAAAAACCCCTATCAGAAGTCCGGAGCATGTAAAAAGCTCCTGATTTAAGAGTTCCGGCATGTGAATGTCAGAGGTCAAAGCAATGAGCTATTAAAGATACTTTCACTTCCTCAGAAATAAAGTGCTGTCTTGGGCTCAGAGGGGAAAGGTTACAAAAGCTGTTTATCTGCCACTCCGTTCCCATTCTTCCTTCTGTCAGGAAATCGTACATGCTCCTGCACCCCACGCAAGGTTAACCCCGGGTCACGGTCATTCCCCAAGTAAGTGCCCGGCTTTGATTTAAGTGCAAAGACCACATGGTTGCAGGTTGCATTTCTCGAAACGCATGTTTTGATGTAAAACTCGGCTCAGCTAAGCCTCGGTGGGATGTAAAAGCACAGACTCTTCACCACATTATTGCTAAAGGAAGAGTGAAGCCGCAGCCACCAGTTTGCATAAATTAAAGGGGGTCATTAACAAAAAGACAATGTTACTTTGTAGTAGTTAGAGCTAGAATAAGAATTACAAATATATGCTCAGAGCAGCATGTTTAACCAGTGGGAAACCTCCAGAGAGGGGAGAGAGGTTGTCCCCTCCCTAGGAGCCACAGGACATGTTCAGGACAAACCAAGAGGAGCATAATAACCAAAGAAGCCACAGCACAAAGACTCTGGGAGACTGCAGAGACAGGGATACACCGCTGGGCTTCAGAGGTATGAGCAGAAAGAAATTACCCGGAGCTGGAAGGGACCCCAAAGTGTTTGCTTCAATTCAGGAAGCCACCAAACAGTTGCTGGATTAAGTGCAAAGCTGAAGGAAAGCACCTGCCTGCAGGCAAACAGTGGGATGTTTATTTATATTTTATTTTTATATATTTTAATATATAATATTATATATAAATATATGAAATATATAAATATGTATGATATACATACACACACACACATATATTTATAATATGTGGTCTGTCCCATTCTGAATTTTCTCAGTTTACAAAAGTTTTTCATTCTGGTTACTGTAGTAACAGAACGGAGCTTGAAACTCAAAAACCCTTCTGATTGCTGAAAGGGCTCATTATAGAGAAAAGATCTAGGAACTTGCAGCTCAAAGCTCTAGCTGATCCAGGGAGTCATCATACGTAAATATTAGTTGTAATATGTATTAGTATTATTTATATACATTAGTTCCATATAATATGCATACCCATACGTGCTGGTAATTTCATTTGAAAAATCACTATAATAAGAAAAAAAAAAATTGTTATGCTTCCCAAGCTACAGGTGACGTATAAGAGTATACCCTTCTGTACAAAATGTCAGATGGCAGATCCGTGTCACAGTGTAAAATACCGTCGTTGATTTCTGAAGAGGTGGTGTTGAACTTCAGTTAAAAACTATGGAGAGGTTCAAATTTAGAATTGCTTCTGACAGAGGAGACTCGAAACAGCCTCATTTATACAACACTTTCATTGGCTTTCAGTAAGGAAAGATATTCAATATTTCTGCATTATTTTTGACAGAAATCAAAACATCAAATAGTAAGAATATTAGAACATAAATATTAAGCAAACAATGCATTAACACAAATGTTAGAACAGAAAAAAAATAGCAATGAGGTCTTCAGCGGACTAGCCAGTTTTTTCTTTTTAACAACTTGAAGTTTTTAACAAAAAAATACATCAGCTTTACTCCCAAGGTTAGGTGGGGTTGCAGATATCACACAAATACAGTATATAACCACAAGCAAAGTGCACACACTTTATCTGCAAGCCTAACAGTAGCTTCTACAGGCTATTGAGGACAGAACGTCACCCTCAGTTTCTGTGTTTTATTTGGTTCTAAAACCAGAACAATCTGTTATTAGTCATTTGATCATGAAAACTTCATGCTGTTTCAAGGAGTTTTAGAGTGAAGATTATTTTATAAGCTATTTTCTTACCAAATTTATCAGCTGAGTGTGGACGATATCTTCCACCAGTATTGCAGTTTCATGGAGTGGCCTGCGAGCATCTCCTAATGAAAACCTGAAAGAAAGAGGTTTATTGCAAGGTTATGAAAATAAGTTAAAAAGAAACCAGAAGCTCAACATGAATTGGCAACGTGCACTTGCAGCCCAGAAGGCCAACCGCATCCTGGGCTGCATCAAAAGAAGCATGACCAGCAGGTCGAGGGAGGTGATTCTCCCCCTCTGCTCCGCTCTCCTGAGACCCCACCTGGCATCATTAAATGAGAAATTGTGACAACAGGCTTTTTGAAAGGCTTTATCTTCTCTAAGAAATACCAGAAGTTGCTCTCTACACCTGTCTTAGCTGCTAGTCATTCAGCTAAAGCTGGGATTGCTCCTTTGATCTGGGATAGGCAGTGGCTATCACCAGCCTATTAAAAGAGACTGCAGATGCTGCAGAAAATCTGAATGCTAGACCTTCAGTTTGTAGCACTTCTGAGCCACTGCAGAGCCTGAGCATTTCCCATACAATGCCCCAAAAGCCCTATGAAACTATTCATCTGAAATTGGGATGGTGTGCTTCAGCTCCAGATCCAGGCAAAGTACAGGGGCACTTAATTTGAAACGTCTAAGAGAGCCAGGTGGGGCTGACAGATCTTTTCACTTGGTGGTGGCTGCACTCTTTCAGAGAGGCAGTTGAAGACCCAGTGAAGGTCTTTTAGTGTCCAAAATTACTGTAGGTTGCAACGAAACTCCACCCCTAATCAGTCCAGCTCAGTGAGTCTAGAGAGCTTAAGCCCTCCCTAAGCCCTACCTTTGCCTGGGTAGTTGAACTGCAATCTAGAGAAAGGAAAAGGTCTCTTACTCTATGCGGCTTCCCTTCATCACATAAAGTGCAAAAAGATACCGTTTGTTTTAGTTGACTACTGGGGTCTCTCTAGAAAATCAAAAGTCAGTTGGGGGAGCTCAGGGATTTAAGTTATGGATGCTCAGAGATGAAATAAACATGAGTAATGTCCCAGCATCCTTAAAGCTACAGTAAATATGGCTGAGGACTGAAATTTATATATATATATATATATATATAAACCCTTCACAAATTTCTCTGCGCTACACACAACTTCGAAACAATTTCTTAATGTATCAACCATACTACCTATTCAAGAAGGATGCTATAAATAAGTAACACTGGTTTTGCCTATTCACTCTGTCATTTGTGTAAGTGATAGAGGGTTCAAGAACATCAAAATCCTTCACCTTCTCTTATCTCAGTTCTTTTATTTACATAAAAAAGATGGGCACCTTTTTTTCCATGTTATGATTAACAGGAGCAAGAACTGACTGAAGCATTCCCATAGTATACATAAAATTTTGTCCTGCTACCTATGCATGAAGGACCAGAGAAACATGACTGTGATGGGATAAAGAAGTGATAAGAGCGCTCTGGAAAAATGGGATACTCCTCTTGCCACATCAATTGCCTCATATATCCACACCTCTCTCCCTCTATGACAGCAAAACCCCTTGGTTTGCCAGAACTGCGGCAAACATAAGTCAGCCAGAGTCAGGGATAAATTACTTCAAGAAATTTGCTCAACTGACTTCCTACATCACCTATATTAGTGCAAGACTGGTGGAGAGCTATGGTTGCTTGGACACCTGCACATCACAGCTTTCACGAAAGTTGAATCTCTTAATCAGAACAACCGAGCTCAGGTCTAGTGTCTGGTATTTGCACTCCAGCATCCTAAAACAGGCACAACATTTTTGAAATAAAATTAGCCATCAATGGAAGTCTCATGAAATCAAAGGCACTCATGAAATCAAAGTTATTAACCATTCTAAAGGTTTACTGGTTGCTCTACTTTTGGTCCCTCTGTATCTGCCTTTTGGCTATATTATTTTTAAAACTTAAAGCTGTTAATTCCAAAATGGTCTCAATGGGGCCGAACGTTGGCTCACTGAAAATATCTTATCATTACGTGCATATCAAAATAAAGAAATGCTATTCCAGTCTTACATCACTTCAGTGAAAGACAACTTTCTATGCTTTCAAATATTTCCTCGGGGCATTTCTAGGAAAATGTTCTCTCTCCTCCTAAACCTGAGTTTTGAAAATAAGAAAAATGGTATAGTTAAACATATTCACTGCAAATGAAATAGCACAGGCTAAAAATAACACTACAGTTTCTTATAAAAATAGTGAAATTTTATTTATAAGCAAGATTCAAATCTCCATAGATGACTGAATATATCAATTATTTCCTTACAAAAACATTCTTCTATCCTGCAATAAAATAAAACAACATTTTACCTATAAACAACTAAAAAGTTATATAGTAGGTTTTTTTTTCTTTTATCTAATAATGAAATTATATCCAGCATTCTTCAAACAGCATTTAAAATTCTAATGATATTAAATTTCAGCTTGATACATGTAAGAGCACAACAAGAACTACTCAGGCAACATCTGAGCATAACCCACTGTACTATACTAGTCATAGCATGAGGAAATAACACTCTATATTTGTTCCCTATCATTCGCCTCTCTTGTTGAGACTATCAGCATCTTAAAGAGATGGTCATGTTTTATAATGTGTTGTCCAACGTCTCTAAAATGAAAACAACCCCAATAATTTTTTCTCTATTATGCAGGAGTGCGTATGTACATGAATTATAATGTCAGATACTTCCTAGGACTATAAGCACAGCACAGCAAACAATCCAGATCCTATTAAATATTTTATAAACTGCAAATACCTGGATATTGTATAGGAAACACGTATAAAAATAGAAATATTTATTACCGTATTACACTGGAAAGTAAAATAATATTAAAAACATCACAGATTCAAAACAAGTGCTCATATAGGATAAAACTTAAGTATTTCTTTTTTTTTAAAGTAAGGTGCATGTGTAAGTTAACAGGAAAATTTACTTCTTTTTCTAATCATACAAGGTCTATAAAACCAAACAGAATTCAGTTATCACAACCATATTATGTTGTTCAGTCTTACTTACTGGCCTTTTAATATTTAAAAGTAATTTTTCTTTCTTTCTAAGACTTAAAACGCAAAAGAAAACAATTATGTAAGAGAGTAACAAACACCTGGTCGCCAGCATTATCTCTTAAACATAAATTTATTTTGCTCACAGTTTTATTACCAAGCATTCCATATATACAAATGAAAGGTTTTTGGTTTTCTTTTCTGAAGAGAACAAAGTGCAAGAACAAAACCCTGTTTTTGAGGCAGGATGCTGCCTCTGCGTTGAGATGCCCCCCCTGCCTGCGTCTAGAAATCTCTCATAAGGAACTATCAGATCCCTAAACGGCACGAGAAGAGATGCAGTCAAGGTGCAGCACATTGTCTCCTCTCAGATCAGATATCAAATCTTTTTGTTCCATTCTGATGCAAAAGGATATGTCAGAGTTGATGCTGAGACGTGAAGACGACAGATGCAAAATCAACTGCACTACCTGATCGCATCGAAAATCAAGTTCCAGATGCACCTATTTTCTTCCTCCCTCACTTACACCCTTTCTACCTTCAAAAGCTATTTGTGTCTCAGTTTGCCTTCACTGTTTTCCCACGTAACTTCTGCCAACTTCCTTCCCACACACAGAAAACTAGATACTGGCATGGTGGTTTCAGCAAAAAGTAAAAACCACCACACCTACCCACAGACACTTCCTTTTTCTTTGCAATGGACACAGGATTTTTTAGACACTGAAAAAAATTTAAAGCTTCGATACTTGTTAATCGTATTTGTATAGCATTTGAGATGTTTCTCGACATCAGCTCTAGATTCTAACATGCTTATAGCATAATATTCTTTAAGATATCAAACACAACCTTTTTTTACCCCTTTCTGCTACCAGAGGTAATAATTACAAATGCACAAGCAGTTAAAGTAGTAAAATCTTCCATTTTCTTCTTCACTTTTGCCATTGTATTTTTCCATAGCAGAATAAACACTAAACTAGGAGTCAAGGGGCTCAGATTTTTGCCAAGCTGCAGAATACGAGGTAGGTTAAGAACCAAAATAAAACCCTAAAAAAAAAGGAAACCAAAATTTGGTGCCCTGGCTTTTGGGAACTGAAACTGAACTTGATGTTTTCATATAACTTATGAATTTCATTTCACGTGTGCTTTGCTTTTAACAGTTCATTAGAGAGACTTTTAAAGAACCTTCCGTTCTCTAGAAGTATAAATAAGTCTTCCTATGAAACATATAATATATGTTTCACTACATATAGTGAAGAGGAAATATATCAAAATATATCCTTAGCTGTGCATCAAAACAGTAAAACGATATGGAAGAGTGTCCTGATAATAGAAGCATCTACCCATTAGACATGTCATATAATAACAAAGCCTTCTTAGAAGATCCAATTTCAAAGGTTTGTCTGTTTTAAGGAAACATTTTTACAAGGGGGTGATCAACTTACCCGGATTTTCACAGGAGGATTAAAATAGTAGCATGGAGAAAGAAAAGACTGCTGCAGCTCTTTTATTGTTTACTTTTAGCTTCTATTTCTAATTTATTTAAGTTCCTGTAATGATGTTTCCAGGCTCATCAAAAGGGGTAAATGTCCAAGCCACAAATGCCTACATGAAGTATCATGGCAAACTATGTGTAAACACACACACACATACTTGGCACATGCTAAGGTACGACAGCTACTCATGGTGCAGAGACCTACATTTGTAAGAACCTCAAAATCTTGGGCAGCTACAGAAATAGATAAAGCACTTTCTTTGCTCCATTTCTTGGGGTTTTAAATGCCTGCAAAAGGTATTGGGCCAGGCACAGCACAGGCTTGCTTCAAAAACCCTGATGCAGAGCTCTCCAGGTGGCCAGACCACCAGGAGAGTAGACTTTTGGAGACAGAAAGCTGCTGCAATCTCCCATCCTCCACAGCCTTGAAAAGCTGTCCTGGCCAGAAAGGAAGTATAACCAGGGTGGCTGGGAGTGCGCTAAGCTAGAATAAATAGTTTCCCTTACTGGGGCTTCTATTGAGTTCATACCATAACAAAGCTGCCCCAACTCATGTGGAATTTACCACCTTGAATAAATTTGATGAATCTAGCCTAGGAAAAGTATAAAAGCAGTGAGGTAGACTGGTGGGAAATATGCATTTTTTTTTCTTTTCTAGAAATCCCTAACAATTTTCCTTTTCTGTTTCTACATGAAGGATTTGCAGCAGCAGAAATGGGACCTCCAGGCTTGAGGGTTTTTTATGCTTCTGAAGATCTTACATAGGGCAAGCAGATACTTCTTCTGTCCTCAGCACAGAGGTGAGTGGGTGCACACTGCGTATGTGGGAGTGTAACCGGTGAGTAGGATAAGAGGTTTGGGATCAACATATCAAAGCGACCATGAATCTGCGCTAGATACTGGAGGGACCAGAAGGTCCGTGAGTTGGCTACTGGAGGAACCAGGCGGTCCGCACCAGCTGCTGGGGAGACTGTGGGGCCTGGGGCTTGTTCGAGAGACCCGTTTGCGTGTGTCTCTGCACATGAGGATTGAGGCTCTCCAGCACTGAATGACAGAGCTTGAGGCTACTGGATTCAGCAACTCCTAACTTGGGACATGTGTTGGAAGTATCGGACTCAGATTAGGTGTGTCTGTGAAGGCAAGTATTTACACATGGAGAAACACGCACAAAAATATACTGAGGAGATTCAAAAGAAATCAAAGGAGCTTGGAAGGTGTTCAGCCAACACATAATGGGAACCTAGAGACCAGACTTAACTCACATGTAGACAACTACTTGCTGACGTCTGAACCTGGGTGTCCGTACCAGCAAGCTGATTCCCACCCTGCATTTTTATCTGACCAACCAAGCAGAATATGGTCAAGATATAATTGCTCACCACATACAGAACCAGCTAATTCACTATTACAAATCTAAAACCAGGCAAGGATCCCATAAAATCACAGAGGACAAATCAACTACTAGATATATTTGGACTGGATAATATCTGGGCTCATGTCTCCTCCGTATTGTAAGAATACACAGTAAATTTCTTTCCTGTCAGCTGTTTGGCCGGAATACATTTGGAATATGCAGCACACTAATTCTCAGAGATGCTTCCATACTATAAGCAAGTGTCCTCCTAAATATATGAATTATTTGAGACCTGACAGCCAGGTGATGACGAAGAAAATCAGTTTTACAGTACTGAGCACAAGAACATCCAGAGAACTTCCAGCAATTCAAATACCAGAAGGACAAGCACTGCAAATCACTAAAAATCAGTAACAACAAACTTTGGAAAATCAGTAATACAATACATTGAAGTAATTCAGCTGGGTGTCATTAAGAGGCTGGCTCTGAAGACAAAGATAAAAATATTGAGATCTGGTCCCTTAGATGACAAAAAAATTGTGAAACTACAGGTTTCTTTCTGATGAGCATGGGAATGAGCCTGTCATCGCAATAGACATCCCAGAGAAAGTAAGATAAGGATAGTACCTTTTCCAAAGTCTCAAAAGCTAAAGCTAGCTCTTCTCTCCCCATTTTGTTTGCCACGGCTGTTGCTGAACAAATTAGGCAGAAGTAGAGTCTGAAAGGGAAGAGATGACTGGTGCCAAACCAGAAAATTGATTAGACACACAGAGGAGGACACATTGTATGGAGCGTGGAAGAGGAAAGAGAGAACAAAATCCGGGAGGAAGAAATTGCCTAAAGTAAAAGGATGATTGCAATAGGGGAAAGAGGTATAAACAATGATGTCTCAAAATTATTTCTATTTTATGTTAAGATATATTATCATAGAATCATAGAATAGTTTGGGTTGGAAGGGACATCTAAAGGTCATCTAGTCCAACCCCCCTCCCGTGGGAAGGGACATCTGCAACTAGATCAGGTTGCTCAGAGCCCCGTCCAACCTGGCCTGGAATGTTTACAGGGATGGGGCATCCACCACCTCTCTGGGCAACTTGCGACAGTGTTTCACCACCCTCAGTGTAAAAAATGCCTTCCTTAGATCTAGTCTCACTCTACCCCCCTTTAGTTTAAAGCCATTCCCCCTTGTCCTGTCGCAACAGGCCCTGCTAAAAAGGTTGCCGCCATCTGTTTTATAAGCCCCCTTCTTTAAGCACTGAAAGGCTGCAAGAAGGTCTCCCTGAAGCCTTCTCTTCTCTAGGCTGAACAACCCCAACTCTCTCAGCCTTTCTTCAGAGGAGAGGTGTTCCATCCCCCTGATCATTTTCGGGGCCCTCCTCTGGACCCACTCCAACAGGTCCGTGTCTTTCTTATGCTGAGGGCTCCAGAGCTGGACGCAGTGCTGCAGGGGGGGTCTCAGCAGAGCAGAGTAGAGGGGCAGAATCCCCTCCCTCGACCTGCTGGCCATGCTGCTTTGGATGCAGCCCAGGATACGATTGGCCTTCTGGGCTGCGAGCGCACATTGCTGGCTCGTGTCCAGCTTTTCATCCACCAGTACCCCCAAGTCCTTCTTGGCAGGGCTGCTCTCAATCCCTTCATCCCCCAGCCTGTACTGATACCGGGGGTTGCCTGGTATCTCAGAGAGAGATTATGTACCAGATTGTTGTTTTGTAGACATCATTCCTTCCTAATACCATCAGTGAACTTAGCAAAGGGACATTAATTTAAAAATTAAATAATCTTGCTTGCTTGTTGCCGTAGCTTAATGAAAAAGGGAACAATTTAAAGTATTAAGTTATGTTAACTAACCAGCACGTTCTACCAGCACTACCCGAAAACGCACTGGAATTTATATTGCTATTTGTATGTTTATCTGCTCATCAGATAACTTCCACCAAAGCCCATTTAAAAAGAAAAGATAATCTTAATTCCAATCAGAGTTCATAGTTAATATATTTATCTTCTTTGATTAATGAAACCAAGTTTACATAGGTGTCATATGTCACACTGAACATAGTTCTTTACCAGGATTTAGTGCAAGTATGAGAGAGAGAAATTCAAACTTCAAATTGTAGCTCTGTTAGCTTTTTCTCTAAAGTTTAGAAAAATCATGTTTGAGTTACAATAAAAACAAGCATTCAAAAACCTACAGCAATTTTAATACAGAAATTACAAAAATTAGGGTTATTTTCCAAATTTTGTCTGCCAAGACCTTCAGTGGCTAAACTTGGAAGAAAATACTAGTATTTTGCAAGAAGCAATTCTTGGAGATTCAGATTGTCTTGTGCTATTTGGTACATCAGTTATCACCTGACAGTGGTTTTAAAAAGCTTGTGTGGCAACTTCTAAATAACCTGCCTGCACTTTACACCGTCATGGCTCCAGGGCTCCTCAACTCCAACTGCTGTGCATAGGTCACAGCCCCACCGAGCAGATCACCCACTCTGGGCAAGACCAAGGCGAACTGCACTGCATGTACCGAGATGCGTTTTGGAGAATTAGACCAAGCAGTCATTTGGTCTATCAGGAGAAAGGGATCAAATGGGAGAGTTCACTTCTCCATGACTTTTGACTTGTTGGGAGCATTTACCACCGTCCGAACTGAATCTGCTACCAGCACTGAGGGGAGTTGTCCTAAATGTGAAGAGGAAACCAGAACTGCTCATTTAAGTGATATCACAGACTTCAGTTTGTGCAGTCCGTATGCTCTGTAATCAAGCAAGGCCTACACTAACGTTGGCAAATACAGCTTCTCCCTAATACAGGGAGGTGTAAACTTAAAGAGGTTGCACTAAGCCCATCGCAGAAAAGTACTAACAAATTTAAGTGCCAAATTACATAAAGACAAAGCATACAGATTTTTTTATCCTCACAGAAAGAACAGCTGAAAAAGTAGACTGGATATTTTGAGAGTCCAGTTTACTCCAGGATAGCACTCTTCCTTGTGCTAACTTAAGAGCTGCAAGGACAAATAATAAGATCTCCTATTCTCAGCTGAACTGAGCTAGTCCGTGCTACTCTGAGCACTTTAGGATGTAACCATGCTATCATAAAACCCAAGAAGAGATGAGTAGAATAGCTTCATTCTCTAATATGAAGACCCAAGAGCCAACTGTGAATCATGCTGCCTTTTAAAATGAACCTATCTAATCTATGCGGTTATAGTCTTGTGTCCACAATTAATGGAGAATGCAACAGGGCCCACGATTCCCAACTTCAAGCAGTCCTCTCCAGAGGACATTGGAAACCATAAGGTATATGTTCATCTACATACATTATATGTAAACTGTAGGACCTGGGAGCACTCCCCAGTGCCCAAATCTGTGTACTTCCTCCTATGACAAACTACATGGATTTGTTCTATCAGCTACTGCAGAGTTTTACATTACTAAGCTCCCTAAGATATGTCTCAGAACAATACATACAAAAGCCTAAATTTCCTATAGTTGATGGACAGATGTGAATGCACGCAGAAGTGCCTATATTTCAGGCACTAAATTCAGTGCCCTAATTCCAGTCAAAATCCTGCATTTTTAACACCTTTGCCACTAACTGAAAATGGTCCCAACTGCTAACCCTGTATTTAAATAAGCATCACTGACACAAGACTAGAACTTGCTCGTACATATACAGCTGCACAGACTAGGCAATTTGTATATCGAAGTAGATATAACTGGCTAGACAGTATTCAGCTAACTGGATAACAGTCATTACACTATTTTGCATATGAAGTTGAGTTAATCGGTATTGACTTCAAAGTCTCTTCCAGCACTGCTTCCTCTACCAGCTCCTTTCTGTCCATCTGTCCCATCGCCCCTGCATAGTATTCCTGCATCTCTATAATGCCTGAAAGCGTTATTGATACCTTCTCTAACTCCTGAGGGGAGACGATGCATTTTTCTTTCTTAGACTTATACTTTGCTAGACAATTAGTCACATTTTCTTGTGTAATAACTGAGGAATGTATCTCACTACCCTGATGATGTGAACAACAGTAACCCTCCGCTCTCCTACTTCTATGAAGTCAAGAGAAGCTATAGGAAGTTACTAAATTCATAGTTGCTTATGAATTGGCAGGGCTCATTGAGAGGGCTTTAAACTAGGTTCGAAGGGGGAAGGGGATAAAACCAGGCTCACTAGAGATGAGCCGAGGGGTGGCATGCCGATGCTGGGGGCGAAATCGATAGCCCAGCTCAAGTGCATCTACACCAATGCACGCAGCATGGGTGGCAAGCAGGAGGAGCTGGAAGCCATTTTGCAGCAGGAGAGA
>NW_008824359.1:4976813-4977156 GCF_000699105.1 Pygoscelis adeliae | reverse complement strand
GGCCAACAAGGCAGATATCCTGCTGGGAGTCTGTTATAGACCACCCAACCAGGATGAAGGGGCAGATGAAGCGTTCTACAAGCAGCTGGCAGAACTCTCTTGATTGCTGGCCCTTGTTCTCGTGGGGGACTTCAACTTCCCGGACATCTGCTGGAAATACAACATGGCAGAGAGGAAGCAGTCTAGGAGGTTCCTGGAGTGTGTGGAAGACAACTTCCTGACACAGCTGGTAAGTGAGCCTACCAGGGAAGGTGCCTTGCTTGACCTGCTGTTTACAAACAGAGGAGGACTGGTGGGAGATGTGGTGGTCGGAGGCCGTCTGGGGCTTAGCGACCATGAAATG
>NW_008824359.1:4964005-4974721 GCF_000699105.1 Pygoscelis adeliae | reverse complement strand
TCTTTACTGCAAGAGTGGTTAAGCATTGGACCAGGCTGCCCAGGGAAGTGGTTGAGTCCCCATCCCTGGAGGTATTTAAAAGATGTGTAGATGAGGCGCTTAGGGACATGGTTTAGTGGACATGGTGGTGTTGGGTCGACGGTTGGACTCGATGATCTTGGAGGTCTCTTCCAACCTTAATGATTCTATGATTCTAAAATTAATTACCATCTACTTATTCAGCAAGTGGAGACATCCTATTCACTTGTTTAAATACTATAATATTAACTCTAAGAATTTGATTACTAAATTATTGAATCTTTACTAAAAGGAACTCAGCTGAAGGAAAATGTTTTTTCTAAAATGTGTATGGCAGCGAGAAGGGCAAGCACAGGAAGAAACGGAAAT
Organism: Pygoscelis adeliae; assembly: GCF_000699105.1. Classification (NCBI taxonomy): domain Eukaryota; kingdom Metazoa; phylum Chordata; class Aves; order Sphenisciformes; family Spheniscidae; genus Pygoscelis; species Pygoscelis adeliae. The sequence continues at coordinate 4,974,334 of NW_008824359.1, read as the reverse complement.
GTCAGCTACAAAATAGGGTTTTTTTAGTATAAAATTAAGCCGTGATGATGTCTGCAGATATTGGAAAAGCATAAACAACAAGAAGAGAAACATTACGTAATACCATTTAATTATTCAAAAGTACATAGTGACAAGTAAAGGGGTAAAATTTAGAAAAGGAACATTCAGAGCAAATTAGAAGGAAAACATCTGAGAACAAGAGCTGAAACCCTCTGTAACCATCTCAGAAGGAACAGACGTTTCACCACTGGAAACACTGAAAACTAAGCTTAACCAAGTACTGAGGGGGTCTTGTGATGTTAAACAAGTACACAAAAAGAAATCTAGTTTATGTGACTTCAAATACTACATTGTAAAAAGGTATGTCACCTGCAACTAACACACCGTTGTTGGAACTCTGTATTTGGAGTCTGAAATAAGCTTCACTGATGCTTATAATTATTAAATTCTAAAATCAGGAAAAGACTTCATAATTAATAATTATTTTGAGCTTACTGAAAACATACTAATGCTTACTTAATGGTCTTCACTACAGATACTTCTCAATTACTGTGGTGGAAAGCAACATCTAAAGGCATCAGTTTAGTTCATTGCTCCACTGAGGTAAGATCTCAACTAAAGGCAAGACCTTTGTAAGAGCAATGTCATTTACCTGAAAATGAAGTAGCTTGTTTACACCATGAGTTTTTAAATGGTAAGGTCTGCCAGACAGCAGGATTAACAATGTCTAACATCTTGCCAAATGAAAAGTCCGATTCTTCTCACATAAAGACAAACCCTGTCCTCAGTGACACCACCATAAATCAAGAATAACACAAAGTCCTCAGGGAATGAATTTCAAGAGATGCCAAAGTCTCCCAACTCCATGGGAGGTCACTCTGTCTTGACTCAATAAAGTGTTTGTTTAAGCATGAACCTTCTGAATCATGTTCTTAAGCTGATCTTGAATGTTTTAATAACTTGTGGAAAACAAAAAATATCCTTAATTTTCCTTTAGAAAGGGCAACTTTTAGTTAATGTTTCTTTAAATACACTATAATATATGCAGTAAGAAATCTGTATCGAATTTTTGCCTTAATAAATTCATATTCATACCTGGAAAATTACTGTATTGCAGGACAGAAGGGGGAAAAAAGGGGGAAAAAAGAAGATACCGCTATACCACTGCTACTCCATGAATCACAGAACAGGTGAGGCTGGAAGGAACATGTGGAGATACCTAGTTCAATTCCCCTGCTCAAATAAGCTTCCTCAGGACTGTGTCCAGTTGGGTTTTGAGTACCTCCAAGGACGGACACTCCACAACCTCTCTGCACAGCCTGTTCCAACACGTTTGACCACCCTCACAGTAAAAAAGTTTTTTCCTTATGTTTAAGTGGAATTTCCTCTATTTCAATCTGTGCTCAGTGCCTCTTGTCCTGTCACTGGCCACCACTGAAAAAAGCCTGGCGCTATCTTCTTTACTCCCTCCCATCAAGTATTTATAGACACTGATAAAATCTCCCTGAGCCTTCTCTTCTCCAGGCTGAACTGTCCCAGCTCTCTCAAGCCGCTCCTTGTATGAGAGATGCTCCAGTCCCTTAATCATCTTAGTGCCCCTTCACTGGCTTGCTCCAATATGTCCACATCCCTCTTGTACTGGGGAGTCCAGCAGTGGACCCAGCAATCCAGATGGGTCTCACCAGTGCTAAGCAGAGGGGAAGGATCACCTCTCTCACCTGCTGGCAACAGCCTGCCTAATGCAGCCCAGGATGCTACTACAAGAGCACATTGCTGGCACATGTACAACTTGGTGTCCACCAGGACCCCCCACGGCCTTCTCTGCAAACCTACTTTCCAGATGGTCAGCCTCCAGCCTGTTCTGGTGGCTGGGGTTATTCCTCCCCAGGGGAATGACTTGGGATTTCCCTTTGTGGAACTTCATGAGGTTCCTGTTGGCCCATTTCTCCAGCCTGTTGAGGTCCCTCTGAATGGCAGCACACCCATTTGGTCTATCAATCACCCCTCCCAGTTTTATATCAACAAACTTGCTGTGGGTGCATTGTGTTCCATCATCCAGGTCACTAATGAAGACGTTATACAGTATTGACCTCAGGATCAACCCCTGGGGTACACCGCCAGTAACTGGCCTCCAGATGGACTTCATGCTGCTGATATCAACCCTTTGAACCCAGCCCTTCAGCCAGTTTTCAGTCTGTCTCACTGTCCATCTATTTATCCACTTCCTCAGCTTGTATACGAGGATGTTACAGGAGACAGTGTCAAAACCCTTGCTAAAGTCAAGGTAAACAGCATTCACTGCACCAGTTATTTCATCATAGAAGACTATCAGGTTGGTCACATACGATTTCCCCTTCATAAATCCATGCTGACAACTCCAAATCACCTTATCATCCTTAACAGGCTCAGAAATGGTTTCTAGGATGATCTGCCCAGGGATCAAGGTGAGGATGACTGGTCTGTCATTCCCCGGATCCTCCCTCTTGTCCTTCTTGGAGACAGAAATGGCATTTGCTTTCTTCCGCTCCTCAGGAAGGAACTTGCTCCAGTTGCCATGACTTCTCTTCATGAGTAACATCACGCATAAAATCAAAGCAGAATACTGTATATTATGTTACTGGAAGATTAAATATGTAAATTAAAGTCTGATTTCAAGCAGAAAGTGTTGTAAGATTATCCGTACTTAAACTTTTATGACTACAGTTAAGACATGAAAAATGAATTCACATATGTAAAAATACAACTTAAAAAATGCATTTGAGTAAACTGTTTTTAAAATATTTTTCCTCCCCCATGGTCTATTACTTTATGAACTGTCAATATACAAAATGTTGTCAAATTTGATGCAAGATGCTATACAGGTCTACTTCCAACAAACTATTTATAGGTACATACCTTTCAGGGTGAATATGTCTAAATTCCATCAAAACCTAATTTTCTTAGTTTTGCTAAAAGCTCTGAAGAATAATCTTTCCACATATGGTTTCACTGAACTAACTTGGTTACTCCTTGTAAACTGTTGAAGTACAACACTCATTGGCTGAGAATGAGCGTGATTTTGTAAAGTAAGTAAATGCTAGAATATGGGCAGCTATGTTATATAGATGCTTTTAAAAGTCCTGCTTATTAATGAAAAAAAAATAGACTTCACCCTGGTTTGTTTGGGACTTCTTTTTTTCCACTTATACTATTGTAAACACTTTCTAACTGCTGAAAATCAGCAGATTTATCCCAACACAAGGCTGTGGCAAGAACCCTTTTCAGTACCATTGTATACTAATCAGAATATACCAAACTCTAACAGTAAAGTGTCTTAAACGTAAATTAATTTTACAAATCCATATGACTGGCAAAGGAAAAAGATATAACTTATTCCAGTTGCATAACATAATATGTTCCATTCGCTCATTCACAAAGGGTTTCAGTTTTTCAGGAAATAAATGAGACAACTGTCTTTCTAGACTATGCAGACTGGACTATGATCACTCATTTCAGCTCTAGGAAAAAGTTCATCTCAACAATATACCCAAATACAAATGGAATTTAACAAAGCCGAGAGAGATGAATTTTCAGTCTGCTCTCATGAGGACAGGGCGAAAAAGTGATGAAGAGACCAGGAGGTCAAAACATCATTTCACTGTATATATACATTATAAGTGTTAACCAAATGTGGAAATCCCTAGCTATTTTAAATCTAGATTAAAGCCACAAGACAATTTAAACTAATCCACAAGATACAAAATATAAAAGAGGATGAATGCTTTATGCTAATTTTTAGATAAATAATATTACTCTTTTTATATTCTCCAAAATGTCAAGACCATTTTTCATTGTTTTAAAAATTCACATCACAACGTTATGAATGAGATCTTTGGGTGTTAAATGATGATAGTTATATCCAATTCTCAAATAACACACTTATCAGATGTTAAGACATTTCACAACAACAGGTTTTTTACTTTACTACCCTTCCTGGAGTCAATCCCTGGAGAGGTGAAGCAACTTGTCCACAGTTGGTCTGTGGCAGAAAAAGCAACAGTTATCCCCCTATGCCTCCCATTGCCAGGTGGTAACAAGTGCTCTACTGACAAATCAGGCTTTGCAAATTAGATTTATTTTTATAGTAAATTCCCAAATTAGGTTTAATAGTAAAATAAAATTATATGAAAAGTCCACCTATGCACATAGACAGCCTGTATTCTCATCATTCATCTTTGCAATACTTCTGTCAGATAGATGTTACAGTACACTGTAATAATGGGGAGAAATATAAAGAGGTGTCAAAAAACATGACCTATCTCAAAAATATGGAAATATTTGAGACCAAAAAAGCATTACAAATGTCAGCATTTCTCATGAACACTGTAAAACCTAACTATGAAATTAATATTTGCAGTATTTCTAAATTTATTTTTTTTTTTAGCTATTCCTATATTAACAAAACTGCTGTAAAATACTTAACTTGACTTCTGGATCATCAGTGGTCCACAGATCATAGCTCGGAAATCTGTGCTCTAAATTACAGTTAACAACTTAGGGGCATGGCAGTTCATGCCTTCTACAACTAATGAAGCACCACAACCTCCCAATTACCAAAAATCAAACCCACTCTGAACTGTTACAGTAGTTACTCCGTGTTGTCACTGAACCTGTGAGTGAAAAATAGAAATTATCTCCCCACCAGGCACAGATAAAATATATCCACTAAAAAGAAGAGATGCACAACAATTAAAATATAGAATAATTCTTTTTAATAGTTAGTTTTAATTTAGGTTTAATTTCAGAATGCACTGAACACATCAATACTCTCATTTTTTCTGAAAGTAAAATTCTGCCATAAGATGCATCAATTTCACTGAAAAAGACAATGCTTTAAAAATGTATTTTATTTCAGAAATCAAACTATGCAACCTTCTCCCTAGAGTAAGAAACTGGAAGTTCTGTGATAATATCTTTTCTGGAAAGTCAGTACAATTTCATATCAATGGTGCGCTCTTTTTCCTGCTTTCAAATGGATTACTTAAATGTTTTAAAATGTTATAACCCACAATAATCTGTTCCAGGCACCAATGAAAAGGAAGAAAAAAATTACAGAAGTCAAGATGTCGCCTGGAAGCACTTTATGGCAAACATTATAAAGATAACACAGAGCAGAGAAGCTCTGGTTCAATCCATTATAAATACCCCATTCTTCTTAAAATCACAAAAATGTATTTATAGTAAAGAACTCTTACAGGCTTTTTCCTCAGAAGACTTCATTTAAGTACAATTTGGCAGAATTTTTGGAACAAGAAAAGAAGAGTTTTAAAAAATATTGATGTTTTGCAGTCACCCTAGTCTTGATCTACTTGCTACAAAAACAAAAGCAAGGACTTCGGAAGATGACCACATCCGTGTCTACTAATTATACTTTAGTTTTTCATTTTGTCCAAAATGTGCTCACTAGCAGTTATACTGAGCACAGACACTAAATCATCACTTAGACAATTAATGCCTCATTAAAAACACAAGTTCTTTTTCTCATTTTATTACTGACACAATATATTGTTTAATGAAATAGATGGGATTTAAAAAAAAAAAAAAAAACAACCAAAACCAAAAAAACAAAGGGTGAAAATACTGGCAAAATATATTCCTGTATACACAATCTATAGATCAAACCTCTATTTTCCCATACGGCCAAATGACAGTATAGATAGTTGCACTCTCTTCATTTACCCCAGGTCCTTTCCAAGACTTTGGGACGGGGCGTACACAGAAGCAATAGGCTACACTGACCCCCTTGTGCACTAAAATTATTAAATAATCACTTTGAGTGCAGAGATACCAAAAGGAAATAAGAAACAGCTTTCTTAGATTTCTCAAAATAAATTGTTTTCTTTTTTTCAATGAAAAGTGGCTCAGTGGAAAGTAGGAAACAGCAGATGTGAATATCTGGACTTTAGAAAGATTTTCTCATAAGCAAATTAGGGTTGAAGCATGAGCGCTTAAAAACCTTCACTCAAAAATATAATTTTCAAAAATATGAAAAATATTTAGTTTCCAAAGGAAAGAAGCAAAATTACAAGTACCAAATATGCACTGTCTGTTTAATAACAATATAAGAAGAACACTAAAAAGAAGGACCCAAAGTTATAGTGCAGCATGTACAAGCTATGAGTCAAGAATAAAAGACAAAAAAGGGGGACAAGTATCACTCTCGTATGGCTCAACAGAACATCACATGGAAGAAATGCGTAGTTAATTATTTCATTTTATTGATGGTAGTTCAAAAGGGGTCAATGTAAAGGACAACTTGACATCCATTCAAATTTGCCTTTTTTTTTTTAAATAATTGTATTTTCTGACCTTTCTCAATAAAAAAACAAAACATGAGCTGCGCTCATTCAGGTGAAATGTGCATGACTATTGCTATTTATTGACAAGCATTTAGATTTGAATAATTGACAATTTGGAGATACTTTACTATAAAATTATAGTTGGATTGAATTAATATCTTAATACGAAATTATAATTTCAGTTTACAAATTTCAGGCTGCTCAAGTAGGGGCAAAACCAGTAATCAAATATAAGCATTTAAAAAGGGATTTTTTTTTTTTTTTTTTTAAATACACAGTCCACCCAGCATTATGCCCGGTACATGAGTTAGCAAAGAAAATTATTATCATGGATACTGTACTTTGCTTTCTTAACTGTATCTGCAGAACATAATGTGAAGTGATATCAGGTAAAAATCCTTATTCCCTTATTTATCAAAACAGATAAGCTAGAAAAAATAAAAAAGCATACCAGAGAGTCCATTCCAATGAACACTTCCAATTGTTTACAGCACATTTCTATGATTGCAGAAGAAAAAATTCTTGAAGAAATTAAGTACATGTGCAACATCCTAACCAATACCAACTGATGCTCAGTGACGAGCAGTTTTTAAAAAGAAACTTCCAAAATAAGAATTAATCTCTATAGACAAAAGTCAGGAATTGCCATGCGTGAGGGAACGGTATTCAGCATCCCATCTTTCCCCTTCTTCTTCCTCCTTAGGAGCCAAGGAAGCAATGGTTGGAGTCAGGGAAAGACCAAATTCTCCAAGAAAAGCTGCGGTTTCACCAAATCACACACTACAGAGGCAAAAGCAAATGTAATTTTTGGTGTCAGAATGATCTGTTACAGGAGAGTAAGTAATGTCTCCCTTTGTGCTGCAGTTATTGACCACTTCTCCTTTCCTTCCTTTCAGTTTTGGAGCCGGAGAAGAGAGCGCAAGAGCCGCGTTTCGGAGTACCCCGGGTGCCACGGAGGGGGCAGCCACAAAAATCTGAGGTATTTTTTATTTTTTTTTTTTTCCTTTTTTAAAAATGCCCTGACTGTGCTTCTATATCCATGCACAGTCGTCGCTTCTTAGAGCTCCAGCTTGGCATCACTCAACACGCAAGCAATGGTGCTCGTGGCTGAGATTTGTGTGGTCTACGGTAAGCTCTGCTTCCTTGAAAATGTGTGGCATCATACAGAGTTTATTTAGAACCTAAGTCTCTCGGGCACACTATGTAAGTTTATTGTTTATCATTTGCTGGGGAAGTCTTCTGAGGTCAAGGTAAAAAGCAGGAGGTGATATTTGATGTAAATGTTCCAAAGCACGTTATGTGGTTGCATGGTTGCAGTGGTCCCCGGAGCACTTTGCTGGTGGTCCGTGGAGATCTGGCTGGTGGAAGGTGCTGGCTTTCCCTGTTTCCAGCTGCTATATCATATTTAATGTATTTTTAGCTTCACTTAATATTTTCCTAATATTCCTTTTCCATGTAAGCAATTAGTGTGGTTACCAGGGATGGCAACAGAAGTGATATTCAGCAGCCAGTGGGAGAAGAGGTAGTCTTTACAAACGTGTATGGGAGAAGATCCACAAGACAATCTCCTTATTAAGAGATGGGGAGGAACCCACCACGGTCTTAACACCTCTATTTCTCCATTCACGGGAATGAACAATTTACTTCCCCCCCCCGAAAATTCTGCTGACAGATTCTCTATTATCACTGAAGACAAAGGAACAAACAAGTTGCAGTTTTTGGCCTTTTGCTATGAAGTAAAAGCAGGAAGAAAAAAAACCCCATGAAGTCACATTCGCTTTCCTGGTTAAGCTTACAAAAAAGACACAGACAAGCTATAAATGGGATTAAAAAATATGTGAAATTGCTGGCCTTGATTTTTGCAGGTTTATACATCTTGTTAAATCTTAGCTTTATAATGCAACTGGAGATTACTAGGTACAGTAGAAATGTCTGCAGAGTTAACTCACCAATCTAAAAAGTAGAAAAAAGTCTTCTGAAAAAACATTTGGCCATGGCCTGCTAGAACTGTACTATTTAAACATTTATTTTTGAAACAACTGATAAGTTCCTAGGATTCAAATAAATTTCCCAGTTAGCTTCCACTGCCTTTATCCATATTTACTTACTTTCATCTTGCCTTTGACTAATCGAAAGAGACTCATCATATCAATTGAAGATAACTTAAAAAATATTATATGGAAAAAATACAAAATGGGGAACATTTGCTGAACAAAAAGTCTCTTTTTGTACTTTATTTTCATTCTTATTTAATTATCCATGAAACTACACTGACTCCAGTCTGCTTGTGAAGGTACAGCTGAGTGAAGTCAGTCCCTAATAATGCAAGGATGCTTTCTTACCTTTAAGGAAAAATATACTAAATATTAGAGAAGTTACAAATTGAAGTATTCAGCTTCTGAATTCTGCTAACTACTCTAACAACGATGCTTATGTACGAGTGACTCTTATTTAGGAAAACAGTCCCTGGAGATGGGGATTTTATGTATTAAAGGGAGTCCTTGCCTCCCTCAGAAACGTAGCAGAGTTCAGGCTCCTAACATCTCCCTCTTCCTCCAGATAAGAGAGGGGTATTTTTTTACAATTCTCAAGAGCTTTTGCCCGATGCCTAGAAAACACCAAATCCCTTATTGGCTTTAGACGTCTGTAAGATTTCAGTAGAGCAGTCTTGCTGAATCACTTTCCAAGACACTGCAACTGAGGGCCTTCCTAAACCTCAGCTTAAGAAGGATTTAAGGAGACTAAATTTGCTCATCAATGGCTGACAGAGTAAAACACAAAATTGCACAAATCTGGATGGAAAAATCACTTCCATGTATGAGGGTTTTCCTCCCTTTTCTTCCCCAGAAGCTTAATCATCTAATGGTTACTGTTCTTCCATCACTTTGACAGGGAGCAGCAGGTAATGCTTAAAAATTAAGCAACAAAAATAATATTAATAAGGTGGGGTGGGGTTTTTTTTGTTTTTTTTTTTAAACTAAACTAAAATAACCCCACTGACTCGTATATCCTGACTGGTAGGAACTTTCTCTGGCATCTGTCCGGACAGTTACAGAAAAGTAGGGAGTACAAATATGTTTTTAGAACTACTGGAACATTTTCCTCTCTTTTTTTCCCCCCTCCTTTCCTACAAAGGCATTATCTACAAAGGTAGGTATGGTAATAACACTGAAACCCCAGTCCATCAAGATAGAAGGAAATACAAACTGCAGGGAAAGTTGTTTTCAGTGACATACTGTGCAATCATGAGCCTGCTTTGTACATTCAGGAAATTCTCATGAGTTTTCTTAATGAAAAAAAAATCACTAAAAAAAGATTTGCTGTAAATATCTCGCGAGCCATGACAAAGTACCTTATAAAATATAACTATTCATAAACAGTCTAGCCTCTGGAATTAAAACACTGACACTTTCTATTAAAAGGTGCTTAGTCACAATTCACTAAATATTTACAACGAATCATTTATTCTCTAATTTCATTGACTTTACTGTCATTAGCAAAAGTCAAGAAAACTTCCTGCATGTGTGTGAATGGCTTGTGCGTGTAAACCACAGCTCGCAAAGTCAGTTTTATGGAGGCAGAAAGATTTTCACATTATACAAGTAGATCCTCCTCTTCTGTAGAAAACTATTTGCTTAAACTTCAATTGGTTGCAGGTATTCAAATGAATTGGAATCAGAAGGCGCAATAGTAAATGGACATCATACCTTACAGGATAAAAGGGAAAATAAAAAGACACAGTTCCCCAAGTTCCTCAGCTCCTCATTTCTATCAGTAAGTTTTGCAGACAGATCGTGGCATCCTTTCTCTTGTCTTTCTCTCTAAACTCAGCCAAGGAAATAGAAGCTCAAGCAAGGAGAGGATGAATGAAAAGTGCCTTATGCCACAGAACCCATGTTATCAGAAAGCAGTGTCAAGATTTGAGCTATTGGTATTGACTGGCATTTCACCAAATGAAAACAGAAGTTTTTCTGCTGTCATTTGGGGGGGG
>NW_008824359.1:4958195-4963907 GCF_000699105.1 Pygoscelis adeliae | reverse complement strand
TATAAAAATAAACAGGTCTCTGCCAAAAAATGCAGGCTTTAATACTATCAGAAAACAGACAACCTCCCACACTCAGCACTGACAATAACATAATTCTTCTATGGGCTCGTCAAAGACAGAATACTGTAAAATGCTGTGGTTTTATGACACACAAATATCTTTCCAGTGAGGCTTATACTGAAACCATCTAATGGATTTATATGAATACCTGTATCTGAATACAGCCTCCATATGGAGGAGTGTTTTCTCGTAACTCTCAAACCTTTCCATGGTTTGGTATCATTAATTTGTATGGTACTAGCAAGGTTATTGCTATCCTCTTGCTGACATCATTTCTGCCCGTTTTTCCTGTTCTGACTCTTGGTTCCCACTATTGTTGCTTTAAATTCCCTGATGAACTTAAAGACAAAAATAGGTTTTGGGTACACATCAAGACGACCGCGATTCCTCAGACAGAGATCTTGGATCACGAATTGACTGGCCTTGGACTCCAACAAGAACTATCTCTGTCCACAGTTACTTTACCAGGACCAACAGCAAAGTTGCCAAAGAATTACTAGTGAAGATCTTGTAGGATAACAGCAGATCAACCACTCATCTGTATGTATTGAAACAGAAAAATAGCTAAAAATCGATGGCACTTCCTAAATTTTTCAGTGGTAGTTTTCTCCTAGAGGAACCAATTCAGAGGAAGGGCTCGATGTTTATTAATTCATCTACTTTTTCAGAAGATGAAATAAGGTTCACGTCTACCCTTTTTGAAGACTCTGAGAGTAACTACAGTATTAAACGTACCCATATTTATTAGAATAAAATCCTCAACTCAAAAAATCCCCACAAACAAAACCCAAAGAAATGCTTGAAGATGAGCATTCTCCAATCTGTTACCAATGATCCCAGGAGTGAGGAACGAAAAAGGCGCTATTTCCAAATCAACTTTAACTGTGCCCTAGCTTGTCTTGTAATACCAAGAGATCTGGGCTGCGTGAGTCCAACTGGAAATCTTTTGATGACCACAGCACATGCGGACTTTCCACAAGAATCCTGGACACAAAATGTCTCAGTAGTACGAAGTAGTAGTACGAAGACAAATGGGACCCTTCCAAACCCTTTCCTCTGAAACCAATAAAACCCCACACCATAGATTCGTGGCCTTCATACTTACCCTTCCCCCTTTTGAGGTAACACTGGTAAGACAGAAAGACCAGGAAGCTTTCCTGAAAATCAAGCACACCTCTAGCTAGTAAAGGGAAAAGTTTCACAGGCTAATGGAAGTGGGTCAACTCATAGTCACCGGTGTTATTTTCTTGAGCTCTGCTTTTTAAAGACTTATTCATATTAGACCACAAAGATCAGGCAGACGAAGTACTCACCACTGCTTTCCTCTATTGAACTATTCCATTGACTATCTCACTGTTAAAAAGACGCTTTGGTTTTAGTATTAATCTACTTCGCTTCATTTTCCAGTCAGTATCTATCATGCATGTGGGATTCAACGCTCTGAAAGTCATCAAGAGATTCAGTCGATACAGTTACTGGAATCCAGACAGCAACTCAGTTGACCAAATGGAGGGTCAATGTTATGGTGGTATGACTAGATCTCTAGGCTGCACAAACTACAAAAGGATTTTGGACTCCTACAGTACGTGAATTGGCCGCTGACTTTGATCACTTTTTCTGTGAGATTACAGACCTTAACTTTCCATGTTAACAGTGACCAAGCACCTTTTGACATTTTATTTCATAAAGTACACAGTGAGAGAATAAAAGAAACTATGTATGATTTGGAATCATTCCTGCCACTGTTTTCACAACACCCCTCTATTCCCAAAAGCCAGACAGGAATATTTAGATTAAAAAACAGACGGTTCACATGAGTCCACCCAGCAAACGATCAAGTTCTGCTACTGTCCCTATCATTACCTTTGATTCAAAATAAATCTCATTTAATTAGTCTGATAGTTATACTTTAAGCTACTACACTTGACAAAAAAAAAAAAACACATATAAAAAGCCAAAAACTAATAGCATATTAAAACATTAAATACTTCAAGGATATTTCAAATAACGTGACCTAATTGATGGTACCGGTTTTTAAACATTTGCATTTTGACAGCCATTTTAACCAATATGAATGACAAACATTGCATAATGCATGATAATGAATACATAAGAAGTCGTATAGAAGATGTCACTAACACTGATCTTTTCATGTACACTAATGAAAAATAATACACTTAATATATCACAAATGTCTATAACCAGTAAAATCCTGATAGCCTCTTTTAGGTCTCTGACATGTTTTAGATTTCAAATTGACTCTGGATGTTACTTTTACTAACCAAAGTATCATCACAAACTGTATAGGCAATTAGCACATAATGCTTCTGAAAATACAAAGCCCTTTGCTCTAAACCACTGATAAATAACTTATCTTGAAAAAGAATCAGGTAACAATGAGTGATATAACATATATGTTGTCATTTTATTTTTAACGTGAGTTACCCAAGCTTGAAACAACACACCCTACCTTATCCACAGTTTTATGGAAATAATTTTTTCATCATTTCTTCCAAAGCCGTAAGCAGGGCAAGTTAAACATCTAGTCTTTACTGTCCTTACATGTGATTTTAATTCTGAATTTCTTTGTGTAATAAAATAAACAGAGGTACTTTGCTCAGGAAAACACTATATAGGAAATATGGTTAAATGACTTCAGATGCCTTTTCACCAACTAAAAAAATGACAAGAGTACTGCTGGTGAGACTGATTAATGTGCAAGCACAATTAACATGTAATCACATCCCTATATTTCTGTCACATTCCTATTCCAATTAATGGAACAGCAACACAGGTAAGGACTGAAAACCCGAAGAAAAGATTGGCGTGGATTATCATGTTGAATGTGGGGAACCCATGAAATTTCAGTGCAACTTTAGATGCAGTAAAAGAATGCTTTGAATCACCAGTTAAAGCTCTCATAAACAAGTTTAGGAAAAAAATCATTACAGATTATGCTTCTGGTAAATAATAAGCTGATTATGCCGGTTTTAGCTGGCATAGTAATAATTTTAAGAAATTCTTCCTATACTTCTTATTTCTTCCAAACGCAGTCTTTTTATATTTTTAAGTTCCTTTTCCTAAATTGCATCAGCTATTCTAAACATTGACAGTATCCCTTAAGCATGCCACTTAAGATACAACTGATCTTAGTGCTTGCAACCTAAGATGGATGACTTTCTACAACTAGAAAAATATACCACGTTTGAAAACATGCCAACTTGTGTTTTAAAGAATATGACTACCACTACAACTTTACTCCATGCTTATATAAGTCAAGAGATATTGAAAAACGTATTAACTTGCTATGGTCATACCTAGATGTTAGATGTTCATATACAGCTTGGAGAAATTGGAAGAGTGGCATTAATCTAGATTTGTTCAAATGTTTTTAAAATAGAGAAAATGCAGAATCATAGAAATCATCATTAGACAGACTGTTAAAAATATCCTTTACAAAACTGAATACAGGGGAGAAAAAAATTGTCTCAATTAATGAACTTTTGTAATTACTGTTGTGCTTTCTTGTGCTTATCAGGAGCGAAGCATGCACGAACTCCAAATATCACAAAGACCTTTACAACTAGCAAAAAGAAATCAGGTTAGGATGAGGATACAAAGGGACCGTTTAGTTCCTCTCTTGACTTGGTTTTCATCCAGCTTGTACACTCCAAAGGCCTTTAATCTCTTAACTACTGTTTCATTAGCATCTCTGCAGAGATTCAGGGTGTTTAGAGTATCTGGGAGGCTTTCATGTGCTAGAGTTGAAAAGCTTTGTATGAGAAACCAACAAGTCCTAGCAAAGTAAGCCTTGGCACAAAACACTAACATTTTAAGTTTATAATATATAAGCACCTTGTTCCCATGCCTGGCACTGCAGAAAGTTGTAAAAGAACTATGCTAACTTGTTGACCAAAGCCAAAAAGAACAGATATTCAATATAGAGTGTAAATGCCTATAATCACTTCACCAGAAGAAACACGCTGACAACCCACAGGCCTGAGTTCTGGTGGAGTACCAGGGAGGAATGGGCATCATTATAAAGCTTTACAGCAAATAAGATTCACGGGAGATATCACAGTTCTTGTGAAACCTCTCAAAGTCCCCAGTGAAGAACACACTAAGCAAATATGCCCTGAAGACCATTTGTGTGCGCTTGGTCCTTACTCAGCATAGGAAATTCCCCCCTGTTCTTTTCAGCTTTCTGAAGACTCCTATTATTCGAAAAGTTTATTTCACTTTACAACATAACATTTGCAAATGAAAACCCACATGGAGTCACATCTGTTTATTTGCAGAATTCTTGGCGCTAAACTAAATGAGTTTTAACAAGATTTTCAGGTAACAATATAACTAGGCATAAGACAACAGAGTCTCTGCCGCACTCTCAGGAAATGCAGCAGAAAATTTGTAGTTTGGAAAAGGAAGTGGGAAACATTGCTGGAAAGCCTTTTGTGTCCCAGCCAGAGGTACAGGCTGCAATCCCATCACCAAAATACCCCCTTGCAATGCTGGGACTCGGACATCGTTCTCAGAAGGCAATCAACCAGACAGCAGTCCTCGCATTGCCTCCAATGATGAAACTTCAAATATTAACTTTCAGGTAAAGCAAAAACCATCTTTTTCTTTTTTTCCTCTTCCTTTTGTATTTCAACCCTCTTCTTTTCCCTTTTTACCTTAAAAACATTCAGAAATTAAATTGTTTTCATCAGCATCTAGTCCACAGAAACCAATTACATGGCATATAGTGAAAAAAACATGAAAATGCAACTACAAATGCTCAAAAACTTATGATCATTAAGGGGTTTACATCCAGGGGTAGGACAAAGAGCAGCCTTTTCTTTATTACATTTAAATTCTTTAACTTCAAAACACTTAAGTAAAGAGTAACTCAGGCACAGAGTAACCAGAATGAAACTGCCACCAAATATCAAACTGCTGAAATGGCAAGTGACTAGACACCTACTAAAAATTTTGCCCTATAATATCCTATATTCTGGGAAAATTTCACTGAAAATTTCACTAAAATTTTAGGCAAAGCTGTTAGAATATGCTTATTAAACATCTTCAATTTGTAATATAAACAGTTACTACTGACTAAATACTTAATATGAGACTGTTGAGAGACAGCTACCTCATATGTGAAAGAAAATAAAAAGCACATCAAACCATTAATAAGTTCACACTCATAAGACAAAACCTCATCAAAGGCCTTTTGAAATGCTTCAAAACCAAGACTTTACACTTTCTCTTATAACCTGGTCTAGAGAATTCATTTTTGGCCATTAATATCACTGACACAGAGCCTGAAAATGTTGAGTTGTCATGCCACAAGAGGACAAGCCACAGAGGTCACACGTCCAAAATGTATGCGAGATCGTAGCGCAACTACAGGCGGCTCCAAACCGCTGCCCATTTTGCATACCCTGCTGCCTGCTTCCCCTGCCTCTGGATGTAGCCGGCCCAAAGAAACCCACATCCTAAGCCGCAGGCCAGCAGGCACCTGGGCTGACTCTTCACACAGGACGACAGAGTGCTTTAAATTTACCAATGTCAGGTGGACATCCTCAAAATTTGTATAGCTTTTAAATGACGAAATTACGACATCCTTCCTGACCTTTCCTTCAACAAAGGTAATGCAAAAAAATTAGC
>NW_008824359.1:4932627-4958182 GCF_000699105.1 Pygoscelis adeliae | reverse complement strand
TTTTCCTAACCCTTACCACTGCATTTGAAAAAAGGGGACTGTCAAGGTGGGTGAAGCACGAGTTTCACCTACTCTTCTTCAGCATAGATTTAATGAAGACAAATGATCACTTCCTGATGTGACTTCTCAATACAGTACATGTTCTTGAGACTCGATGACACTCATTTTTTATTCTCTTCATGCAACTCTGCTCACACAGCTGGGGGACTAGATGGCTTTGAGTGTGCACACACGTTAAGAGCAAGAGGATATTTAAAAGAGGAAATATCAATGAAATCTCCTTCCATCCTTTCACCCATCAGAGAAATACACAATTAGGAGCTCTAACGAAGCATTATAAATGATTCTTCGCACCTAGCTTGAAAAAAATGACACAACATTATCTTTTATTCTGGAAAGTTAAAAATGTCTGCTACTGAAGTGGCTGATTTTTAACTGTTCTTTAACTTCTGAATTTACTAGCTTCCTGATGACAAGATAAAAAAAATTCAAATCACTGATATAAACATGTAGCATTATATCTTCCTTCAGTCAATAATGCACAGGCAAATATGTAGGAAGAAATCTGCTTTTAATTGGCCTGATTGAAGAACTTTTACAAATGAAGTACATTATTAGTTCTTACTTCAAAGGCTATAAACAGAAGTTGCCAAAAATAGTTTTCATGGTGGCAAATTCTGTCAGCCCTCACACATTTTACTGAAAAATATATAGTATTTTGTTAACTTTCTTGCAAAAACAAAACACAGCAAAGTGTTATGCTTTGTTATGCAGTCAAAGAATCACATTCAAAACCTTTCAGGAAATCAAAGAGAGGTTGAACTTTATTTTACTTCAGACCCTTTGGGTCAGAGAGAAAATAATAATTTAACAATAACAATTAAACACATTGATTTGTTTCATGTTATCAAGTAACTTTCTTACTTGGCCTACATAGGCTATAAAAACTTTCAAGAATAAGACTTCTGCTTGGCAGAAGTACACACTATAGATGATCTCTCTTGCTTCCTATCCAGCCTAATTTTTAAAAATTAGGCTGGGACATTTCATCTCTAAAATGAAGGGTTTGGAGCACATTAATTTGAGCTTGAAAAACAGAACTTACTACGAATTGCAAATAATTGTAGAAATAAACTTGAAAAATTGCACTTTAAAGAAAAACCTATTTGATACTAAAAATGTTTTAGCTAAATCTAAATAAAGATGAAGATTTGGGTTTGTTTTTTTTTTTTAAATAACAACCTGTACAATCCTGTTAGTGGGGAAATGAATAAAACTGATTAAAGAGGTGGTTTTTTATTATTATTATTATTTTTGAGCTAATTCAGTTTTCCAAACTGCCTTTCAACAAAGCTAAGTTTGCTTAGCTTCTCAATGCATGCATTCTGTAATTGTATTGATGGTTACATATAGTACTCCATAAGCTTTATTTAACATTTACAATATATACCAGCATTTGTTAAGTGTCTATTAATCCTCTTTACATGCTTCAGTCACAGTGAACCAGTTAATATGGATCTTTATATTCTAATCAGCAAAAGAAATGTCACCTGGAAATACACAGATAAGTTTCATTGGTCCAAACTCAGAAAGAAATCTCTCTGCAATCATACATATTTCTTATTTCTGACAACCCTCCCCAAATAAAACAGATGGAGAAGAATTTTTGTTGTTGTTGTTGTTCATTTCTAGTCATCCTCTGCCTGCAGCTTCCCCCGAGTAAGTCCTGCTCTTGTTACCACACTTTGTGGTACAGAAGTGTCCGATCAATGTCTAGTCTCTGTTTTCATAGATGTCACCTCAAAGATGCTTGTTTTGAACTCAGTCTGTTATACGTTTATAAATGTTGAGAAGTGTTCAGGATCATATGAAGGAACTAATTAAAAGTGGTGATGTTTCTTTAAAAAAATGCTGATGGATAATTTAATCTAGATAAAGTAATTACAAGATTATAAACTCATTAAACTATTACTTTAATGAAACCATAAAGATCAGTAACACAAATATTCCTCACACCTCTAAAATACAACCTGCATCTCAGCCACATGCTGGGTCTAGATAGTGCAACATCACCATACAACTATTTAACACACTTGCTTCTTTTTAATATAACCTCCTGCTAGCTTCTTCACTTGTCTTTTTGGAGAAACTGCAGAGGAATAAACCATAGGGAAACTTCCAGCCCATGAACACTCAACATTAATTCCCTTGGCCCTCCCGGGAAGAACGTCCTCACCAAACGGTAGCACTGGCCAACTCATGCATTGCGAGTTTATGTTAATCTACTTCCTTATGAACTTTCTGCACGAATAAATCCAAAAGGTGTAAAACTTCCCCCCAGTCCGCAAACACAACTCTCTGGGAAGGGCCGGAATTTGTGTATATTACACTGGCAAGCTAAAAACTCCCTAAGATCTTGCTTATTCATAACTGAACATAAGGTCTGCAATTGAAGAACAAAATGAATCTGAATTACAGGCTTTTTCCTAAAGAATGGTCATCAGGAGTCTGAGCTGGATTAACCTTACATCTGCCATGTATAAATATATACATCTGCATTTCTTCATAGCCTTATGACAACATTCACAATCTTCTTCTACCTTATGCTTAGCAATGCAAAAGAGTGAAAAACAATTGTTAAAAAAAAAATCCCAAATTCCTGGCTGAGGTTTTCTAGCTCATGTGCTACCTGAACTCCAGCTGGACAGGGCTGCTACCACCTTCCTACGAGACTCCCTATGTGCTGAATTTGAAATCTAAATAATTAGGCAGGAAAGTGATGGAATCCAGCACAGAGGCAACAGCACAGCTATGTGGAACCACACCCCAGGTTTCAAATAGAGATATATATTTTAAAGCAAGAACACCAAATCCAACTATAAAGCCCCCTTCTTTTTGTGTTAAGTGCGGAATTAAGCTTGAATCCAGAGATAAAAATCACAGTGCAGATCCATCTTTTACACGCAGGTCATTTTGATCCTCTGGCTTTTCTATTATCATCTATAACCTCTAAACATCCTACATCCATAAGAGAAAACAAGTTTCCTTCAGTTAGTACTTTTCAGAACAGATTTAACAATTTTAATCAACTGACCATTTATTAATTTTTGCCTCAAAATCCATTTTTTCCTTGAAGTCCATGGGTTTTATCTCAATATTAAGATGAAATTTACATGAAAACAAAAAAATTGATAGCATCCGTCTTAATTAACCCAGTGCTAAGCTTTGCTTCCCTTACCAGGAATGACCTGCTTCGCATAAACTCAGTTCTTGGTATACTTATGATTTAATTCATTTTACATTTGTAGCACAGACCAAATGTCCTAAGCCAAACAAAAAAAGAATAAAAGGATAGCAAGCTCACGTATCCAAGTATGCACTTTCAATTTACTCTAAAATCAGATTTCTATAAACAAAAGTCTTGATGTAAAGCATTTTATAAAAATGGATGAGAACAAAATTGGCGGTTTTTGCAGAGCATAGCAGAACTGGAAACTAAAAATATTATTTTAGGTGGTGAAAACAAAACTTTTTGCATATGTAAGTGAATTATGGTGGGTTTTCCTGTTGCCTGTAATTTAGCTTCAGTAATGAACAGCTTTTTGGGTCTTTCTGTGTTTTGTTTTGTTTTTTTTTTTTCCCCTGGGGAAGAGGGGATTTTAGCATTTCTTAGAAGTCAACTGAGAGGAACAGCATCTGAAAAAGATAAAAACAAGTACTGATAAAATAATTAATTTGGTTTCAACACTGAGGCTATGGAAATGCTGTTGTAGAAAACCAAGGGCAAACATGTGTCTTAATTATAAATCCTAATCCTCATTTAATTGTTTAGTTTCCACAAACTTCCAAAATTTAAAACTAAAACAGCTTATGACTGCTTCCTACAGTTTCTAAATGATGCTACAATTCATATTTTTGCATTGCATCTTTGTCAATACAGAGGAATTTCTTTTTTAAATCACAAGTCTTGGCAACTACTGCATTTTACTGGAAAGGTTATTTACTTAAAATAATTTCCCTCCCCTTTTTTTTTTAATAAGAGTAGGAAATAGTAATGATTATATCTAACATTTCAATCATGTTTTGTAAATTAGGAAATCACTTATTAAAAGGTGAGCAATCATTGTCCTCAGTGAAGTATGGGAAAAGTACTGTGAAAGTAAATGACATTACTTTTTCACGATCACCTAATAATAAGGAAAACAAATTCAGTTGCAAGTAATATCGATTTTCCAAAACATTTTTCCTTTGCCAAACATACGCCATGCGCAAGACCAACAAGATTTTTAATGGCCTTTTTTACACTCCTATTTTCAGCAAAACTTCCAGGAAGAGGACCGAGAATTTTGCTTTAAGCAAAGAACAGGGACTAGGTCCACAGAAACATCTCAGATGGAGATAACAGTTTCAAGGAAGGCTTCAAGAAATTTGATCCACAGCAAATACAAGCCGGTGACTGAATCAGAGTTTGTGATGGAAACTTTATCAAGGGAACAGAATAGCTCATAAGACTATCTCAATAGCTCGGCTGATAGCTAGCAATAAAACTGCACACACTTTACTACTTACTCATGAGAAGCACATCAGTGGAGTGACACAGGGGAATTTACCCTTTTCAATACAGTTGCATCTTATAAACTTAACAAAGCTCCTACTGGTGCTTAATGAAGGCATAAGTATCATAGGTTCAACAAGTCAAAGTGAGAGGTTCTATATGACTTGCAAGATTTGAGCACCCTTGGTGGAAAAGTTTACATAAGAGCAGCAATAAAAGTGTCAACTGAAAGTCAGAATTCAATTTCCTTTTCTGATGAAGATACTATTTTACAGCACACAGAGCCATTAAGGTCCTATAAAACAATCAATAATCAATGTACCATTTGTAAACAGAGGAAATAAAAATAAATCATAATGGTTAGCAGTGATGTTCAGGAGGTACATCAAAGGTCTGAGTTACTACAAAGATGACATTTTGGTGTACCTCAAAAATACTTTGTCTCTACCAGCTTCAAGAGTTGATATTTAAAAAAAAAAAATTGACATTTCCAGTAATTGCCTCATTTTTAGATCCATCATCCCTGTCCATTTTTATCTCACAGTATGTTGTTGAGATTTGCTCAAATGCATTTAAAATTTTTGTTTAAAGTGGCACTTTCTTGTCTAAGTAAGTCTAAGTAAACTGTTCCATAGAGAACCGTGTCAACATCCAAAGCAAACCTATACTTACAGAGACGTGCTACTTGTACTCTCAATAACAGTGGTTGCCTAAAAATGAATCTGTGTATCCCCAGCAGTGAGTGACTGTTCCAAATTTCTAAGTGGCAATGGTTTTGTATTAAAGTTGACCTGAGCAGCAAAATCCTTACAAAGCTTAAACTGTTAACTGCCCACAGCTTAGAGCTAATCTCCCTTTTCTTCCTCTGTGTTGTATTTTAAAATGACAGTTATTAAGGCTGCTGATTTCAGTGCAATGAAGCAAGTATTTCTTATTATTATTTCAGAAGTCATTGCAAGACTTCTGAAGATTCAAGTTTTGAAGGGAGTCCTCCTAAAATCTCACAGCTACTAGGAAGTATTAGTTAAATAATTTCCATCATTTTCAGTAGAGTAGAGGTATAATCAGAAAAAAAACAAAAGATAAACTATGGCTTAAGAGTACTTATCCTGACTGAATAGCCCATATTCGTCAAAATACAAAATTTCCCAGCGCATCCACGACCATCCTTATTGATTTTGATCGCTACAAGGGTGGCAACAAATGACCTTGTCATAGGTCTTACGCACTGACTATTTCAGATCCATTTCAATATCTGCAACAAATCCTTGCTGTAAAAGCAAAACTCATGCAGAGCAGTGAAAGTAGCACAAATTGCAACAGTGGCAGGGCAGGATGTAAAGCTATGGTCTTAGGGGAGGGTCGTAACGAAAGTGCTAGTGAGCTGTTACAGGCATGCAACCACAGCCAGAGCAGTGCATGAGAGTCAGCTCTATAAACTGCTGACTACCCTAAAGAGCCCGTGAGATTTAGAAGTTCAGAGATGGAGATTTGGAGAAATTTTTCATAATTGTTTACGGTAACACTCGATTTTTAGAAGTTCATATTGTAGATGCACATCTGTAAAGCTTGCTGCGGCTAGGAAGAATGAAAAATATCAGAGCATCAAAAAATCTTTGGAGCGGGAAAGGGAAGAAAGGATAGAAACCTCTTGCTCGCATGCCTGATCCCAGACCGATAACAAACCCAGAACGGTTCTTCAAGGAGATCTTTACCCTCAGCCCATAATCTGCATCGCTCATCATGTATCATCACCCAGAGAACAGCATGAAGAAGTCCTGAAAAAGATCTTAAGCACTCAAAAGCTTCTCACTTGTAACCGGCTGTCTCAGTTTATGTAATAAATCACCTCTCCCTACAAATCCTGCTTCACTTAAATCAATCTCTATAAGTACTCAATGATCACTTAAGTCACCTAATTTATTTCAATCAAAGTTTTGGAAATAGGCCACGATTATGACTAATAATTAAGGCTATTAGGGGATGGCAAAAAAACCGCAAATTCAGTATAAAATCACACACAATTCTTAAGACTCCTTTTACATTACTGCTAAGTAACCATTCTTCCCCCCCCATCCCTGATAACGTTCCAGTTAAAACCATCACTGCAACAAAGCAGAGGAAAGGGATTCCCAGCTTGTCAGCTCTGGTGCCCACCTCTTGCAGACACAGTATCTGTTGCCAGAGAGGAGATCTTCTTGAAGAAGATCCTGAGCAAGACACGCTTGTTGAACGACGTGAAATATTTGCATCTCGCCAAGTGCAACCCTATCTTCTTATAAGGGCTCCCGGGATCGTGCTAAGTGATACAACAGGCATGAGCCACCCCCAACATACCAGTTTTCACAGAAACATGTCGTAACTTCCTACTCCATGGTCGATAACTTTGCGAAACCAGGCTTCTGGGACAATATTTTAGATTACAGAACTCATTGTCTCTAACAAATATATTAGTGATAATAAAACAAAACATCCTAAAGACAGAAAAAAAGATGAGCATGAAGTTTATTCACATCACAGAGACCAATCTCAGAGGCAAAGCAAGAAAGTGATGAAACCCAATTTTTAAACAACGTGTAAGTTTTTGCTTGTGCTTCTATTTCTCTGATATTTCAAACAGTGGACTCCATGACACATCAGCTGCATAAGCAGCTATCTATCCATCCATCCCTGTCACATGCCCCCTTACCTTTTGCCTGTGAGGCAAGGAACAGCGTGTGCCACATCTAAGCCACCAGCAAGCAGGTGCTGCTCGGCTGCTTGGGGGCCAAGCAAACTGCTCCTTGCCCATACATTGTGCCCATGAGGGGGGGCATTTAATATCTCTGATATCTTCATCACTCAGCTAAATATGGTTAAAATATGCCAATGATTTTAACTGACAAGACAAGACTAACAAGCAAGACAGTGCAACTGCCTAAACTCATCTTCTTAGCGTACCACGCTAGAATGGAAATCCTTAGTTACAACCATCGTGCACAAAAGAGAATTTCAACACTCAGTAATAAAAGTAAATAATGTTGTCCTTTAATCACACTTTGATGTTATCTATAAATAAAAAACATCATCAGTGGTACACGCCTTCTAATTTGTACATAGTGCTTTTCACTTACATGTAAAGTTACTTTAGCGATACAGGCAAACTGTGATGAGTACAGCTGAAAGATTTGCTCAAGATTACAAATAACACCAACAGCAACGCTGAAAAGACTGGGTGTCTGTTCTTTTGACGCCCAAGCCACCACTCCGACCACATGGCATCTTGTCTCCTATGTAACAGTTTCCATTGCTGGACCTCAAGGCGTTTTTTATGTGAAGTTTGGCTGGACCCTGGGTACTTGCTTTAAAAAAAGCTTTTATTTTCTCCTTCTATACAGTCTTACCCTTTGTCACTACCTAATTATCTCAGTGCATGAATTACCAGTTCTTTTAAGTCCAAAGCCTAATCGATGTGGAAAGGTGGGTGCAGGATCAGGACGCTGCACAAGTGCACGATTTCTGCTCCTGTACCCCACTACCAAACTGTGTGTTGTGCTTGGGGGTTTTCACCAGTGGGAAGTTTGGAGGCGGGGAGAGCTGGGCAGGGGGGGTGGTTCACTTGTTTTTAAGAACTGAGGAAGATATGATCATATCTCACCTAATCTAATGACAAATCAAATTACAATTTGGTTTCAAACATTAAAACAAAGCTCTGATATAACTATAGAAACACCGCTGTATTTTAAGCCATCTCTCATTTTTGCTGTTATCATACCAGGTATTAATTTAAGCAAAGAAGAATTGCTCGCTATTAAAAAAGATCCTAAAACTCTGATCTATGACCAAGTATCTGGCTAAAATGTACAAGTAACTAAAAAGATGGGAATGGAAAAGGGATGTCTGTAGTTGCTATTTCTATGGAAAAAAGTAAGGGCTAGGTCTTTTTTTTTTTCCTTCTCCCCAAACCCTCAGGCATCAGACCACCCAAAGACATTTCAACTGGTCAAAGCTCAGAAATTGTAGAAGGAAGTCCTCTGGGGCTAAGGATACAGTACTCTTTCCAGAAGAACTCTTTCCAGAAGAAACTATGGTGGGTCTCACTGAGGTCCTTAAAGCTGAGACCCTTTCTAAGATGCAAGACTAAATTGATTCTTAAATAACTTTCTGAATTTAGAGATAAGAAGTTCATTGACTTTATAGAATGCTTTATATTTAGTGAGTAGGGACCAACACAATGCCCTTAAAAAAAACCCTAAAAAATTATGGTTAACTGACCTACAGATTAGCATTCATCAGATCGTCCCAAGGATAAACGCATTTCTGAACCCTACCTGTCTGAATATGACAAAAATCATACCATAAATCACAGAACAAACGCACAAACAAGATCCACTTTGAGATCACCAAGACTTGCTAGATCCAGATTTAAGAGTCCCTAAAAAAGAAGCAATTAACTAGATGTCTTAGGACAGAGACCAGGATTTGGGATAAGGTTTGTTTCAGTATTTAAAGCCGTTTGAACATCACTGGGATAATCAATTTTCAGTCACTGCAACAATTCTTATCTTTACGATGAGAGAAGTAGTGGTCCACTTGGTGCTTAAACTCAGAGCAGACCTAGACCAAAGCAGATTAGCTGAACTATAGGATCATAATATCTCAGTGGCAATCACAGGCAGCTAAAACTTTTAACAGAGTCCTAGTAGAGGGTCACTGTCAGGATCATGCATCTGGCAAACTGCTAAATTTCTGCCTTATCTGTAACAGTGGGATAAAATCCATTTATCATAAGCATTACCTTGAACGTTAACTGATATTCACACATTAATCTAAAATATACACATCCTATTAAGACACCAATTCCCCGTATCAGAAATCTAAATACCAGCTATGTAACTAATTGGCAATTACAATTAGGAGTAAAGAATATATTATGTAAACAGTACTTGAGTTTCTATTGGGCTAGTGTAAGACTTTCTTTTGAAGCAATGACATGATAAAATAATCAGATTTTCACAGTGTGTAAGATCATCTAAACCTTGTCAAATAGAGCATAACAAAACAGGAACGCCATATCAACAGAAAAGTCATTTTGACTATATTTATCTTCTAAGTATATTCAATTTTTTAAAGTTTTCTAAACTGGGGCATATACCAATTTACTGAAAAATCCTGTTAGAATGATTTTTTTGAAAATATCAATTAACAGTTATTCTTTTCACACTGGAGGAGCATTGCCATTTTTAAATGACGTGCTTTTAGCTCAAGATCCAACTTTCACTGTCGGTCCACAGAATTCAAGAATGTCTGGCTTTTGGCATTCAAGTCTGAGTACAAATTAACATAATTCAAACAGTAGCCAAAACACAGCTTTTCTGAAGTGAATCTCCCCAAAACTTGTTTTTTATATTTTTATATTTGACCATTTGAAAGGTCATAAAAATTGTATTAACACAACTTCCTGAAAATGCAGCAAAAATATTTTGTCAAAAACAGCTCTAAAGCTGGCACACCAAATATCTACTTGATACTAAATAGGGTTTCCATTTTTATGGAAAACCTTACCATTGTTTACATTAATTACTATCAAGAGAGTTTTCTAGAGTGTTTTTATTATTTAATTTCCATCTGTGAATAATTTACATTATCTTCTAATGAAAAACATTCCTTATATTTTATTTCTAATGTATTGTTACAAAACCTTCCCATCTGAAGCTATTAACACCTCAGTAACCTTGTATACATATACATATGCATTTTTATACATATATACACTTATCTAGTAGTTTTTAAATCTTGTGACGGATAACACATTCTTTAAATACTGAGGGCTTTTTTATTTTTAATATTTTGGGGACAACCATAAGGACTTAATGAACTGGAGTTAGGAGGTTCATTGACAAAGCGAATTCAACACAAAACTGTCGAGTTTATGTCTACAATATTATTTTTGGCAGCAGAGTTCTTTGATAGGCAGAAGATGCAAAGAATTACAAGCACTGCCTGAAGAAGGCCGTGTAGAAAGAAATACTATTTTATTAGGGCTTAGTAGTGATGTGGGTTATAAGGAGACCCTGATAGTAGTGTGAGACTATCTAACCCTACTCACAGCTTAACACAATAATCCCTTTCTAATTAAAACACTTTGGAACAGACACTTATAGTTGTTTTTTCTAAAGAAGTACTCAGTGAAACTTTTCAAAAAAGTAACTTTATCAAAGTGTTCTAACTCCCGTGAGAATGTGCTCTATCTTCCTCTACTTCTTAAAAATAAAAAAAAAAATTGCAACAGATCCTTTCATCTTGTACTGACAGCAAATATATTGAACATACAGTGTACTTCTTGGAACTGAGATAAAGTGCCATTCATTGTCAGAATTTAAAACTAATATTAAATTGACCTCAACTTTTAAAAAATACAAGGGCATATAATTTTTTTTAAATTACAGTATTTTGTTACAGTAAGGTAATTCACAACCTCAGAAAGTAACTGTCAGTGGTATGCTTTATTTTTACTCTTTGCTGAGTGTAATCATACACATGACCATTTCAACACCATTACTACTCACTGTTTGTATAATTAAATTTGAATATCCTGTAAAAACTACTACAGGTAACGTTTACTGGTGGATCCCAAAATACAATAAATAGATGATGGGTTCAGATCAATTATTTAAATAAAAATTGCATCCAAATGCAAGGATGGTCACCTGAAATCAAAGCTAGAAGACTGGATCCAAAAGCCAACAACTCCGCACAACTCAGGACTACAAGAAAAAAGTAAATAACCCACTAGGTTGCAGGACCAGGGCAGAACGAGCTCCATGTAGCCAGCACAGTATCACAGCAAGAACAGAACTCAACAGCATCGCTGAGATCAGAAGCGTAACTGTATTTCTCCTGTACACTGGAAAGAGTTTTCAAAATTTCGAATGATTATATACCTATAATTCGAGTCCTAGAAAGAGCTGAAATTTAAAAACTTGTTATAAATCAGAATTCATTTGATTTTAAATTTATATTAAGTAATTATAGTTAACATCCAAGAAAGCCCAGATCAAAAGACCTAGATCAAAAGCCCTAGATCAAAAACTGGCTACAACTAAAATCAAACGTAACAATCAATTAAATTATTGAACCATGGTACATATTATGATTTAGTTAGCAAATTCATCAGCCTCCACAAAGGAGCTGCCACATTACAATGACAAGTTTATACAGAGGGTTAAACCATGTTATCATTTTGGACTCTTTCTAGGCTTATAATCTAAACTAATTGTGTAATGTAATTTAATTACTTGGGTTGAGTAAAAGAAAAAAACTTACACCTGCTATTTCTGAAATGTTATGAGACTTTTTTGTAAACAAAGGAAAATTAGAATCGTTAGTTGTTTTCAGAGCAAAATATACAAAATGTAGTATGGTATTATCTGTGGCAGGACCACATTCACCATTTAAATGGCAAAGAAATTAAATATATCTATTTTAATCAAATTATTCAAAGTATTAGATGCTGCTATATCTGGAGAAATAATTTACTATACAGGACAACTTTTAGGGAACAAATAAAACTGGCATGCCAAAATAAGCCAGAATTATAACACTGGATTTCTAGCCTCCTACAAGCTTTTATTATCTCTATAAATAAGATTATGGTTAATTATCTATCTCGTATGACATTTACAAGGAATACTTAAGCTAGAGAGAACTGGTTATACAGAATCTGATATAAGAACTGTTTAAAGTAACTGAAATATCCATATGGATAGCATGAAAATATAGGAGTGAAGGTATTCCTCCGAGTAGCTCTATTTGTCCCAGAGTTTGATTACCCCAGACAATACAGACGAAGGTGTGAAGACAACACAATTCTGATTTCGAAAACCCCTCTGCAGCATTCCTGTGCAGAGACACAGTTACGAGTCTGTCTTCAGAAGGACTCCTACCATTCTAAAAATACTGTCCCACAGCTGTTTAAAATTTATTTTTTTAGACCATAGCACCACTGTTTGGTTGTTTCCAATTTCTGAAACCACAAATAGTAAAAGTGTACTCAGTCTACTGCAAACATAAATAGCAAATGCACGCTTCAGCACTTTTAAAAGGATATGGAAATTGGCAACAAAAATGCAGTTCATGTTGAAAATTTACGAGGGCCCTGCCATATTTCTTCAGAAATACAATCAGGTAAAAATTAGGAAGATCTCTACCAGCTGGGTGGCATTTTTGTGTTTTCTTTACTTATATTTTTTTAAACTGAAAGACTTTCATTATGCAACTTCTGGCACTTGATAAAATAGAGCATGGTACCTTTGCTAAAACCACAGTTTCTTTGGTTATGTTTAGCATTACACAAACATCTTTCACCTTAGATATCCTCTTGCATTAGTGTGTTTAATTTCAAATACTCTAAGGCACATTACTTTTTGACAAAATTATTTTAATGGCAATCAGTAAATGAGATGTACAAATTATTTTTTCCCCTTCCCTAATTTCACAGGTCATTTAAAAATAATCCAACCCTTCACAATTATACTTTTGTATATTTGGAGCTTTATGTACATATTTCTATTAAAAGCTTAAGTAGTCCAATAATACCATATTTTTACATGGATCTATTTCAAGAAACACAGCGCATAATGTCAAAGTATCTTCTAGGTAAAGGTAACAGTAGACATATTAACAAATGTGATTACATTCTTTTGATGAACATCAGAAGTCTGAAAACCTGAAGGAAATGTCAACATTTTTTCATCTGAAGTACACTTCTTGAAAGAAGTCTGGATCCCAAGGAAGTTGACGGGAGTTTGAAGTCAACGGGGCTGAGATTTCAGCCCTACCGTGTGTGAATTCAAGTGAGCTCACTAAGGAAAATATCTATTTAGAGTGCTATTTGTGAACTATTTTATCCTGACATAAATGCAACTAGAAGTAGAAACAGGTAATACTCCTTTTGATCAAAAGCAGCATTTTGGTAGTTTCTATAGCAATAGAATGTTTCTATCAATGGCATACCACTAGAAACCCTAATCTTTGAGATGTAACAGTCCTAAAAAAAAAAAAAAACCCAAAACACACACACCATAGTAATCCATGAGTTCACACCAACAAAATATTTTAAAGTGTATATATTTTATAAAGGACGGAGAGAACTTTTTTTCCTAATCACTTGCAGCTAAAAAGATAAGCTAAAAATATATACAACTTGTTATAATTTGGGAGGAATTTCTTTTGGTGCAGAGGTTACTTACTACAAGCTTTACTAACCACGCAGTCTGGAGGTTGCATGGGCATATATTTATGTTCTTTAAAACAATTCCATGCACTTCCGAATTTTTGCCTGAGTAGACATTTTGTGTATTCGCAGAAACCAATTTCCTAGTAACCTTGAGTGAATTGCAGACATACATGCATGATTTTGCCATGTACATCATCTATAAAAAACAAACTGGAGATAAGACGATCACAGTCAGACTGAAATAAAAATCTGCCCAACAGGCCATAACACATTGGATAAAAGCCACACATGTTAAATACTGTTAGATACATTTTTGCTGTTGACTTGATAATTTTTTTCTTTCCAATTTACTAAATCTGAAATGCTACATGTTTCTGACAGTCAGAAGAATACTGTGATTAAAACAGTCCCAGGATATTCCTCGCCCGCCCCCTCCCCCAAAAATTGGAAACGGATAAAGTGCTCTTGTACTGAATTTCTCACTGGTACTTGACCCAAATAAAAATTCCCAAGCTTGGAGTTGAAGCCTCAAGAGGAGACATGAGTCTAGAAATAACAATGAAATTGGTATCATGAGCCTGCAAATGATGCCGGCTGCAGACATGGGAACAGGTCACGACCTCAGGCTGGCAATCACTGCTTGAAGAGGTGGCAGCCTGCCTTGAGCACGACTGAACTTCCTTAATATTTTTATAAGCACGTTAAGATTTATTTTAAGAATGCACCATAGCAATTAGTTTATAACATATGAAAGAAAAAAGTCAATTTAACATGAAATCACAACTTGGCACTTATCTGTGTTATTTAGCCTAATTTGAAGATCTTCTATATAGAGAGCGCCTTACATTTTTTATTTTGTTTTTTTATAGTTGATATATAGAGCCTGACTTTTTTTTAAAGCGATCATTACTATTTTTAGAATGAAAATTATATCCTGTAGAAATAAAGATTAAGAGAAAATACAAAACCTTCTCTTAATTAACAAACTGACATGCACGTCACACTGTATTACTATAGAATTACCTGTAGGATTGGGATTTTTTTTGATTCAGGGGAGCAGGGGGGACACTCGGTAATTGCTGTGCTTCAGAAACTTTGTGGAAGGTACAGTTCCTACTGTACTGGTTCTATACCATAACTCCTCCCCTGCTTCCCAGTAAGAAATAAGGCAGACTTGAAACTTTTTCTTTTTTCTGGTATATACACTGGATATTATGCTTTGTGATGGAAAACCTTTCCCAACTGCTCATTAGAAGAAAAATATTAGTTTAAAATTTAAACTGTTTGCGAAGTATAATTTTAACTAGGAAAATTCCTGTTGTAAATATAGAACTGAAATACTGTGATGTGGTTAACTGCACCTGCCACCCAAAAGGGTTTTGCAATATTATGCATACACTTTAAAGGAAAAAATGATTTGAGAGAAGCAAATAATGGCAAGCATACTAATAAATGTTTGATTAAATTTAAAGGAATCATTTAATTCCTTTTTAAAAAAATACTCCATCCAGTTTACTAATATCTACACATTCAGAATTTAAGTACCTACTTTTGCACTTACATTAAGAATAATATTTAAATACATGATTTTCTTGAAGGTCGTCTTCAGGGCTAAGACACACAAAAAAATAAATTTAACATAGAATCAACGCTGTTTGCCTATCTGTTAATATGGGCTTAAAGGATAAACTACATTTGTAAACCACAACTTAATATGGTACAAAAAAAAAAATCTTTAAGATAGTAAAAGATACAACCTAAGCTCACTGAACCTGGAGAAAGAAAAATTTGATGCTTCTAACCACAATGTACTGCACTCTTACACAAGAAAATGTTTTATACTACAAGTTGTAGTTAAATAAATGGTACACTCAATATGCACAGTGCAACAATTTATACACCTCACACAAAGCAATACTGAGAGAAGCAAAGATTTGATGCTTGCTACACTTTATCTTAACTACAAAAACATTCTTCAGAAGAAATAACATAGCAGAAGAGTTAAGAAGTAGAATGCCACTGGGAATATCACAGAAAAAAACAAAGAGAAAGTTTCAAGTCTGCCTTATTTCTTACTGGGAAGCAGGGGAGGAGGTATGGTATAGAACCAGTACAGTAGGAGAATGAGTGCAGATGCTAGTACAAGGAGATAGAAGACAGCACAGCCAGAGGGGAGCCAGAGCAAACAGGAAAGCCATTGGCTCTTCCAGTCCATTTTCCAGGGGGCTTTCTCAACGGAAAACATAAATTTTTTCAACTTATTAAGTCTTGTTTTGTTTTTTTCTTTAAAGGAGAAAAAAATTTAATCTAATTACTTCCTTCAAATCACCCTAAACAAATTTAAAAAAAAAAAGAAAGAAAAACCAAGAGAGATCTTCATTCTTGTAGGAATAGTCAGACATTTGGCTTTGGCTTCTAGAAATACGCCTGCTTAAACCAAACAGGCAGCAACAGAAATTGGTCCTTTCTCTGGGTACAGTATCTGTCAGCAACATTTACGATTTAAGAAAACAAGTTACACAGTTTTCCTTGAATACTTTTCAAAATTTCCTGAGCAGATTCTTGAGATGCAGCGGGACAGCACTGCAGCTAAATCTGAAAAAGCTGAATAAATGAAATTTATATGTTGCATTGAAGAGCTCTTTGGTGCTGAACATCAGCATAACTTCCACATAATAAATTATTTCCTTAATCTGATGCACTTGAACGTGCATGCCCAATATTAGCAACATTCTAACCGCTGAAATGAAAGGAAATAGAATCACCACTTTAACAACAGGCAGCAGGCATGTACTTCCTAATTTTAATAAGACCCTATCCTAAAAATTAAAGAGGTCTTCTTCACTAGAAAACTCAAACACGGAAGAATTTGGGCTCCAGTCCTTCAAAGACATACACAGGTAATAACAGGAAATAATGAGAAGCCCGTTAGAATTTACTGGCACAACTCCAAGCGCAGAAGTTCAGCTTGCCCTTAAGGATAAAATCCTGCTAACATGCACGAATTTGCTTAATCTGAGCCATGTGAGCACACCCATCGTCTTAAAAAGGAACTACTCTTGTGCGTAATATCTGGCACATGCCAAGCCTTACGGTACAAACCCTCTGGAACAGGGTCTGTCCTCCTATCTGCGTAAGGCCGCCATAATCATGACTGGGCTCTTTGAGTGCTACCACAACACAAACAAATAAAATTACACACAAAAACTCCATTAAACAGCATTTAGAGTTCGAAAGCCTGCATTCATAAATTGGGAAATGCCAGTCTTAAGATGGACTGCTTGTCTTAAGACGACATGTATTTTTTTCCCCCCTTTCAACTGGAAGAACGCCTGCCTCTGTCCCAGCCCGCTAACAGGGCCCTGGTGCCATGCCATTATCTTCCCGGCCCCTGGCTTCTCATCTCGGTTTCATTCCCCCTCATCCAGCAAAGTATGGTCTCCTCGCCCCATCAATCCATGTCTCAACCCCCTCCAGGCGCTCTCCAGCTTTCACAAATAATTGCATACGGCAAAGAAATTATGAGAATCCAGGGTTAAGCCAAAATCCTGGGTTCTTCCCCCACATCATGGAGGGAAGTATGTTCTGCTGCAAACAATTTATTTTGCTCCGGCAACTTAATATATAGTCTTTGTTTAAGTGTGATCCCATTCCTCATAGAGCAGATACCTGCCCTCACTTTCTTTTAATGTCCTCTCTATTTCAGTCAACCTAACCATTTTAATCTCCCTTCCCTGGTCCTGGGGCGCCAAGAGAAGGTGTCACTTAGAGCCTCTCTGAGCTGCCTTGTGACACCCCCACAGCCCTGGGCTCAAGCGTGCTCTGTAGGGATGCAACCGTGAGACCATTTCACTGCCCAGCTAAAAATCTTCCATTGAGTATGTGCAACCAGTCTCTTTTCGGGACATCTTTCCATATGGGAGATTTCAATTCAAATGGTTAAAGTGTGGCAAAGCTACTGAAACAGAGGAACCACAGCAGGTCGAGGAACCTTAAAACAGGCAGTGGTGCCGATCTGAGCCATACTGACACCATGGCTGGGTTATTTATATGAACATATTTATGTATTTCTGTTCTGAGAACTACTGCTCTTTATTTAACAATAAACACAAAATAAACACAAAAAAAATTCTTAAGTAAGGTTGAATCACATATTTCATAGTTCAGTAAGAACATGCTGGACTATCCAATGTGAATGACAAGAAATATTTCGCAGGACGAAGCAAAACTAATGTTTGGCTAATTTTCTTATGTTTTAATCCCATGCATCTTTCTACCATGCAGAGAAGCCTCCTGAAAGGAGTGCCACAGAGACACGGAATAAATGCAATAGCAGAAATACTCTCAAATAAGTATCTTGTTAAAATGTTGGTAAGGTCAGTAAATTGTTGGGAGGTTTTTTGCTTCCTTGAGGGTGGTAGAAGTTACAGAGCATATTAAATGCCTAACACAAAGTGAAAGTATAGGTCAGTTCTAATCATGAAGTCAGCAGTCAGCAGGAAAAAAAAAGGGGGGTGAGAAAGGTATGTAATCATTTAACTATTCTATTTCTGACTATTTTCAAGAAGCATCTTAAAGAAATGCCTAGATAAGGTATGCACAATTATTTTATATTTTTTAAAAATTACAACTTTAATGTAGTATATGTTAAGCAAAATCTACTCTGGTTAAATACTAGGAACGATGTCTTCTATATTAAAGTCTGTGCTCTTAACTAATCCCCTCATACATTTACTAATTTCTTATTTCTTCTCAGTTCTGCTACAGTTGTTCTTTCAATAATGAAGTATGTAACACATCTCCCCTTTCCCTTTCCCTATTTGTCTTTTGATATTCCATAAATAAAATACTTTTACCTATTAGGCATATAAGGCATATATAAATCAGAAATTCTGCAGAACAGGGCTTTTGAACTCGTATTCTCAAAGATCAGTTAAGAAATATGTTGCTCTAAGACCAAAGTCTTATTTATATGAGTTTGTGGCTTAACTGACAAGTAGTTTTCTGTGACAAGTAAGAGCAGACAGTTTGTATCTTAAATACCATAATCCAGTTTTCAACCCATGTAGACGTCTGGAAGGGAACCAGTCAGTAAAGTAAATTATATTATATCCCACTGACAGTCCAAATACAATCCATGAGATTCATTACTTCTACCAAAGACAAAAGAAAAAATATGGGAGAGGTGTGGGAGGGTCAAAAATATTTGCAGCTCACAAGATTGCTTAATCAAAGTAAACAGACTTCTATTTTTAAAAATACAAATAGCAGTTAGTTCTTAGTTTAAATGCAAAGGTGGAATATAAGCAATAGCTTGCTACATTTTTATGTGAGGCCATGGGCTAACTGTTTCTGTTTTACAAGCTGCCAGGAGTTTGACCTCTTTAATTTGCTGGGAGACATGGAAACAGCACCTCGAAAATTATATTTCTTAGCTAGTATGAATATTTTTTCTCTGCATTTCTTTTACATGAGTTTACGTAGTATTTATTCGCAAGAGATTTTCCAATTCTTAGATAGTGGTCTCTCACACATGACAGACTTCATTGATCTAGAAGCCAAGATGTACAGATAATTGCAGTCAAAGCTGCAATTTAGCCTTTTTAATTCAAAAGTAACATCTGAGAAGGAACATTTCTGCATGAATTAGAATGTCAAGCTAAATAGTACTTTCTTTTCTTTCAGTAACCTCTTCAGCTAACAGCCCAAACTGGACATTTACAAACTGGATTTCACCTTTACCCTAAGTGGTTCCATATGAATGAAGACAAATTCAGATATTTTTTTTTTAACAGGAATTATGAATACATTATAATTCAATCATTATTCATAACGTATCTTTTTGAAAATCAAACTAATGTAAGCTTTATGTATACAAAATATTATTTATACTATGTAGATGCAGACAGTTCCTTTTCTCACTCCCAAATGAGAAACCGAGCAAATGCCATTTGTAATTATAATACTAGACAGAATTTCCACATGAAGGTCTCATTATATTCTACAGAACAAGAAATTGGAAGTAAGGCACTAAATATGTAGCTTTTTTTTTGTCTTAATTGTACTCTTTGATTCTAGTCTAACAGCATTGTATTGAAAGTTACTCAAGTTGTTGCATTTTACAAAAATTACTAATAGTTCAAAAATTTTAGAAACAGGTAATTTTTCACTTAGCTCTATCTGTTCCCCTGAAAACGCCCACGCAGCCATCATTTCAGTTTGGTAGTATTCATATACGTGCATCAATGAGAAAAAATTCCTTTGTTTTGACTGAAACGGGAAAGCGAGGAACCGGGTATAACTTTGGAGCTAGTAACTCCTTTGAAAACGCTGTATGCATCGCAGCACTTTCAGCAGTTAAATTGAAATTTATTTCCATAACACACAAAAATGTTCTGCTTTTGCGAAAATAGGAGAAACCTCTTTATAAACTTGGTAGCTACAACTGTAAAAATATTTTAAGTTGATGCATAAGAGAACATGTTTTTATTCCATAGGCTTGTATTATGGGAAGCTTAAATACAGATTATCTCATTCAGTAACTCCCCACTTTACAGTAGTAGCAATTCATTCTAATTGCTTGGGTAGCACACTCAGGAAAAAGAGTATTTTTCCTTTTCACTGAATAATGTTTCATGTTCGGTTAAATGCAGGAAGTTACACCACCATTGGAATGCGATTGTCTGCAACTGCAGAGTTGCTTCTTATTCATAGGTTTGTGTTTAGCTAAATATTAAAGCGTTACCCATTCAGCATTACTTCTCAAAATATCTTTAACTTCTAACTAGCTAAACTAAAAAGGAATCTATCCACTACAATCAAAATAATTTTAAACCATGCATAATCGTTTTTCACAGAATTTTTATCCTCCTGCATGGAGCGGATTATAGTAAATGTAATTCACACATGCTGTTTCTTATTCAGAGGAAAACACAGAATAAGGATGTGGAGAAGTTCTAGCCAAATCTTCATTCAGATCCAAGATCCACGGACGCCACTGTAATTGAGAGACATTCACAACCAGATAGCTGTAGACTTCATTTTTGTTTAAAATAATACCTCTTCTACATGAGTTCCAACTAAAACATTAATGTTATTTAACTTCTAGCAAGCTGCCTTGAGCTGAACTTGCAACAGATTACAGTTTCTTGTTTTAATTTCGTTCAGAAAAGGACATTGCTTAAAACTGTATGCTTATATTCACATGTAGATTATGTAAACGTGCTGCTGCTTTTCAGACTACTATAAAATTATGTGTAGCTAATAACATTCTTCTTTCGGAATTTGACTTGCCTGGCAGTTGACAATGGAAAACGAACTATTCCTCCCATACCTCAATATATACACTTCACTATGCAAGTTATTCGAGTTCATCATGCGCAGCCTAAAAATGCCTACTCATAACGCCTAGCCCCTCAGAAGTCTGAACTGGGTAATTAACTGTCAAAGAAGCAGTTTTATTGCCTTCAGATTTCAAGTAAGTTGTGATTTAGTTCCACTGTTCTGAGATTCTGTGTTGTATCGAAAAGAATTATTTCAAAAGCCACATCTAAAATTTTATAATAAGAGGAGATATAGTGTTTGAATTATATCATTAAAATGTGTAAAGTAAAAACAACCCCAAGAAATATTAGAAGATGCATAGCTGCACAGTGGTTTTTACTGGGGCTCCTCACCTATGTGAGAAATGCTTATTTTAATTTTTAAAACATTATCAATTTAATATTGTTTACACTTCTAGCCTACAAAGAAGAAAACCTGATTAAAGCACCAAAATCAATTGATTTCCAAGGCGATCTTATTTTAAAATTAACTCTAAAATAACAAAGAGCTGCTCCCTCAGCTATTCCGTACATACTCTGCCGCTACTTCTCGGCTTCACCAAAGGACACTCCCCCAAACATCTGCAGCTGACTGAAGTCACTTCAGTCCTTTGATTGCTGATTTGAAAAGTTTATGCAAGTATTTACTCAGTTCAGTAACCTTACAACTTTAACAAACTTCCATTACTAAGTTGTGATTGGAAAATGCCCATAAAGACAATCACGTTTTAAAATTATTTCATCAGTTTCTCCTGTTTCTGATTTTCCACACATAGAATCCTTATAAAATTTTATTTGCTAAATTGATTTATAATTTCAGTTAACCATACCACCTTTTGTATAACTTTTAAGCAACATAACACACTTGAAACTGATGATCAGATGCCAAAAGAAAGGGGTATCCTTTATGCAGTGACTTCAGTCCAGTTTCATTTGGAATAGCAGAAGGCATCATGCCTCTCAGAATCCACAAAAAACCCCACCCAAACACAGTGCTTTCATATATTCAGCTTCATATATTTCCAAGAAAATAATATTCGGAGTAAATATACTCATTTTAGAAACAGAATCAACAAACAGCTTTTGACACACGGTAGCCATACAATAGCATTTAATACTTGGAAGTTTGTAAGAACAAGCTAAGGTGGCATCTATTTCCGGTGAGAACTGGTGAATGACGGAAGGATCAGTGGGGCGATGTCTCTGCCTCATGAGAACATTTTTAGAAAATGAAAAATAGGCTGCTTAAGTATTATTTTTCCCAAAAGTATTTTCCTGCTGTAATAACAAATATATAAAATTTCTTTTCAGAATTTTAGCATTATGTCTAAGGTAGCAGTAGCTGTTACTACACCATAATCTAGGCAAATGTTCCAGCTCATGTTTGAATTTGATTTATTAAACAATTATTTCATGGGTACTTGCTGAGATTAAGTTAAATGAAGTCAAATCACTGAAAATTCTACGGTGCTGAAACACTGAAATTCCAAAAAGTTATTCCAAAGGAGAAGCATTATTTTCCAATAATTTTAAGCTTCAACCACTTCTCCAAAATTTTCTAAATTATCACATTTTAAAAATATATCAATCCACAGTTAAATAACATCTTAGCCAAGCTAAATCCTGATGTTGCTTTTCTATCTTGCAATTATCACTAAATAACATTTTTCTCCTAAGATAAAATTGCAACTATTATATTTTTTAATTTGGATCAATATGGACTCTATTCCTAATCCATCTTTGAAGTATGTTTTTATTATGAGACAAAAAAGATCTGTTTTTGTTATGAAGTCTCATTTAAATGCATTTAAAGTAAAAATACATGAAACTCAGAAGTAGCATTTCTGAGCAAAACATTACTATTTAAATGAATAGCAAAGAATAAAATAGTACTTGAAAGCAAAGAATAAAACAGTACTTGAAAAAATCAGTTTCTTCTTTTGCACCTCTTAAGAGAGTTAAGCTGTAAAAATACCTACAGATAGAATAAAACAGCTAAAAATTTATTTGAAGTTATTTTCCACTGTGATCAGCAATTTTAAAAGTGAAAATAAATGACATTATCACGTGACAGGCCAGCATGAGACACGTAGCTTTAATATTGATTTGAAATAGCCATTTTCAAGGAACAGTTGAAATAACAGGGGCTAAACGTTCAATGTTTGAAGTAAGTACTGCTAGAAATGGCAAAAAAAGTGTCAATGGAAATTCAGTCACCACACAGACTCTTCATTTTCCAACATCAATATACTGAAGAGAAGGTCTCAACTTCAATACTCACATTCAAAAATTATGTTAACAGCACAGAAACCTATGCATTTTAAATTTCTATATTTGTTAAATTTGTTTTACTTTCTCTGCAGTACATTGCCCAGGCAGGAAAATAAAATTGGTAACCTCTCAGTACTTTAATTTATGATGCCACAATTCAAATCATAGCAAGTAAGATTTCACATAGTCAGCACCGAAGTAAGATCTGTAGACACTAAATGAAACATATATTTAAAGAGAAAAGAAAAAATGAGATACCATGCACAAGGTAAACTTTAAAATTAAATGAAAAATACATGCAGTTATAAATCAGACTGAAAGTATTAATTACAGTATGTTTGACTATGAAACACACTACCCAATGATTTTTAAATTGTAGCATCTCAGAAGAAATTTGAGTTAACAATAACAGAGTAACTTTTACAAGGGGCCATTACTCTATAGAGAATTAAACTACAAAAAACTCTCTATTCTTCACAGTAGCCTCCTAGACTCCAGTGTCACACCTGCTCATTAAATTTATTCTATCTTTTCCTCTAATAATTTTCTGCCCTCTGATGATTCCACACCAGTAAGACAATACTGTTCCCAGTCCATGCCACCATAGATATGTAGGACATTCAGTTGGGAAAGGGTACAAGCTGGTTCCAAACCACCTCCCTATCAAATATAAGTATATTCACTTTAAACCATAGTTGGATATAAACAGCTCTATGAATAGGTATCACAACTCCAGCTTCCCATAATTTCTCCATAAACATGCACATCATGAAGGGTCAGGTTCTTAATTTGGTACCGATGACTTCCGTCCCTGGTGGCACCTTGGTCCAGCTCAACAGGATCAAGGGGACAGAGCAACTACTAAGACGCTCTGGGGCCTGATACCTATTCTGTGGATGCAAGTTAAACCCCTGGGATGCAAGACCCATCCAGCTGGCTGCAGTCCAGGCTACAACTCCTCCCAGATGCCATGAGGGCACTCTGAAAAAATGGGCATTATTAGTAATACAGCCCATACTACACTGAACTTTTATATGGAATATAGGGGCAGAATTCAAGTGTCTGTCTTCCTAAACCTGTTTGTAGGTAGGAGACAGATGGGAGACAGATGCCCACTTCCCCAAAATAGGCATTTCTGAGCATATGTTGAGGAAGTAAAGCTAAGGATGCTGTAAACTATCATACTAAATACAATTATAGAATAATTTAGGTTGGAAGGCACCTCTGATCATCATTCACTTTAAATACCCACAGGGGGTGGTAAACTGTGTAAGTTCTATAAAAGACTAGGTAGTCTTCAAAATCTTATAGGACGTAACTGCTGTCTGACCCTTAGGTGGACTTGAGTGTCCAAATCTCAATTCAGGCTGACTAAATTTTGCTTAATACTGAGTTTAATTTTTCATTAATGCAATCCATAAGTTCACATATATTGAAATTTCCATTTTTCTGCCTCAAGCATTCTTTATGGATGCCATTAATGGAAACATACTTACTTGCACAGTCCAGTGTCCTGCCATTGCAAATAAACATCAACTATAAAGCCAGCTGCAATTTGAAATGCTCTACCTTCATTTCCAATAGAGCATAGCAACAATTTGTATATTCCAAAATCCATCTGTCTTTATCCCTACTAGCAAACCATATGCAATTCATTTTCCACCTAAACTCCTTAAACTTCTCTTCTGGCTTGTTCCCTTACTCAAAGTTTTCCAAGTGCTGATGAAACCATTGTACATTGCTGTCACTTCAAGGCATCATAGGTATTTCAACCTTTCAGCAGAAAATCTTCCAACAGTTTACCCTCACCTTTAAATTCAAGTTTTCTTTACCTAACCCTCACACTGTAACTATGCTCCTGCAAAAACCTGCAACTCGTTTCCTCCTAGAATCATAGAATCATTAAGGTTGGAAGAGACCTCCAAGATCATCGAGTCCAACCGTCAACCCAACACCACCATGCCCACTAAACCATGTCCCTAAGCGCCTCATCTACACGTCTTTTAAATACCTCCAGGGATGGTGACTCCACCACTTCCCTGGGCAGCCTGGTCCAATGTTTAACCACTCTTTCAGTAAAGAAGTTTTTCCTCACGTCCAATCTAAACCTCCCCTGGCACAACTTGAGGCCATTTCCTCTTGTCCTATCGCCAGTTACTTGGGAGAAGAGACCAACACCCGCCTCGCTAC
>NW_008824359.1:4844708-4932194 GCF_000699105.1 Pygoscelis adeliae | reverse complement strand
TTGTGGCCGAAGTGCAGGACCCGGCACTTGGCCTTGTTGAATCTCATACAGTTGGCCTGGGCCCATCGATCCAGCCTGTCCAGGTCCCTCTGCAGAGCCTTCCTACCCTCGAGCAGATCAACACTGCTGCCCAGCTTGGTGTCATCTGCAAACTTACTGAGGGTGCACTCAATCCCCTCATCCAGATCATTGATAAAGATATTGAACAGAACTGGCCCCAAAACTGAGCCCTGGGGAACACCGCTCGTGTTCGTGAACTCAGTTCATGAACTCCTGCTCAACACCTTCTTTCTGTCCTATTCTTTCTCCAGTATTAAACTTTTTATCGTTTCCTTCCCCTTGGCCACTCTGGACTCACCATTTCCATGAAGACTCTGACACAATACCCTTAGGTCCAACAACCTGTTTGTTCATGAAAATACACTTTATTTATTTTTATTTTGAAAGGTCATGCACAGATGATCCAGTAAGACTAAGAAACCGCAATATCCTACCCGTGGAGTGTTACAGTTTCCATGAGTGGCAGACTTACTCAGCTACTTTCTCTTTGATAGGTGACTGGATTTTTTGCCTGTTAGGTCAACTTGGACAGTAAGATTTCCAAAACAAGGTATGTCTTATTTTTTCTGAGAATGCCATAGACTATAAAGGTACAATACAAAAATTAGCTTAAAATATTAGGTCTTTGTAGCTAGTCACAATAGGGAATGTAAGTGAGAAGAGCCCAGCTTCAATGGACATGGCTGTGCTAGTGAACAGGAAAAGAAGAGTAAAAACCACCTAACACTTAGCACCTCTGAAAGATATTGTTGCTTACAGAGAACAATATAGATAAACTCAACTATCCTTTGGGATGTGTACTTTTATCATGCTGAA
This sequence comes from Pygoscelis adeliae, assembly GCF_000699105.1. Classification (NCBI taxonomy): domain Eukaryota; kingdom Metazoa; phylum Chordata; class Aves; order Sphenisciformes; family Spheniscidae; genus Pygoscelis; species Pygoscelis adeliae. The sequence goes on along the minus strand of NW_008824359.1, from coordinate 4,931,318 downwards.
AATTCAAATACCAGGTTTATCACCTGGTTTGGACAATTTTTACTAGTTAACTATTTAAAATGACTGCACGAATAACAGTAATAAAGAATACAAAAGCTGTAAGACAGGATGCTTCACCAAAATGATGATGGGATATAGAGACTTTTTACTTTGTTTCCTTTTCAAATATTATTCTGCGGCCCAAAACTAATACTTAAGGATGATCCGCACCTTACCAAAGAGATTTATATATAAAAACATATCAACATATGTTAAACTGAAAGCCCTATGTTATATCCCATAAAGAACATCCTACCATAAATTTGAAAGTGTTCGTAAAAGCCAGCATTATCTGTCCTCCTTTGAAAAGTGGGTAAGTCAGATACCGAACAAATGAGGTGCCCCAAGACCATCCACGCTCATCCTAGTAGAGAACAGAGCATGCAGACAAGCCCACGTCTTTTCAGATTGCTTTTCAGACTACATGGGCAGAAAATAAAAAGATTTAAAATACCAATTGATCTACTGCTATACTAAATAACAGTGCAATATTTTTATGAACCCTCCTAGTAACTTGAAAAGTATGGCTGATGAAAAGATGCTGCACAAAGATGAATGAAAAACATATTGCCATACATACTAAACATAATTTGTTACGTTAAATTTTGCTGTACCATAATAAATTTAAGCAAGCCAAGAGCACACTGTCAAAAACTTTACAAACCTGAAAATTAAACCTTTATAAACCAGAAAAATGTCAATATAATGGGAGCAATTAACTGCAGGAAGAGATTTTAAAGACTAAAGCTATGTATAAATGAGCAGCATGGCTCACAGTGACAGTATCTAGCCATTCAATGACCACCCAAGTACAGAGGAGGTTAGAAGCAAGTAACATATTTCCTGCAACAATCTCAAAACTTTCTGACCACACACAGAATGTGTGGCAAAAAAAGAAAAATATTAAGGAAAACAGTCTAACAATTTAAACAAACAGAAGTTTATAAATGTGTTTTATTAAAAAAATCCTAATTGATAACACCCAAGAGCCTGAAATATGAGTAGAAAAAGTCAACCATGAAAAAGTGACAGTAACATAAGGGGACACGAACCATTTCTCACTTTTTAACAAAATCTTCACTGAAAGGACTGAAAAGGTATAATGAAATTTAATTACAAGTGAAATTCAAATCTATAGTTATTATGCATTCTAACTATATGTCAGGCAGATCAGTCTCAAAATACATTGAAATAACTCTACATAGATGGAAGTACTGTTGTACAATACAGAAGTTTGAAAACCTGTTACTCAAGATGCCGAAAATAGCATCTCTAAGCATGATTTTTTTTATTTTTTTTTTTTTTAATTACAGTAACAACCTGAGGACTTAAAGGGATTATAGAATCACGGAATGGTTTGGGTCAGAAGGGACCTTTAAAGATCATCTAGTCCAACCTCCCTACAATGGGCAGGGACATTTTTCACTAGATCAGGTTGCTCAAAGTCCTGTCCAACCTGACCTTGAACACTTTCAACGATGGGGCATCCACAACTTCTATGGGCAACCTGTTCCTGTATCTCACCACCCTCATAATAAAAAATGTCTTATGTCCAATCTAAATCTACCCTCTTTTAGTTTAAAACCATTGTCCCTTGTCCTGTCGCAACAGGTCCTGCTAAAAAGTCTGCCACCATCTTATAAATAAGCCCCCTTTAAGTATTGAAAGGCCACAATAAGATCTCCCTGAAGCCTTCTCTTCTCCAGGCTGAACAACCCCAACTCTCTCAGCCTTTCTTCAGAGGAGAGGTGTTCCAGCCCTCTGACCATTTTCGTGGCCCTCCTCTGGACCCGCTCCAACAGGTCCGTGTCTGTCTTGTGCTGGGGACCCCAGAGCTGGACGCAGTGCTGCAGGGGGGGTCTCAGCAGAGTAGAGGGGCAGAATCCTCTCCCTCGACCTGCTGGCCACGCTGCTTTGGATGCAGCCCAGGATACAGTTGGCCTTCTAGGCTGAGGGGCTACAGTTGTAAGCGCAAGCAAGCAGAGAGGCAAACCATACATGGATAGCCCAAAAAGCCCACAACGTAAGTTTAAGATAAATCATAACAGGAAACAGCCATAAAAGAGAAGACAGATGGGTAGATGCAAACAGTTGGAAAAGAGGCAGATTTGTTAATATCAAGGAGTAATCACGTCTCATTACCTGCCTAATTACTATCAGCAGTGGCCCCTAGGCATTACAGCTAAGGCAATGAAAGAAATGTAAATTCTCCAAGAACTCTGCTTATAAATATCCATGCTCCTCACCTTGACTTTTTGCTGCTTTCTAACACTTCAAATGACATGCTTTCTTTTTCACTGCAAATCTTGGAACATTTCTCTGTTTCACAAAACACTTCTGTTCCTCCACCTAAGTCTCCTTCATTATGTAGAAGTAAGCATCTTGGAGAACCACAATTTCGCTGACTGTTCTAACCACACTTTGTCTTCCCTCATCTGTGTGGGATGCCAGGCTCTTAATGGCCAATACTGTATATCAATCTTTGTTTCTCCAGTGTTGTTAAAAACTACTTATCACCTTAAATACAAACTTTTATATGACAGTAGCAAACGAGTAAAATCGAAGGGTAGCATGAAGATATTACAGGTAAAATTATCTTATAGATACTACTAATAAAGAAGAGCTTTTTAGTGAGCTATTATTTTAATATACAACATACACCCCTATTAGAATATATAATCATATTCTTCAGCTATTTTTAATGCAAAAATTAAATACTCAAATTTTATTATAGATCTACATGGTGCTATGGAACAAAATACATCCATAATATATATAGGATACTATTTGTTTCAAAAGTACAGTACTATACATGTACAAAAAAATATAGCAGTGTTGGAGTTCGCTAATACTTTTAACTATACATATACACACAACATGTTCTTTTTTTTAGACTTGTAATTTTAAAGTTAGGACTACATTATTTTCTTCTCCAGCTATATACATTTCCTAGAACAACATTACACTAACTATAGGTAAGCAGAGCATTTTATATATATTTTAAGCACTTAATGTGTTTCCAGTTTAGAATTGTTTTTCTAATACATAGAAATGCCTTGTGTTACCTGCAGTACACATTAAAATACACCAGTAATACAGTGTTGCTACTACAGATTACGTATCATTTTCTTGATTGGCCACGTCCCTCGGAAAGTATGTAAAGATACCCCTTTTCTGTCAGCATTGTCTCTACACTTCTAAGTGTTAAAAGAATTAAGCTACAATGAAATAACCCTCTGTCTTCCTTAATAGAATGCCCTCAATAAAAATACTAGAAATGCAGGTGTTACAAAAGATCTCCAAACCTTGAAAAACAGTACAAGTATTAAGCTTTCAGCCATGAAAGTGCATGTAAGTATTGAAAATGTCCAGCATTCCATTTCTAGTGTTTTACAAAAATGAACTTTCCATAATTCATTTCTTACTTCCAATTTCCTCAAGTCTCCCGATGCTGACTCATTTCATTGGCTACAAAAAGCAACAGATCAAGACTATTAAGTAATGATTTTCACTCAAAGCAGGTATTTATACTCATCTACACTTTGTGGTAAACTTGCTGAAAATAAAAACTATTATTTCAGATCACTGAAATGAAGTGTTTGCTTAATTAAATATTTAATCAAAACAATCTCCAGTCTTCCTGAGTTGGCCATAGAACTTTTAACTCCTATATAATACTCTCCGCTCCAAACCATTTCTGTCATGGAGAGCTACACATTCAAAACCAAATATTAATACATAATTCATCAGCAAGATTCATTTCATGTCTTAAGGAGGAGGCCTTTTAGGAAAGAAAAAATCTCTTACTTTGGGATATCTTCTCTGTCTTAAAATTCACCACACACACAACTTGATCAAAGAGGTATTTCCATCAGCAATTGACCAACATACTCATTTTTTTTTTCATAAGGGGAAAAACTAACAGCCTGTGGTGTACTATTATCCACTTAAAATAAATTCCAGCCTTGAAACATGCAACAGCATCATAAAAATAAAAGTAGCACTCTTTATTATCTAAAACTACCAAAATGAACAGAAAGCTTGAAAGTGCTTACAGGGTGGTTTCCAAATATCCTGATGGAGACTATTTACAGGTTAGTTAAGATTTTATTGAATACCAAAATTTAAGGAATAGGAAAATGTAAATAACTGAAATTTAGCAATGGTTTTCCAGATAATGATCCAAGAATGGAAATTTTGAATAAGCCTTTAAATACTGACATGCTGATATGTATAAAATATAATGGTCTCTAACAGCCAGTACAAAAAGAATGGAAAAACGTAATCAAGCTATGCTAAATAAAGCCGCCTGAGTTAGCAAAACAGATTTTACACAACCTTCAAAGGGAAGCATTGTGAGAAAGGATCTTTTCTTTGTATTTTTTCAAACAAACTATGTCTGGTTAGAAAACAAATTCAATCAGGCTTAAAATAAAGTTTTGTCATAAACTTGTAGCAACTCCTCCACAGAATAACTGCATAATGTAAACAGTTCTAGAGAGTGTCTGATAAGAAGTGATGATAACAAACATGAATTTTCATTCAAGTATTAAGAACACTAACCATTTATGACAGACAACAACATATCCCCAGAGGATATTCTCATGTATTGAAGAACTGAAGGCACCTAGTTTACATAAATGTCAATTCTGCATCTTCACTTACGCTTTTCACCTGATATAAAGCATCCTAGTCAGTGATGTGGTAAAGATTTAGCAATCGTTATTCCTTTTCTGTTTTTCCCCCATCAGAAAGAATTAGGTTTATGGGTTCCAGTTAACAGAGAATTTGGGACAGGCTTTGCCGAACTAGTCTGTCTTTACAAAGCAAGGAGTCTGCTGCTTTAGAAGAATTTCCTGTAGCCATGCTTGGTGACTACCTAGAGTCCACTGACAAGAAGAGGAAAAACAACTAAGCACTACCAAAACTGGAATAGGAACTTGGAAAACCAGTACCTCCAACATTTGGGACTGAAAGAGTAAAATGACCAGTGGCAGATCTATGTGCACATTAAAGGTAGTCTTCTGAAGTTGGAAAGCGGGAAAGATGACTAATGCACCCATGGTCAGATACAAGAAGGGCAGCGTTGTTTCTTAAAAAAAAAATCCTATTCCCATCGTTATTCTTGGTATCTCTTTCTTGCAGAAGTTCAGTTTGGAGAACTAGAATAAATCCTTACTGTTTGCATGCTATGAGATAGTAAGAACAAGTGCATTTCACTGTTTGGCACAATACTTTTATTTAAGGTGTCAGATTTGGCAGTACTACATCGAACAAGATTCCAGTACCTGACTGTTCAAAGATAATTCAACAAAATCCTTGGAGAGACGAAAGCCACATATCAAGCTTATCAACAGTGCAACTGATACCGTAAGTGGCTTCAGCAAAGGCCTGATGTCCGGGTAAGTCAGTTAGTGAGATGGTATTACTCAGTGCTAAGGAACTGCTGCAGCTTTCCAGAGCAGTGTCCTCACAAAACAGAAGCAGTAATTAGCACCAGTTCATTCATCATTGCACAACGAGATAAATCCAGGTTACAGAGGTAACCTTTATTGTAGTATTTCCTAGTTTTTAATGCTTCATTTTGCAACACTGATGTTCTTTTAACATAGTTCATAAAATGCAATTTGCCATACTTTTTTCAAAATAAAAATAATAAACACACGTTAATCTCAAGGCAAACATTTACTGCATGCACGATCATAAGCAATTTTGTAATCTCTAGAGTCAAGAAATTACCACCTATCATTTGATTTAACACAGGAACAGGTGAAAATGAAAGGTCATTTATTACCTCTGATGTGGATACTTGAAGGATCTACTACTGTTTAAAACAAAGCAAAGAAATACTGAGACTTGGAACTGATCTTATTTTCAAATTCATTAACAGAGCCACCTCAGGAATCAGTTTGTTCCTTTCTGTTCTGATCCACAGAATTGCCAGGTACCATCCGTGTTTAGTGCCTATCTCTTGCCTGCAGGCCCAATATTGATTTCTCACAGCCCAGTTTTTACCCTTCTCCATAACTTCATTTTTTTTTCCTCCATAACTTTCTTTCCCATTTCTCACCTGGCATCACATTATCCTATTTTAGGTTCCTCTTCCTCTCCTTCATAACTATCCTCCTAGTGTTTACCCATAACATCTACCCCAGAGTTCAGTCTCTCCAAACACACACATCACATTGCACCATGTCCCACACCGAGATCCATCTGCCTTTGACTCCAGTTGCTCCTCTTCGGCATCACCACCTCACCCAGCTCTCGCTTCCATGGTTCAGCACCAGAGCACTGAGAAGGACCTCGCACAGAGAACATGCAGGGATTTACTATGATCATCCATATATCTATCACCACATACTTTAATCACCATGGCTGCTGTCCAAGAATGAAGACTAAAACCCGAAAAAGCTTATAATGGTACAAAGCTTAGAAACCCATTGCTCGTAACAGTACAAAGGTCTGAAGCTCATGCAGTACGTTGCTCTTCTGTTGTGCCTTTTATATACCCACTCCTACTAAAAGACAATTCATTTCAAATTCTGTTGAAAAAAAAGAAAATCTTATTATTTCACTGAAAAACTAGTGTCACCCAATAGAGGGCAGGTGATAAATGAAGGCAAGATTTCCAGAATCTTTAAAATAAAGATTAGAGCTTACATGACTAGATGAAGTTCATAAGAGGTCCTATTTCACTTCCTCAAAAATAAGAATTGGACGAAATTAGCTTATTTCACACATTACAAGCAGAAACTTCTGCTGAGAAAAAACAAACTTTTATCCAAAAGCTTCTGCTCATTGCATATACTAAACCTTTAATCTGGTCAGTTAGAAAATTGCTTGATTTTACTGTCTTCTAAATTTAAATAAATGGAATTCTGTGCCATACAAGTGATTAACGTTAACTTAACTTATTCAAAATTCAGCCAAATTCCAAAAAGCCAACCGGTGATAAGACAACATCGAGTTACATTTGGGGGAGTAGACGGGCACTGAACAACTTTACAAGGCACCGGTCAAAGGTTTGACTTTGTGGTTACAGCTGTACCTTTTTGTATGCACATGGGGTTTAAGGAAAAGGTTACAAAAGGTAACTTCTTACATATATACAACATATACAATAAGACGGTAAGCAGAATATATTCTAAGAGTAAAACATTAAGTTTTTATTCTTGGCTTACTGGCAGTGTCCTCTAATTTATAAAAATATGAGCCTTAAGTGCTGATGTGACTTGTATAATTAAAAGTATCTACAAGACGACCCGCAGACCAAGTGTAACAGTCTTACTGTACTTTCTTCACATGGTCTAAAAAGACTAAGTAGCTCTCAAAGCACTTTCATCCACAGTTGTCAGAGTATATTACCATAGATTTAGAATACTAAATGTGAGGTTTATGACCATTTCATTTTATAAAAGAAGAAATAGTCATGTCCACGTTAACAAGTGTAGGAAGTTTTGCACTTACTCTGCTCAGAGCCAGCTGGACATGAGTCAGTCCTGGTTCAGAAAAAAAAACTCACCTGCATTAAGACCACTATGAGTCAGTACTAGGATATTATGCCTCATTGAAAAGTGACATCAACTTGAACAGGATTGTACAGCTAATCAGCCACTGACACAGGACAAAAAAAAAAAATCAGTTTTTTTGGTCCCACTCTGAAGTTCTAGTTGCTTTATTTATCATACACCAAATAGACCAACTGTTGTTACTAGACTATCTTACAGAAATAACAGATAAAACTCCTTAACTTTTCCAACTACTCCTCCTACCCAAAGATCAGGGACTTTTTTATAACCATTAAAAGTCATGCTGTAAGCAGGAAGAGGAGACTTACAGAATTAAAGGACTTGCTGCAAGCTACTACTAAAAGTTTAGATAGGTTCAAACAGCAGCTGGATAAACTCATGGAAGAAACATTCATTGAGAGCTACTAAAAACAAAGACACCTCTAGCTCAGGAAGCCTGAACTACACATAGCTAGAGGTTAGGAAAGCATCCTGGGGAAGTATGCCTATATGTTTCCCCTTTTCTCATATTCCTTCCTTAAAATCCACCGCTGGCCAGCACAGGAGATGATATAACAGGTTAAAGCTTTGGTCTGATCCCAGTACAAAGTTTAACGGTCTTAGTCTGGATGCCTTGGGAATAAAGCTTTAAATTTCTAATCCTACCTTTCAAGATAGCTTAATAATAGGTTTTAATCCTATGATTTTTCTCACAAGGTATTCTTAATATAAGTTAGTTGATAGGCTGTTCCATTCTCGTGTAATTGGTCACTACCATTTTATGCTATTTAGTGGTATTTCTAAACAGGATTAATTCAGTGTTTGATTTAGTTTAGTGTACTCAAGCTCATGTATCTTTATGTTTTGTCTTTTTATTTGGTGTTTCCCTTGTATTTATCACATTTTTTAAACAACTGATGGAAGAACTGAAGCCAAGTTTTAAACCTGAGTTAGGTACATTTTCGAAGTTTGTGGAATATGTACTGTCATTAATACAGGTAAAATCTGGAGTTCAGATTTGGGTTTCATCTTCTTCCAAGAAATATTTGGGTTTCCCAGTTTACGCTGGTCCACTACCCAAATAAATTGAGGCAAGGAAACTGCAACCCTGGTTAAGGTTATCCTCCTGAATGTCCTAAAACATTGTGAGTTTTGAATTATTGCATTACACATTACGACCAAACAAGGTGTTTAAATCAGAGCACAGAAACAGAGCTTTCCCTTCCCCAAACAAAATTTTCATTTTATATTCATTACTTTAGCTAAATGCTTTACTGAGCATTTGAATGAAGAATCTAGTACACTATACAAAGAAGAAAAATTGTTAAAGGTGTTTTGGAACCTCATAAACCAGCATGAAAAACCCTTCTGTACTATAATCCTATTTGTTAAAATGCTTTCACACTCTCTATTTGCAACACACTACAGAATCTTTCATTTATTAAACATAAAGTTCTCCAAATACCAGTATCAAAGTGTATTATAGCTTTATCTGATAACTCATTTTGATAGCAACACCAAGTTCTGCCCAGTTTCAACCCTAGCTATCGGGACACACTCGTATCTCAGTTGAGTAATACTGCATCTTATGGATTTCAGTCAAAGGAATTGCTCAATTCTTAAGTATGTTGTAGCATCAAAAAACAAAAGTCTGTAGATCTAAGAAAATAGTCTTTGAGGATTACAGGTGCATCTGCTAGCTCAAAATTCCAAATCTAGGATGCTAACAGATATGAGCTTCTTTCCCATATATATGAGGAGAAAGAAAAAAAATTACTCCTTGAAGTCCATAAAACATGTCAGCACATCACATCAGAGTTAGGGTTAGGACACCCACTCACTGAAGTCACATGTATCTGACCACCAGGAAAGGATTGTGGTGCAAGACCAATGACTGGAAAAGGTATCAAACTGATACCTTCCCTTCAGTGCACAATCCTATGCATCAGCCTGGGGGCAAAGGAGAAGCAACAGCACTACTCTGCAAATGCCCAAGATGTTGATGCCAACCTGGTAGGGATGAGAGAGGTAAAGGTAGGCTGAATGAGCATCGTATTGAGAGCATGACACTTTGCAGGTCTGAAAACTGTTACAGAATTAAACAAAGTGAATGAATTCCAATGCCAACAGCTCACAGTATTTGCAGTCCAGTTTTGGGAAAAAAAAAAGCTTAAACAGAGTTCTTCATATTAAATACAAGAATCCTTCCAGATATTAGAAAAAACTGTTAATAAAGCATAGGTTAGCATCCCATTCTATCAATATGAGTTTTAAAAGCAAGAAATTGAAAAATAAAGGCAAATTTACATTTAATCTAGCTTAAATTATTTCTCCTTAGTCTCCATACTTGTGGAGCGGGTTATGCCAACTACAGCAGGAACTTGAGTCGATGTGACTGACCTCGTTTAGCCTTCCACTTGAGCTTACATGAACCTGCAAAACAGCAGTCTCTCCTCTCACATGGCATCAACATGTCTACAATCTTAAAATTACTTTTAAAATAAAAAAAAAAAAATTGAGCCATGAGAAAGTGGCTGTTATTTCTGAGAGCACTGTTCTCTCCAAACGTTAAATTGAATTAACTCCTAGCAAAAATAACTAACAATATATATAAAGCTGATGAGAAAACACCACTAAGGGCAAAGAAAAACATTTTAAGCTTCAACACGTACTTGTGACCTGCCACTCCAGAATACTTTCTTTCAAAGCACCGTTTTTTGGAGACAAATCACAAACCAAAGCTTTAGAGCTCACATATCAGTTAAATATTCATGTGTAACTGAGATTTTCACATTACTTTTAAAACACAGAATAGTATAACACCACAAAAATGAAGATTAAAAAGATGGTTACTTGTTACTACATTTATTTTCACAAGAACATCACTTTCCGTTTATTAGCTGCTGTCTTCCCCTCCCGCTTATCTGCAAAATACTATTTTCCATCACAGTTTCCTCTCCTCAAATCCTCTTCAGAAATAGAGGGAATTCCCTTACCAAGAAGAAATGCTGTAACAATAACAGGAATAAACATGAAATGCTTTACAGGAATTCATAAATAAAGGTCCTTCTGTTGCTTTTGGTATGGCTACAGCTACAGGATTCCTTAGAAAAAGCAAACGCCTGAAAAAGAATAAAGGACTGTTTTCCATGGGACTGAAACTATACCAGAACTAAGCTGACTCTAAGCTATTGAAGCTGTACATTCACTAACCTTCCTGTGCTCTTCTCAGTCTTAACCATATTTCTTACCCTTAAGTTATCATATAATGATTTTCAGATCTGATTTTACATATAGTGCCACATTTTCTGACAGTCTTTTGGATTCAGGTATTCTCCCCACTACCCTGAACCTCTAAGGGAGCTTGCATGGATAATCCTAGCCATCAGAAACTTTTCTCACATAGATTTCTGCATTGTTAGTTTCAACACTAAACTCTGCAGCGAAGTAGAAAAACACCCAACATCCTTTGAGTATCTTACAGCAACATAATCAGATGCTGGGCACTGCTCAAGTGCACTAGTACACGTATCATCATGATCAAGGTACTTATACCAATAGGATCCACTGGTGTTTGCCACGTACCCTGAAGAAACTAAATACAGGCAAGAAAGCTGAAAATTAAATAAACAGGAGAACTAAAATGAAGATAAGCATATAAATGCTACTTAGTTTTGCTCCAAAGATTTCTCTCAATTTATGTGGCCCTAGTGACAGTTTATTAGCATCCCAAGATTTTGGGCTTGTGTTTATACAGATTCATTTCTTTTCCTTCTCCCTCTGAACCCCTCTTCTTCTCTAATCCAAATATTTAACAATCCTTACTTCAATTAGAAAGGTATTTTAACCTTGCTTTTATCACTAGCACTCCCACACTGGGAATGCTATTTCTTTCTCAGCCACAATCAGCTGTGATTATCACCTGCTTAGCCAGTAAGCACAGTACTAACTGTGATTTAAATGTATGATTTATGTGGAAATAAATATTGTCTTCCAAAAGATCATTTACCCCCTCATAGTAATTACCTAGTTTTAAATGTCACTAAAGTAGTACACACAAGTGAAACTTAACTGGCAAAACTTTCAATGAAAATTGATACATGATATATTACATACTAACAGTCAACAGCCTTCCTAACTAGTACTAATCCTACTTCCAGCTACTGATAATTTCCTATATTCTCTGAGTTTCTGAGTGCAAAGGAAACCTCAAAATTTAAAGCTTTCCAGGCATGTGTTCATGATAGATCATTACACAGAGTCACAGCTGGGGAGGAGAGGAACATGAAAGAGGAACAACATCCTGTTTTAAGCCCCCAAAGTCAAGTTCTGTCAGAGGGATGGGTGAAAAAATTGGGTCACTTAAACATAAGAAAAAGCATTAAACAATATAAGGCAATAAAAGTCCATATAATCACTGATTCTATTCCTGAGTAGTTTCCTAATCAGAACTTCCAATGTAACATACACTGCCCTTCATTTACATTCACTTAGATGAATTAGTATTTCTAGGAGGGGTGGGAAAGGACCGCTTCCAAATTAACAATAAAATTGTGTAACACTCCCTTCACATTATCTTCTTTCCAGTAACTAGGTCAAAATCCAGCAGCTTTCACCTTGCAGAATTTATTGTCAATTAAATCTCATCATACCTGTACATCCATAGAAAACAAAACTGCCAGTCAGGAGCAATACTTATGAGCATTTCAGCAATTTTCTGTTTTATTTTTTGTTTTAACTGTTCCACATCTAGGTACTAGACAGTGCCTGACCACAAACCAGCCAAGTGGTGCAATTATTCATACTATTGGTAATAATCGCGTCTGCATAGTTGCAGCATAAACCTGTAATTACACAGGCAGGATATCCCCAGGGCTTGGGAAACAGCATTAGTTTTACAATATGAATTTAACAAGCCAAAACTTACCCATGATTGAAAAAAATTTCAAGGAAAGCTTAAACCTTGCCAATTATAACTGAAAAACTAAAAATACATCGGGGACAAAAAAACATAATGTGAGGACAATGCTCACAATCTCTTTTTCAAGGACATAAGGCTAAAGAGGTATCCCATGGGATACAGTCCTAGAGAGAAGAGGGATCCAGGAGAGCTGGCTGATTTCCACCGATCACCTCCTCTGAGCTCAAGAATGGTCCATCATGATGAGCAGGAAATCAAGCAAAGGAGGCAGGAAGCCTGTTTGGATGAGCAAGGAGCACCTGACTTAACTCAAACATAAAAAGGAAGCGTAGAAGAGGTGGAAGCAGGGACAGGTGACCCAGGAGGAGTAGAGAGACATTGTCCAAGCAACAGGGTTAGAGGAAAGCCAAAGCCCATCTGGTGATACAATGGACATGGACTGAAATACAGGAAATTTCACTTAAACATTTAAAAAAAAAATCCTTTTACTATGAGGGTGGTCAACCACTGGAACAGGTTGCTAAGAGATGTTTCTGCAGTCTCCATTCTTGGAGATATTAAAAACACTAGACACAGTTCCGAGCAACCTTCTCTAGCTGACCCTGCTTTGAAAAGGCCGCATTGGACTAGATGACCTCCAGAGGTTCCTTCCAACTTCAACTTTTCTGTGATCCCACTTAGATAAGCTACAAAAATAGTGGGGGGTTTTCCCCAAATAATCATACAGTGCGCTGTATATGTCCTATATATTGTGCCATAATGATTAATTTTTCAAAGTTCTCGCAAATGAAGCAAGTAGTAGTCAGGGTGATTAAATACCTTAATTTGTATCAACAAAGTCAAAAGTGGAATATACCTTTACTTACGAAGCCCTCTAAAGCATGGAAATTTTGTAGGAAAAAACGTGACTGCAGAAGAATACAGTCCATTCATGCTCCTACTAGGCATAGAAAGTTACATTTAAGAAAGTTTAAGAAAGCAGACCAGACAAAAAAAAAATATTACTGCCCCAATAGACATGGGTGTTTGTGTATGTACACATTGCTGGAACACAGTTTTTTGCTTTAGGGATATTCTGAAGAGAGAAAGGAAGGCTTCATTCATCTGGTAATGAAAGAAGTTTCGAGAATAAGGAATAATGGAACAAAAAGGATAAAAAATAGATAAGAAATAAAAAAAGGGGAACAGGTGAGGGTGACTAACATTTAGGAGCTAAGGAGCATTGCTGCACATTCTCTAGATTGTTTAATAATTTATGAAATCACATTCTCTAGATTGCTTAATAATTTATGAAATACTGATAAATATATTATTTTCCTGAAGTCTGCAGCATAGGAAGACAGAGCAGATCTGACAGGCAAAGCCAGAGGCAGCAGGGCTTGCAAACTCTAGCTGACCAAATAGGGCAACAAATTTCTGATCTTTGCATGTATAAGGGGAAGATGAAATTGATGAAGTATGGGCTGGATGAGCAGTGAGGTGGGTTGAAAATTGTCTGAATGGTTGGGCCCAGAGGGCAGCGATCAGTGGAACAAAGTCTAGTTGGAGGCCAGTAACTAGAGGTGTACCCGAGGGATGAATAGGGGGTCTGACTGTTCAACATCTTCCTTAATGATCACCTGGCTGACAAAGGGGAGCTCTTGTTACTCTGACCCTTGGGTTATCCAACAACGAAGCCTCTGGGTGGGCAGTAGGCAGATACCAGGCGTCATGTTACCTGTGGCCAAGCCTGTAGTCCTCTTCCACTTACGCAGTCAACTGGTGGTAGCAAGAGAAAATAAAACCTGAAGTTGTGTTTGAAAGCGTATTTCATGACTAAGTTTTCTTTGACTGACAATGACTTTCATTTTGTTTGTCTCTGTTCACCTCACATTTTTGACCAGTGAATGACCATCACTCTGACTCAGTATGATAATATACATATTTCACGAGTATTTTAATTAGGTGGATTTGTGATGCATATGAACATCAAACCAGCATTTGTTCACCGTGGTGGAATAAGAACTGAATCCAAGCAGCCTTTTCCAACAAGATGGAGATAAACAGACCGTCAATTGACAGCGAAAACTTGCCTACCCAATTCAAAGGTTAAAAAAAAAAAAATTTCATCAGCAAGACTTGCAATAACACACTTGTCCCCAAGAAAGGCCTATTAAGCCAAGTACTTGTATACACCTGCAGCAAAAGTCATGCAATAAGAAATACACCTGTCACATATTTAAAAGGTGCTCTGATTTTTCCTGATCTTTTCTAATGCTGTAATTCCATCAGTTAGCACTGATATTTATCAACTACCTATGACATAAAGAGAAGAGAGGAAAAAAATACAGAATATTTGGTGTTAGCTCACCTTAGATTCAAAAAATCTAAAATAAAAGTAAAGCAGCAGCACCCTCAGAAGTCACAAAGCATAGATGAACATAAAAATGTAGGAATGTACCATTATTGCTCTAAATGACCTAAGTATTATGTCTGATGGTACATAAAAGCTGTCCTTTTATCTTCATTGGATTCTCCTCCAAAATTTGCAATAATTAAGTAATATTTAAGGTGATAAAAATACACAGTTAGTAATTCACCATGATAACCAAAGTTTATTACATGCCCTCCAATTCCTTAAGTTCAGCGGGATCCTTTAAGAATGTTGGCAAGGCTACAGTGTATTATATGCAGAAAAATACTTTCATATTTCAGAAAAAATACACGATTAAAAAAATGTATTTCATCTTATCTAAGTTGAAACAATAGTAACGATCAGAGGATTGTGAGTTTACAAAAAAAACCCACAACCGTATAGAGTATTTCAGTAAAAACACATAACTTTCTCAGGGCTAACTGCTATAGCTAGTATATCCAATATCATCTCGAGAGGTGGAAAGAGAAAATTAACCTATGTGTGATAATGTGTCTTTTACCAACTGCACATTGTAACTAATTTCTTTTGTTTTTAAACAAGAAATTGGTATTTGATATCAGCCTTTTTTAGCAAAAAGGCCACACTGAAAGTTGAGATGAAAAACGACTTCGTTTCTGTTATTTCATCAAAATTCTTCCAGCAAACAGCGTTTAAGAGATCATGAAACTACAACCTTAAAAAAAATTCATAAAATTCCATGGAAAATATAATGAAGTTAAGAAAGTAAACTATCTTTAACAATACATATTTGGTTCCTGATACATACACACTCTGCCCAATTTTGCAATTTCTGCTTAGAGCTCAGGTATCCAGCTTACTATAAAACAGATGGCAAGTAAATCAACACACTAGAATGTCTTAGCTGTGCGTGATAATACGGAGACTTACATCCCAGTTCACAGCTCTTTTAAAGCACAGCTCCTGCTCAAGCCTTACCACAAGATATATGGTTTGTTAGTGGTGTAACAAGACCAAGATCAGTTAACTTTTAATACAAGAATACAAACAAAACATTGACAAATCCTACATAAAGCCACCCTGAGTTTACAGGAAGATACGATGCCGGACTTCACTATGGATTTGCAGATAAATTCACACAGAGGATTTGGAACAGTATTCAAATAGTGCTTCAAAAATCAAAATGTTTCTGAAACTTTCATGAGTTTTTCAGTACCGCACATGTTGCATTTATACTTAACACCATTTATAAAACCAGATCAAAAACATTTCTAAAGGAAACCAACTTCTATAAAACAGATTTTACAAGAATTTCATTCTTGCAAAATTACACGTGTATGTACAAGAATCCTGCAGAAGAACAAATTGGTCTTAACAGACTCATTTTGTTATATTTTTAAAACCACTATATTGATACGAGTAGTTTCTGTCCATAGCCTGATGTTCTTCTATGCCCTATAAATTGAACACAAAACTGCTGAAGAAGAAACTTCACTTGTGTTAAGATCATACGTTTCATATTAACCTCTCTACTTTCTATCGAAAAGTCCTAACCACCTCAGAAATCTTTAGAGATTACTGAGACAGAGATTAATACTACATATTTAACTATGTAAGTTTAAAATATGTTCAGTATTGCTGGAAGCAGCTATTAAGCACACAGCAGTCCTTATAATATTAGCAATATTGGTAGGTATTTATGCTACTGAGTTTCATTTTTTAAAGCACTGAAGAGTTTTGAGATGCGACAGGTGCCAAAGGGACTACTAAGCTACCAAATTCTACCTGACTACTACTTCCCAGCACTGAAATAGCATCACAAAGACCTTCCTTTGTTATCACTTAAGTCAATATGGAAATATTCAGGATAAAAAGATTACAAACACAAGAAACTATTGAATTGAACCTACAGAAAAAAAACAACTTTAAGCCGACAAATATAAGCTTCGAGATGCTAGGCTGAACATAAAGCAACAATTTATACTAAATATAAACACATTTCAAAGCATTTCAGTAGTGATTCAGAAAATATTGAAGTAATTCACAGTTCCAGATAGGCAAATTTTTGTCCTTATCTTCTCATTCTGTGAGACACCTGAGTGACTGTGAACATAAAAAATACTCCAGGTAAATCACATGAACAAACCTAACAAATTGCAGTTTTTCTCTACTTCTAAGAAAAGCTATTTTTCCTGAAGTTTCTATATTTAATTTTTAACTTCTTTTACAAATAACTACAGACTGCTTCACGTAGCTGATCTGCAGAAATGCTGCTGCTACAGCTATGGTACAATGGCTTTTTATGGAACTGGGCACTGCCCAATTCCATAAAAACGTAGAAATAGTGGTTTAGTAGACATAAAGCCCTTCTTATTAAGATGGAAATAGCCAAACACAGTAGGCGTCTTGCAAAACTCTGTCCTAAACTCCAGAATGTGAAAATTTCTCTCCTGGGAATTTTCAAGATTTAGGCATAAGGACAAAGAAATACTTTTTGATTTAAAAAAAAAAAAATCCCACTATAATTAACCCAATGAAAAAAAACTCAGAGCAGATTTGAGAACACCAAGGACTTTAAATAACACTGCAAATAAGGTGCTGATCCACACCTTTTAAATAGTTGCAAATATGAACTTTAACTATTAAAAACTTGAAAAAAATAAACCCAAGATTTCAAAGCAGATTTTCAGAGGGCCTTAGGGTCAATACTGAGTTTTTATGGGGCCACCAAGCTCTGCCTTTGCATGTATGTGTGTGGCATGGAGGAGGGTAATAGAGAGGAATCTGTGGGACTAAATAGATTTAAGATATCTTTAAATAGTTATTTATGATCTCCAACTTCTAAGAAGTTGGGATTGTTGATACAGACGGGAGAAAAATGCTGGCTTCTGAGATGGAGTGGGATGGAGCTATGATCAAAAGCTCTTCAGGATAAATATAAATGTTTAATACTGCCTTCCTTAAATTAGCAGTGACTACCACCATAAACTTTCTGAAAGTCGTAGGGCAACAGTCAATCCAAAAAGTTTCACCTATGAATTCAGAAAACCAAAAGGAAAAATATTAACATCAACTAGCAGTACCGTACTGGGACAAAATGCAAAGATACACTTGCTTTAAAGGGAAAAGCATAATCCTTTTTCTTAGCCTGGCGGTCTTAAAACATCAAAGGTTAAAAAGTATTTCTTGGTATGTACGTAACTGTGAAATATAAATCTTGGTAGTTCATACTGTTCTTTACATAAATGATGAATTTTTTTCCTTGCCAAATTCTGCATTCAAAAGCCACTCCATGGGCCAATAGGTGTACCTATTCTAAAATTACTAATCCATCTGTTGCTATAGATCCAAGGGTACAGACACCATGTGTATAAACTTCGTCATTTTTACTATGGAATTAGATAAGTTAACATTTTAGCAACATCCTAACAGTAAAGAAATAATTTGTGCCTGTGACTGTTTGGTTTATGGGAAAAAAAAATATATATGAAGGAAAGCTAAAGATGGAAAGGGAATTAGAAGCTCTTTCCTTCATCCTGTTGAGACCTAAGAATTTCTTTTTTCCAGGTTTTCCTCCTTCCCTCAAGCATACATTTTTCCATAATCAGTATGTTACAAAGTTAGTGGTCAACAACAGCATTCAAGGGCTTGGCTCTCAATTAAGCTGCACTTCACACAATATTGCAGAAAGAATGCAAATTGGGTATAAAACCAATCATGTACTCTTTTCACTGTTTCTGTCAGAGTTAAATGACTTCAAATCATTGGAAAATTGCAAAAAACATTCCAAAAAAAGAATACCTCCAGCAAGCTTTCTTCTATTTTCAAAGACAAAAGACTACGTAGAGACTTTGTTTCAGCCCTTCATGGAAAACAAAGACTGGCTAGTCCTTGGAAAATAATGGAGCCAAGACTCAGCAATTGCCCAGATACATGTTCAAGGAAACCAGACTGTTCCCTAAGTGAATGAACTTTTGCATACATTCATCAGGCATGTAGAAGTATGAAAGTGCGTAAGTTAGAAGAGATAAAATGGTACTAAGTGTGAAGAAATAATAGAAGGATGAGTATGATTTTCTCCTGGTCTGCCTCTTACTTCTGAAATATCATAGGTCTTCATTCTGAAAAGTCTTAGCAGCACTTTTTTTCTTCTTCTCTTCCATTCCTGTATGCAACTCTCATTCAGTAGATCATTTCCTTATAATATCCAAAGAGTTATTCCATTTATTTACCTGAAGTGTTATCTGATTTTTATTCAAACCAACTGCTAACAGAGATTTTGAGTATTAGATGCTATTACCAAAAGATACCACCATTACTGTTCCCTTAGTACTATTTATGGGCCAGTTCCTTAGCAAGCATAAGGTCGTTTCACTGGCAAATACACTAAGGGACTGATGGGCAACTCTGAAACTTTAAATCGTAAAAAAAATAGCAACTTTCTATCCATACACCAATTTAATTCTCTTCCAATCCCTTCGTAATTACTTTTTACATATTGAAAGATTACCACAGCAGCAAAGAGTCCCCACCGTAAAATGGTCCTGGTGTCAGTTGAGCCTCAGAATGCTACAACAGTAACAAGCAGTCAAAATCTGCAAGGTAAGTCATGTAAGTTAACAAGCACTGCAATGCGCCAAGCAGCATCTCAGAATAAAAACTCAAATGAAGAGCTCATATAAGATTAATTGAAGGACTGTATTTTCAGTGCAATAACTATAGATGAAATTGCATTCTGCCAGCATTAATTACCCACGCTCTTCTTAAAGGAGGTGAATATCAATTGCATAGCAAAATTGATCAACAAATTTTTAGAGTTTGTCGTCCATGAAAAATTAAGTTGTAACTCAAGGACTACTCCAAATTGATTCCACTTCACAAACAGTTCTGTTTACAGTTTGATGGTGCTTAACCAACGCAGCTATCCACAGAAAAGTGTGTGTTTCAGGGATCATGCTGCTGATCCCTGGATCAGATGAAGATGATTCTCTATCTCCTTCCCCAAACTCTCTTGAGAATTTCTGACTACCTATTTCACTGCTGTTTCCAAAACTTTAGTGCTTTCCAGATTGGTCTACAACTTGCTCCTACATTCAGACTCAAGATTAGCATTGATCTACAACCTTTAACATCTTCAGCCTAGTTTTCTAAGAAAATAGATGATAAACATGTTTATATTATCATATTGTCTATCTGCCAGCCTCTCCTTAATGACTTGAGAACCGCAAGCTCATTACCATCTTATTAAAGAGGTAAAAGACCCAAATAAAGTTAAGTCCTTCTATAGTTTAGGTTAAAACAAAAAAAATCAGCAGCTAGACAGAGAAGAGATCCAATAACAGAACTCCCAACACTAAGGGAGGGGCAGGCATTACTCTTTACTCAGTTATTTAAATGTTTTGGTTCACCTGCCCAAACTTGGGCAGATAAACGTTAGATAGCTGTATTTATATTAACACTAATTGTCCTACATTCTCAGCAGAGAAAAATAAGCAACAAGATTCACTTTATCCTAAAATTGTCTATATGAATGAACTAGTAGAGGGTTCCTCCTCTCTTTGATCAGAGAGCAAAATGCAGAGGTATGGACTGTCTGTATTTCACAGAACCATAGAATCATTAAGGTTGGAAAAGACCTCTAAGATCATCGAGTCCAACAGTCAACCCAACACCACCAGGTCCACTTTTAGGACATGGTGGTGTTTGAGTATTTGAGTTCACTTATCTGTCACTTGTCTAGATTCACCTCTTTTACCTCATCTTACTTTTAGACAGTAACAGGAGGCTCAGGGGAGACCTTCTCACGCTCTACAACTACCTGAAAGGAGGCTGTAGCAAGGTGGGGTCGGCCTCTTCTCCCAAGTAACTGGCGAAAGGATGTGAGGAAACGGCCTCAAGTTGTGCCAGGGGAGGTTTAGATTGGATGTGAGGAAAAAGTTCTTCACTGAAAGAGCAGTTAAACATTGGACCAGGCTGCCCAAGGAACTGGTTGTCACCATCCCTAGAAGTATTTAAAAGACGTGTAGATGAGGCGCTTAGAGACATGGTTGAGTGGGCATGGTGGTGTTGGGTTGACGGTTGGACTCAATCCTAGAGGTCTTTTCCAACCTTAATGATTCTATTCTATGTTTCTAGGATGCAGTTTTGTTCTTCACAGATCCAAATAACCGTGTTCTGGTCCATAATCACAAATCCAAGGTGCTAGAGTAAAACAAGGCCAGTAGTGCTAATACACAGTATCTACTTATAAAGCCAAGAATTATCCAAACTAGAAAACAAATGACAGAGAATGATTTATTTGTGGCATTATAGAGGAATTTCAAAGTAAGGAAAATAAAAAAAGCCAGCACTCAGAATATATTGGCGACGCCGCCTGAAGATTATGTTGCTCAGAAAGCATCAGAAGACAGCATACTTTCTAGTAGCAGAGAGAAGAAAGCCATGCTTAGAGTCCTATTTTACCCTTCAAGTGTTTTTTCTCTACAACACCACCTTCTTACAGCAAGAGGCCACCCCAAAAAGTCTTCTCTGAAAGCTTGGTTTACACCTTTTGTTCTGACATTCCATTAACGTTACAGTCATTGCATGCCTTTACACAAAAATGTGAGCACATGTAACTAGATGTCTCATTCTCAAATTCATTTCCATGCTAACACAATTTTATAATGTCTCATCCAGTTCAAATGCAGCATCAGAATGCATCCTCTCGCTTGTACAAAATACTAATGGAATAATTTCAATTAATTCTATGCCGTACACTATCTGAAGCCTACTTTCTGGTCACCAAGAAATGCATTTATTCACATGAACAAAAAAAATGAAGAACTGTTGGCCTTTTCCAGCAATCAGAAATCTGAAAATGTTTTCTTTTCCTGAAAGAAAGTCTGATATTAAGGCAGGTGGCCAGACTAACTTATAGTATTAGTGAATGCAGCTGTGATCAAAACTTTATTTAGAAGAGTTGAGTACAGACTTAACAGTGAATTTCATAGATACTTTAGTCACACTCTTTTTTGTTGCATTCCATTGCTGGGCCCTGGTTTAAAGTATCTGATGATCCCTATAAAAGAAACATTACTTAGATTTAACTTCATAAAATGGATCCAGAGAATGTAAACAAAGTTCCCTTTATTGTAACCACAATTTGATTCCATTAAGCCCAGAAGCAATATATATGGGCATACATCAGAATAATTTATTTTGTCTTTGGAATTCCTGCACCACCTTGACCAAGGACCTTTCATGCCGTTCTACTGCTGAAACATCTTATTTAAAAAAAAAATTTATTTTTTTTTTTTAAATATCTGTGTTCACATTAAGAGTTTCAAGGAACGCTGCAACTGAGACCTCATCATCGCATTCTGGTCTTTTTTTTGCTGAGGAATGAGGCAACTTTGGCTGTTCTTAAAGCTCCCTTCTCCACCTCTACTTTTTTTACCTTGTTCTTTTCCCTTCATATTTTATTCACCTCTCTTCCGTTCCATCCAGCCTTCCTTTCCATTCTTCAGTTCTTCCATCAGCTTCTCCTGTCCTATAACCTCTCTCTCACCCTGCTTCATCTACACAGGTCTATGCACCTGTTTCAACCTTTGCCAAGGGTTGTAAGTTGGGAGACTGGAAAATCTGAATATGATATGGTGGGTTGATCCCAGCCAGCAGCTAAGCACCCACACAGCTGCTCACCCCGTCACCTTCCCCCCAGTCCACGCTGCACCCA
The DNA here is from genome assembly GCF_000699105.1 of Pygoscelis adeliae. NCBI lineage: Eukaryota > Metazoa > Chordata > Aves > Sphenisciformes > Spheniscidae > Pygoscelis > Pygoscelis adeliae. The sequence continues at coordinate 4,908,759 of NW_008824359.1, read as the reverse complement.
CAATGGGACACCATCCCAGCACCATCCAGTACAAGAGAGTAAAGTCATTTAACGTGATGTGGATTACCTAGCAAATAGGAGTCCATTCAAACAAAACAGAATTTGATACAGATCTCAAAGTAAAGCTACATATTTCAGAGAAAAATACACACTATACCTGCAAAACGGACAACGCTTTAGAAGACAACACTGAAAAGAAGTTAAGATTTAGAGCAGATATTCAATTTAATAGGAATGCCCACTACAATAATGAGTCAAAAATGTTTAATGAGATCACCAGATGTTAAGAGTGGAAAGTTATTTCACCTCTCCATGCCTCATTTGTGACACAGATATTAAAACCGTATGCATAGTCCCAGGATCCATTTTTAAAAGATAAGATAAACAAGTTATTGACTAGAAAATATAGCAAAAGACGGAAAGAATCCAGTTTGCCTAGCTTAGCAAAAAAAAAACATCAAGAGGTGACTCAATATCCTAATGAAGGTATATTTCCTGGAGGAAGATGCATGAAAGAGTGGAGACAGCCAAAGTGACTGGAAATCAACACCAGACACACTCAAATGTGATTTAATACAACTACTTCTTCATTGATTGATTAATTAATTAAACAGAATACCAAGAGACATGGTAGACTCATTATCTTTTCATGTTTTAAATCCAATCTTGGATTAAATTTTGAAAGAAAAGTTTTAGTCAAACATTCACTAACATTATTAGTGGAAGTACTTTTTAATTGGGATAACTGATATAATAGGTTAGGCCAGATAAGCTAAAATACCCTCTTGGCCTTCAAATGCATAAACTGAAGACACATCCAATGGCTGAGTTAGAGCATAAGGAGGCCCGAGAGATCCATGGATTAATTAGAAGACATTCAGAATGAATGCAATACTGAAGTTCAAGGAAGTGAAATACTGTATCGCTTGGGGAAATCAAGTTGTACAGAGGAAATAAGTAGGAGGAAATATGTATTGGGTTACCAAGAACAGGCAAAGGAAGCACCTCATAAATATGGCAACTAAATGAAAAGGTGGTGGTGTGGTCTGCTTTCTGTGCAGAAATAAAAAAGATGATGCAGACTGACAATGGAGAGAAGTAGGAGACACTACACAAGCGAAAGAACTGCTGATGTGTAAAGGTGCTCTTTGACTGTGGTCACTGTACTGGAAACACAAAGTATTTGCAAACTGGAAACAGACTGCTTGGAAATCATAAAAAAAATTAGTAACCAACATAGTAGCATCTCTATTATTACATTATACATTTGATACTTTTAGCATATGCAATAATCTCAAGGAATAGCATTTTTTTATGAATTATTTTTTCTTTAAAGAATAAGATTAAAGGGTGTTTTCATATAAATTTAAGTAAGCAACTGTTTACTTAGTTTCAGTGTCAAGCAAAACAACAAGCAAATTTAGTCAGAAAACGTGCTAGCGATAAACATAAATAAAGGTTTCAAAAGTTCCCACTAAATTTATTAGGAACTGGATCAGGCCCAAACTAAATCTAGCAAGAATTAAATCTAACAAATTAAATTATCTAAAAAGCCCACCAGCATTTATTCTTCAAAAAGTAGTTATTCTCTTTTGTGTAACTCTTATCATCTTGAAATCTTTCTCATTTTTCAAATATTAGTGTCCCTATTTAGAAACCTAAATGGATATGGACTCATATGCAAAAGTGCTGAGCATTTGCAATTTGCCATGAAAACAACGTGAAGTACCAAAGCTCCACACCTACAAAAGTCTTACCGCATTGCTGTAGATGTCCAAATATGGATTTATCTATTGAACTTCAGGCACCCGCAACTGAAAAATGTGGCTTTCGTTTATAATTCTATTATTACATATTAATTTTTATTGCTTTGCTACTGTAATTCTAGTTATTACCTCAGCATCTCTCCTACACTACGCTATCCTAGGATAATCACTGGTTTAAATGTCAGTGGACCAAACTGTTTTCATTCATTCCAATATTTCTTTCACATGTTAATACTTTTTAAATTAAATCATTCCCCCTGAACTGACATCACAGATTTAACAGTTACTTCCTGATTAGAGAGGAGAGGAAGAATGAATAACTCAGACTTTTCAGATAAGTATGAGAAATTTTTCAAAGTATACCTCTTGAACCCCAAAATCCAGTTTGGGGTTGAACAGTTAAATAATTATAAACCAGATAGGTCTCTACACAGAAGTTTTGTCATATAATTATGATGCTGATCATTTAGAACTATCCAAAATGTCTCCAGCATTTTTAAACAGCTAAGCAAAGTTATTTTTAAAATCAAACATATGTGCTTTTTTCTGTTTATGTCTTCGGAAAGAACATTCTGTATAATGAAAAACATGACCAAATTTTTCACAGTACATCACTATAAAACCCTATAATTGACTTTTTGGGTTGGTTTACTCTATATCTATTTTTGTCCATGTAGAAAACAGCAATGATGTGGTGAAAAGACCAAAATGTAGGTCCCATTGCAGGATAAGGCTCCATCCTGATTAGTGAAGAAGTATCATGTTTTTCCTGGGAAACATGCCCATTTTGTAAAAGGGAATTCAGTCCACATGAACCTCCTCTTTAGGAAAAAAAAAGAAAAAAGAAAAAAGAAAAAAAAATCACTCCTTTTAAGCAGCACAGACTCTAGTGATTGCTCTCAGCTTTGGCTGAGAATGACTCAACAGAGCCTTTCTATTAAACAGAATGCAACTCTGCTGATTAAGTTTATTATAAGTTGTCCCAATACGAATTTCCTGCTTTTCAACAATATTCTTCAAACCTTAGAGCTAAGATTTGCTTGCATTATTATTTTAGTTCAACCTGAAATGACAAAATATTTATCAGCTATTTTCTTTTTCCCAGAAGAAATGAACTTTCTAAAAACAACACAAGTAGGTTGATGAGAATACATTCACCATTTCAATTGCTACTGAGATAACTATGTACAAAACTCAATGCAAATGAAAGTCAACTTGAAATAGTAAGTCAGAAAAAACAAATACCTGCACTAAAAGAATTTCTCATTTTAATTATTATTCACCCACAAAAATGAATTTAGATTATGCATTTTCATTCCTTTTTGAACAGCCTTTAAGCTCTGTTATCACAGATCGCTTACATGCCCCAATCACAGAGAATAAAGAAACTGCAGACACATTTCCAAAGGAGTTCACATGCCAAAGAAAAAAAAAATCTACTTCTTTCAGAGTTAATTAAAATAAATCACATGGCATTAAACTTTGACTTTAAAGTTTGAAGAAAATACTGTTATCTTGCAAATTGTTTAACAGCAAGATATGCCATAATTGCTCTGAGGTAAATCTTAGAGAAATTGAAGATGACATCTAAATCACAAGCTTGGGAAACAGGGAACTTACCATCCACAGTCAAAAAGAGAGGATAGGTTTAAGAGGAAAGGTAAGTTATTTCCTTTAGCTCAGAGACTAAGTTAAACTACAGCTACAGTCACTAATATTAGATTCTCCCAAGATTTCAAAGAATTTAGGGTCTGATCTTAAAATCAGAAGTTCCAATAAACCAGTTTAAAGTGCTAGAAGTCAGGTGTAGTTTCTCTATTGGGGCAAGAGTCTCTTTAATGGGCTGCTCTTACAAATGTAATACCTACAGAAGATTACCCTACCCTAGCCAAGCCTCACTGAATTGTTTCCACAAGCAAAGATGCTGATTTACAAAAGTGAATGCAGGATCTGTTTCAAGGATGAAACGTGATGAATGTCATATAAGACCTAAGGATTGACTGATGGATTATTTTTGTTTGTTTAATGACTGAAGGCAAAAGAAAGATGACAAAGCTTTCCCTAACAAAATTAAGAATTCTTAGCTATACTTATTTGAGAAGTTTTAATGATACAAGCTTTATATGGAAATATAACAGAATTATACAGTCAATTTTAACCAAAATATAATAAAGTGGTTGTACTCTAAGAAAAAACAAGTCAGCATGTTTAAAAAAAGAAAAACATATCTGAGATTTAGGTCCAGCTACACAGCCTAGAAGAGAAGCTTTGATGTCAGTAACAACCCTATTTTACTCCATTCACATGAAACAATGTAAAAGTACTTTCAAGACCTGCCCCAGTGACACACACTGTGCAATGAGTACAGCAGCGTTCATTTATGGCACAGATTCTGACGGTAACATCCAAGTAACAGGCTGCACTTCATGGCCCTGTTCTCCATCAGTTTGAGTATGAAATACGCTATGGGTGAAGCATGATGTTTCTGAGGGGGGCCAAATAACTACATCTGAGTCAGCCTATGCTTCCTTCAAAGGCAGTGGAGAGAAATGTTATGATTCATCTGGCTGATTTTAGACACTTATTTTGAAGTGAATCACTAACTAAAATTGCTTATTTCTCTCCTCTGTCTATAGAAAGAAAGGTTATGCTTACTCTCTCAGGTGCATACACTGACAAGGCAGATGCGAAGTTAATGAAATGAATCCTTCTTGCAACAACTACTTAGCCATAAATGAACAGGAAGAGAAGATTCATGCCAGGTTAACACTAGAAATAAAATCTACTCAGAGTTCAAACAGAAGTTTCTGCCACCAATGAGAGGTTTCCCACTGAGGAGGGACATGCAATTCAACAAGATCCATCTTCTATCCAGGGGATGCTGTAATGAGAACCAGCAAGGTTCAGACATACACTTCCCTGGAACTTGAAGGCAGTCAAAGCAGCCCTCACCAACAGACCCAGAAGGTCTTGGAACTAGAACTGTCCCAGCATTTTTAAAACTCTATCCAACTCTAGGGGGTTAAAATATTCTGGGTAACGGAAGGATTCGGAGGGGTAACACTAAATCTTTCTCTTCATCCAATGGCAAGACTGCACTCAGTCCTGCTCTTACACAGAAGACATCTCTGTTGGAATTCACAACAAAATCTATGGATCTGTGGATATTTTTAATCACTGAAAACAGCATAGGCCTTTAAAGCAAATCTCTCACTTGTTGATATCAACCTGAAACAACTGCGTAACATACTGGGTAACATACTGAATCATTCAATCAACATGAGACGTAAGTGCCGTAAGTCAACAGGAGAAAAGTTACAGAACTATTCCCTCTGTCAGTGCAGAATCTTTTGATGATACCATCAAAACCAGGAGACACCATATCACCACACATCACCTGTATGTCATGGCCCTGATGGAAAGCAGAAAGACTTTGTGGAGCCTATTCAATCTCTCCATTGAGTTCCAAGGAACGGAAAGGCTTATTTCCTTCTAGAATGTAGCCCAACTCTCAGATTATCCACGAGTTAGAAGAAATAATCTTCCCACAGAATGTACTCATATTGTATAACTCATTTGCAGTTGATTATGTTGAGGACAAGTTAGCAAGACAGAAGGATAAGCAAAGGGCAGCCTTAGAAAAGACTAAATGGGAGACTTTAAAATTTCCACTAACCTGCCTTACAAGTGTAACATCCACCAATAGTAAGTACAGTTGCTATTTAAAACGGGAAGATGAACTCACTGATCTCTCAGCATCCTCTCCAGCACCGCTTGTAGTGTTAAGAAAAAAGGCTTATGCAATTGCACTGGCCAGCCATCTACCACCCCCCTCCCTCTTAATTTTGTCAAATTTTGCTGAAATGGGCCAATGAGCAACGGGGTAATAGTGATGCAGAAGTTTTGTAAAAATAAACTGTTGTGTAAAGAAAAGAGCCTTAAATCAGCTGTGATCCAGTTCCCTTGCCAAATCAAAGCAATAAAGACTAGAGCTAGAGCTTCTGGACAGGAGGAAAGTAGGACTCAAATATCAAAAAAAAGAAGTTCATTGAATAATTTGTTCAATGGTTTTATAACCGAATGCTTACATGGACAACGATTATCCATTAGTACTCAAAGTACTCAAACTCAAATCCTTGAGAGCTAGTATTCAAACATGTTTTGAAAGAAATACAAACCTCATGATCTGAGGTTTAAAATTTTATCTTGGTATTAAGGATTACAATGAGACCTTCTTGGAAAGCTGATTATCCCATATATCTACTGCAAAGTTTCTTTCATGTTTCTCCAAAACATGTGGTGATGGCCATAATACAAAACAATACCTCAGGTTAAAGCTGAATTAAAGAATTCCTAAATTCCTGTTATATATAACTTATGAAAGATGCTTGTATTTCAGAAACTTAAATCACTGATAGTTGGGTGGGTGTTTTTCCCCATATGAGCAGGCTATTGCACAGCTGTCTTCTTTCACAATTCTTATACTTTCTTCTTAAGTAACCAGTTCCGGCTGCTGCTATAGACAAAATATGAAATATATGAATGAGAGATTCAATATGGGTTTGTTATAACAAGCCATAAATTCCTCCTGATTAAACACTTTGTTTACATTTTAACAAAGCTATTTTCTTGTTATTTCTGGAAAAAAAATGTATTTATATTTGCGTGATACTTACTTGAAACTACTAATGATGCCATACACATCCCCGTATCATGCTACTTGTCTTGCTCAACCCATATTCCAGGCTTGTCCAGAGATTAGCAAGTACATCTGGCTACAGTATTTTCAGTTTTACATGCTTTCAAAATATTCACACTGCTACAACAATTAAGCAAATAAAAAAAAATGTAACAGCATTTTGGCAGAATCAAAATGAATTTGCTATTTCAGAGAGAGGGTTGTGTTTGTTAGTAGTCTTATACTGTTACAGTAACATCAGACACTTAAAAGGTCCATAAAGTCTACGCATACAAAATAAATGTTTTTTCCTTTTAAACAAGAAAAAGATAACAATTTCACCTCAAACGTCCTCCTCAGCCACACTGTAATGTCAGTCCACTTTCGCCAAATATACAGATAAGCATGCATGTTCACTGCATAGGCTATCCCCCAAAAGGTTGTCATACAACGAAAATTTCATGCTACCATGCAGCCCTGTAAAGTCATTTTTCAAAATATAAAAATACATTTCAATTGATCTGAATTTTCAGTGTCGCTTGGAAAAAAAAAATAAACAACGGGCGACCTTAGAAAGTTTTTTTGGGGGATGGGGGGCGTTCACGGGCAGGAGGGGGAGGAAGAGAAGTCTACAGTTAAGCATGCCTTACTACAGATACTCCATTTTATATCTAAGAAATATAGATAGGAAAAGCAGCTCAATTACCTTGTTATCACACTGATAGAGTCGTAGGCTTTTAAATAATCACATGGCAATGCAGAAATCAACAGGCCACAAAACTGCTACCTCACAAAACTCTTTAATGGATGGGAAAGAGGAAGGGGAAGTTAGAAATTTTTACCTACTACCTCTGGAAATAATCAGGATTCAGGGAAACAGGACTGAGTTTTATGCAACCATTAAAGAACCACTTACAATATGTGTGGTCCTTCTGTAATCCAAAAACACGGTATCAACGTTTTTGAATAGATTTCTGAATATACTTCGGATGTGATTAGATACATTTGCACCAATCAATCTTTCAAAAGGAAGTTTTGATTTATGAGTCTACTGTGTTGAAATGTTTGAAAAAGAAAACATTAAGTGTTTGAATATAATCATCATAAATCTGTGACGATATAAGGATAAATCAGTCCAGATGGCAGCGTGATAAAATTTTGTGTTTCTAATCTATAAAAAGATGTATAAAGTTCACCCTCAGGCATATGTAAAAGCGTGGTTGAAATCTAAGATGATAAATGCTGGATTCAAAACTGAAATTAAAAAAAATCTCAAATAAGTGTTTAGTAAGAGATACACACATTATGGTTTCAGTATATTTTGCCTGTCTATCATGTTAAGAGTTATTATAAATTATCATCAACAATGTTATATTTTGAAACTTTAGTGGAGCTTTTTTATTATTAAGCACACCTTAAGGCTTAATTTTGTTCATACCTAAGGATGAAATGGAACCAAATTTACGCCCAAAGGGTTACATCAAAGCATACTTTTAGGAAATAAAGTAGGATAACAGTAAATACACAAGTGAATCTCTCCCAAAAGTCAGTCATTTTAGATAAATTAATAGAAGTTTAGTAGCCTTAATACCATGGGTATTCACATAGCTTTCAATAGGGCTATTTCCTTCAGAAAAGGACTTCCAAGATTAAGGTGCAGATTATTAAAACCAGCATTTTCCAGACTTTAAGTGGTAATCCCTTTCCCATTTGAAGCCTCACTTTCACGATACATACAGCTATTGAGGGTAGTCATTTAGCTTTCAATAGGACAATTCTTCCAGAAAGACCAGGCAAAATCATTAAGATGATCAACAGCTGGAGCACAAAATATCACCAAACAACCAGGCTTAAAGGTGTTAACAAAAGGGAGGGGGGGGGGGGGGGGGGAATCTGAAAAACCTCAGCTTGACTACCCTGATAAAACGAAACTGGAAAATACCTTATTGTTTTAAAAAATTCAGTGAAATATTAATGTTTGGATGACTAATAAATTACAAATCAAATTAATACTACTGAGGTTATATGCTTTTGAAAATACTTCTACAGAGTTACAGCCTACTTACCTTTATAAGCGTAAGCAATTAAAGTTCATAAGTTCCTGCGTCCTGATCTTACACCGGTTATTCATTTATACACTAACATCACATCTTTGAAGATTTGGTGACTTTTTCCCCCATAGTAATACACTGTTACACAGTATGTAGCTCTATAATCTAGATACTGTTATCAGTCTATCTATACACAAAACCTTCAGAATAGGGATCTGTACAGAGACCAAGTACTCTCTAAAGTCCAGTACTGAACTCTTAGGGAAAGCCCCTGCTTTGTTTTCTCTCCAACAAACCTAAAGTTTAGCCTAAGGTTATGACTAGACAACTGTGTTTTATAGCTATAGATAAACTTCACCTCCATGATGATCTCTTATTCCTTTTTAAGCTACCATAATTTTTGGCTTCTATAGTACCTTGTGGCAATGAATTTATGAATTCAACAATTTAATTACGCACTGTTAAAAAACTACTTCCTTGTGTTCATTTAAGCCTGCCATCTGATAATTTAATTAGGTGCCCCTAGTTTTTGTTATGAAAAAAGGAAATAATTGTTCCCATTCACTTTCTCCACGTTGCTCATAATTCTAGATTTCTATCACATTCCCCTCCCGGTTGTCTCTTTCCAGGCTTTAGCACCCTGCCAATTTAGTTTCTCCTTGTAGGGAATTCACTCAATTCTGATCTAATTCTAGAATATTGTTTTTGTAACAGGGCGAGCACAACAGCAGAACTACTAGTAAAACTATTTTCCTCATATACTCTCAATTCCTTTAAAATCTAATCAATTTTTGGCAACTACTAAGCCTCAGCTACTAAGCTTTGAGAGCTATCCATTGTGAATCTCAGATCTCTTTTTCTATGAAAATAAACAGCACAGAGTTCATGCACGTGACTTTGGGTTTATCAGCAATGGATTTCACCTATTTTATCACCCACTCAATTCTGTGAAATCCTTGGGTGGTCTGCACAATCAGCATTCGATTTCAGTACTCTAAATAACTCTGCCATTAGCAAGCTTTCTCACTTCTCCAAGATCCTTAGTAGAACTCGCAAGTAGCTTTGCTCTAATGTGCAAATAAACTATTCCTATCCTTAATTTCTCATCTTTTATTTAGCTGGTGTCTTGTAAAAGGATCTCTTCTTTATATCCTACAACACTTTGTAAAGCTACTGAGACACTGAAGCTACTAAAAAGCCACTAAACAATTTACTAAAAAGATTAAAACTACCACCAAATTCCATGCCAATGGTGCAATTACTTCTTAGCAATAAGACAGAACCTGAAAACATGCAGCTTTGCAGCTCCTTTTTAGACAGGATGTTCAACAGAAATTATGAATAATTTTGTGTTGAAACAATATGCAGTATTGACATTTAATCGATAATCACTGATTTTAGACATTCATTCATTCTTCCAAGAAACCTTATTTTTAATCAATAGCTATAGTCATTAAATAAATCCTTATTTTGTGCTATATGCGGAACAAGCAATAATAAACTACATTGAATACTGTTTGAATAAATTAAGTAGCAATACTTGAAAATAATAAACATTTCTGCTCTTCACATTTTTTATTCAAAGCACACAAAAAGGAGCTACGTATCATGAATACAGGATACAAAAAAAGGGTAATCAACTCTCCCATGACAACTGAATTTTGTGTTAAGCCATGAATGATCTAAATTGAAGTTACATAAACAGAAAACTAATGCCACTGGCAAACAGCCCCGTTCTGTAACGTTCTATTTGAGAATCATTGGTTAAAGAAAAAGAGACGCTGAGCTTTGACAAAGAACGATATGGGAGATGACATCAACTTCTTTCGGCAAATGAGCTCAGCGTGCCAGCTAGCTGACAAATTAGCTTCTAAAAACCACTAACAGTAGCTTACAAAGTCACAGCTGTTATCCTGTTTTGAACAACAAAATGTTGATCTCAATTGAAATGTCTAGTTTTACAGAAGATTTGTAAGTGCCCTGAATATTTTTTTTTTTTAAACAAAGCAATAAGTTATACTGAGAAAAGCACAAGGGACAGGCAATGACTGTACTCTGATGACTCCATAGTGATGTTTAATAGACAGGATTAAGTATAACACTTGCTTATGTTCTGCATCCTCCTTAAATTAAAAAAAAAATACCTAGAGTTACAGGCTCAGTAGCAACATAAATCTACAAATATGGAAGTATCATAGTCACTAGCAATTTCTTTAGCTAACTCAAGCAGTTCCCAGGATATTAACTTTGATAGTGGGAAGAAATGCATCAGAAAACCTGGCATTTACTTGTAGGAGATTCTATTAAGGGAGTTAAATCAATTGAAAGATGCTAACACTCTACTAAACAAATATTCTACAATACTGACTGTTGGACAAAGTCAAAAAAAGTTGTAATATTACTTAGCACTTCAACTGTTTAAGTAGTGTAAATCTTCATGTTTATGGTAAAATATCAGGCAGTCTTCCCTATAACTGAGAAATGGAGGAAGACTAAAAACTATTAAAAACTATTAAACACAACAGGGACAAACTCAGCCTTAATGTTGTTACTCCCATGACCTTCGTCACTGGTATCTGAACACCCCTCATACAAAATGAATTAAATTTAAAGTTTAAAAAAAAGAAAAAGAAAACTATCATTCCCATTTTAGAGATGACAAACTGAAGGACAGAAAAATTTACATAACATCCTGAAGGTCCAAAGAGAACTCTGTGGTTCAGCCCCATAGCTAAACTCACCTCTCAAGCACCAGACTACAGCCCTTTGCCACTACAGCATTCTTTTACCTCCATAAAATTGCAATAACTTCACCATAACTACTCCTGATTTATGGTAAATGAAAGGAATATTCAAGCCAAGACAGATGCACGCCATGTTCAAGTGACTAGCCCAAAGCCAACAAAAAAAACCACTGGTCAAAGCTTGGATTGAAACTTGTAAGATCCTATGTTTAGACATCTAATAAAGACTTTTATTTAATAATGTTACATAATTACTGTTTCTATCAACACATTTTCATATTTTTTCATCTTTAAACATAGATAGTATAATAACAAACTAAAGACTGCAGGCATGTTAAGAGCTGAACAGCACCACATATTTTCAACAGCAAGTCTAGTACTTATTTTGGAACCAGTACTACCAACTCCCAAACTCAGACCCAGAATCTGTCTCCCTCCCTTATGTACTTGTAAACCAGAAATTAACTTGTTTACCTAAACAAGCATGAAGGAGGATAGAAGAAGCTAATTAAGATCTGAAAACATAAATCACAGTAGGTTCCAATAACAAATACCCTGTTTAGTTAACAAAGCGAAAAGCAGCAATACAGAAGAAACATTTTCTCCTTGTTTTCTTATGTTTCTGTGGAAAGAGAGACAATCAAGAATTCTGGAAAAGGAGAATTATGCTGTACAGCATTCTCCTAGAGAAGCTGGCGGCTCACGGCTTAGACAGGTGTACTCTGCGCTGGGTCAAAAACTGGCTGGATGGCCGGGCCCAGAGAGTTGTGGTAAATGGAGTTCAATCCAGTTGGCGGCCGGTCACGAGCGGTGTTCCCCAGAAATCATATGACTAAGAGCATCGTCCAGACACTCCTTGAACTCTGACAGGCTTGGTGCCATGACCACTGCCTTGGGGAACCTGTTCCAGTGACCGATCACCCTCTCAGCGAAGAACCTTTTCCTTAATGTCCAATCTGAACTTCCCCTGACACAGCTTCATTCCATTTCCTCATGTCCTATACACGGTATACACTGCTGTAATGATCTTCCACAGTCTCAAAGAAACAATGGCTTTGCTGTTTATAGAATTCTTTATCCTGAATACTTAGTTACATCCATTACTGGGATATCACAGCACATACATTGCACATGCCTGCAATACCCAAAAGTCACTTTAGCCCCTCCCATACCCCAATTTCACAGATCAGTAGCTTGCAAATCCAGAAAAATTACATCAGGGTTTCTAAGAGCTATTTTAAATGCCCCACATCTCACTAAAACCAACAGTTCTGAGTTTGTTAATCGAAAATCTCAGTCTTACAACTGTGCTAAAATGAATCCATGCCTCTTGACAGTAAATCAGTGTCCTAAACAATGAAGAATCTTTTTCGTTCTTGATCTGGATACAGCTTAGTTCAAAACACAGCTCCCGTGCCTGAAATATGTCAAATGATCATCAAGAGGTCAGTGGTGGCATGAAAGCTGACCAAATAATCAGATCCTTAAAATTTTTTTTAAGCAAGATACAAACTGTTGAGATGGAAACATCATCTCAGGACCCATCAGCTTACCTCATCTTGCCCTGTTTTACACTGAAGTGGACCACAGGGAACACTGTCATCTCCTACCTGTGAGCCACCTGCAAGATATCCAACAACCTACACAGCCAATGTGTCAGGAGTTTAGGCCACATGAAGATTCTGGTATTCAGGTGAAGGAAACGTTTAGTCTCAATCTATTACTTCCAGTATGGTGATGAAACCATTTGGTCTCCATGAAGCTACCCACTGGAACCTATAAAAAGTTGCATATGTTCTTGATCATAGAAGTGGACATGCCTAGTTCCAAATTGTTAATTTTATGGTTGGAAAACTTATACAATGAACCTCATCTATGTACAAAAATAAGGAAACATCATACTAGATCAGAACAACACTCCATCTAACCATGCCCCCTTTTAGGAAGTTATTATTATCCATTTAGGAAGAATAATTATCTATTCGTTGTTTAAACCATGGCATTTGATTTGTAGAAGTTCATACATCCATCATTGAAAAAATGAGCTGTTTGAACTTAGAAAGATGTACAGATAAAGCTAAGCATTTTCACAAAAAGTACACCCTAATTGTGTACCGTAGAGTGACTGAGAAGTCTGGGGTTTAATTTGTCTTATTTTTTTAATTTTGTTCTCTCTGTACCTCCACCAAACTATATATATCTGATATAGATAATAACACATTTCTCCCAAGAGTACTGTGAAGAAAAAAAAAATAATTATTATTTGTTAAGTACTCTCATAGTGTGACATGTGCCACAAAAGAGCACATGAAAGTTAGTAATACTTCTTCATAGTAGAGTTTGAATACTGTGCAGGAAAGATGGCAGACAGCCATATAATGAGCAATGAGTGATAAAAAGAAAATCACTGAATAACTAACTCTGAAGTGAGCAGTATTCGTTCCATGCAAAGAATGAGTCAGGAGTTCTAGAGATGAAAAAAATGCAATCAATTAACACTGTATTGTAATGTACCACATACAATGGGGCTGTACTAAGGATCACCAGAAACCTTAATTCTAGCATTTCTGTGCTAGTTTCATCAACTTATTCTTACAGCATAGAGTTTAGCTAAACTTACTTTTTTAGCAGAGGAACACAGATTTAAAGGGAAAAAAACAAAACAAAACCCTATCAGTTGGGAATAGTTCTATTTGCAAGTTTTTCAGATTTCACCTCTAAATTAATAGACAACCTTGTAGAAAATCTCTACTATTTTAGCTGCATATCTGTCATGTGTCCAATCTAGGAATAGTTACTAATGAGAGTTGAAAGGAAAGCACTCAAAGAATTAGTGTTCTGTAAAATTCATTAATTCTCAAAATGTGTCTGGGCATAATAATGTCATGTAATGAATCTCTGACTCTTTCAGTTTATTTCAGTTATTCAAAAGGAAAAATAAGCTTCAATTACTGTAGCTCCTATACACAGAAAAAACAGGTATTTTCTACCCACATCAGAAAATGAAAAGATTGAATTGCATTCAGTTATGAATTGGATTTGTTCTTCAATTAGAAGAAAAATAAATCATACTGAAGCTAAATGACAAACCAAATGCTATTCCATTGTAATTTTGTCCAAAAGACAACTAAATTTGTTGTTTCTTCAACTCTTTGATCATCATGTTTAGCTTGTACAGATGCCACTTACTACTGCAAATACTCCATTTTTGAACAGACTGATATCATTTTTCCTGAAACTGAAATATAAACATTCTGCTGCAGAGCTGCTTCAAACACACACTGGGCAAAACTGGACTTAAAAAGCAAGAAAACATTTAGATTTTCTTAAAAAATAAAACCAATAAAAAACGACTTTGAAGAAAGGACAACAATTACAAATTTTACAGAATGAGCAGGATAAAGATGGCAAAATAAAATTGCATATTCTGCCTTATTCCCAAATCCCAACAGTTACTGAAGTTTCTTTTTAAAATAAGAAAAAATATACTCCACCTATACAAACATAAAGGCACAAAATATAAAAGATAAAGGTTAGCTCATTTTACGCTTTACAGAGAATACAGATACTTCTGAGGCCCCCAACCTTAAAGCCCATGCCATGAGAAAGAACTCTGGCTCATGAAAAGCCACACTTCCTTCAGCACTGGGGCTTCTGGCAAAGCAGAAGACTGCCCAGAGCACTGCTTGATCTTACAAAAAGATCTGGTAGCGCCGATCTGTACATCCCCATGGGTTCCCCAAATACATGAGCAAGCCTGGCTACAAGGACCTGCTCTAGCAGCATCGTTACAGAGTAAGAAATCCAGAAGAGACTCATGTCACAGAGAACCTAACTCTTATAACTCGTCTAATGGGTCTTGGTACAAAGTAAATGTTAAAGGCATTAATCTATAATGTAGGTCCCACACACCTAAAATACAGTTTTTTTTAAAATACCAAGCTCCTAAAGTACAAAGAAATTTTATTATTCCACGCAAATATTAACCAATCAACAAGCTCTTTGATATGCAAGTATGTGAAACAGATTTGTTTGATTCTTGAACTAATTTTCAGACAGTGACAACTTTCAGTCCAAAGTCTTTTCAGGCCCAGAACAACTAAAACACCCCACTCCAGAAGCAGAATGCTCGCAGGAAAGGAATCTAGAAAATACTAGAGAACACTACTTACTTTTCAGCCTGGATTAATTTGCCACTACACTGCCGAATTTTCCAGCAAAACTGGGTTTTAGTGGTCCTGTTCCAACATACTCTTATTCCAATCATTAACAAGGAATTTGGCCATACACTTCCAAAAGCGATTCGGGTACTAAGTGCCCATTCATTGCTATGGCCTGCCCTCATACACGTTGTAATCAGTAGACAACACCCAATAGCCTCTAGGCTGTCCACTATCATCTTTTTATGCCAAAATGCAGAATTTCACCCTGCTTAGCACCTTTGACCCCTCACAGTACATACAGCCAAGCGGCAGACCCAGAACCTGCGTCTGCTCTTGAAATGGAAACACAACAACTCACTTTGATTATAGGCAGGGTCTCCAAGTTAAAAGCACCCTGTTCATCCAACTGTCACTCCTCTGCAGGGCTAATTGGTTTGGGTGCCTACCAGACACTTTCCTCACGGAGCTAACAGGTAGACGCAGTGCTGTATCTGCTTAAAACAAATTATTATTTTTCCATCTAAACAGAACAGAAATAAATGGTTAAAGTATTAAAAAATAAATAATGCATACACTGTCTTACCCACACAGAACATTTCCTCAAAGCTTGCATTATTTATCTTCTAAGTTACAGGCCTGGATTCTGGCAACCAAACCACAGGGTGTCTCTAAAAAAAAACTTGCCCTGCTTCCTCACTTTTGGGGTTGGAAGGTCAGAGAAGGAGGAGGTATGAGTGGAAGGAAAGACTGTGATTCATTTTTTTTTTCCTTCATTACACCATTCAGTTATTAAGCAGGCTGTTACTCAGAGCATGAGAAAAAAACTCTTAAAAAGAATTGACACCTGCTTATCTGAATGTCGGTGAATGGACTGTCTACAAATACTGCCTGCTTTCTCCTGTAGATGTGAAAAATCAACCAACCAACTCTCCAGCACAGAACACATCGCATGTTGGAAATTTAATACAAACATCCCCCATTCTCTTCCCAACCTCACTTAAGTTTGATTCTCTTCTATTATTCTTTAGGCACACCTATATGGACCATTTTAAGTGCTATGCAGAGACAGCCCAATTTACTCCAAATGAGCTCAACACCACACTGAGCACAGCTAAGCTGCTTCCAGTATCTGAACTGGCTATTTCAGAACAAACTGGGTTTCACATTGCCTCGGAGATTGGAAGGCAATTTTCTCCTCTATGTGCTGTCACCATGAAAAGGGGTGCATGGTTTTTTTCCTTCATCCTGTTTCAGTTTCTTCATTTCTCCTCACCTTCAGCATTCCTTCTCTACAAAATGGGAGCCATACTGTTAAAACAGCAACTCATTAAACAACAAGATTTTCTTTCTAACTCTCCTCCTTCCAATTTTATTCCTTCCATTGCCCTCTCATCCTCTTTTTAACTCTTTCTCATGAATGATCTTCAGATCTCTTCTCCAACAAAAAAACACAATACATTTTTAATTACAAGGGAAAGCTTAGACTGATGACAAGCTGTGGAAAAGAAGTAGATCCAGGTACTAAATACTTAAAAAAAAAAGAAAAAAGGATGTGGAGAGATAAATGGGAGAAAGGATGAAACTACCTCATTTTACAACTTTTTTTTTCTAAAAAATACTATTTACAGGACTGAAGATCTCAAACTTATGTAAACATCATAAACAGCACAGAAATATTTCAACTTGCATTCGTTGCATAAAGAAATGTTATAGGGTTGGGTTTTTTGGTTTGGTTTTTTTTTTTCCCCAAAAAAATATAGAGAAGCAACTGTGATGATGAGGCACCACGCTCAAGTTCAAGCGGATAACAAGGCCAGCCAATTGCACACAATAACTAGCACTCTACATACTAGAATAGGTGGAGAAAGTTAATAAAATTAAAACCAACTACTCTCCTTTCTCCATGAAATTCTTCAAATCACTCATTTTTATTACAGTTCATTATATGGGGTTTTTCCCCTCCCTCTTTTTCAAACTTTTATTAAATAGCTAGCTGCATATATTTAATTGTATGCTCCTCAGGGCAGTGTCTATTTCCTTAATTGTCTGTAAAGTCCACTGCTATAAACAACAGTACTATGCAATGTTAAGTAATAAAAAAAAAAGTAATGTTTTATTGAGAAACAGTCATGCATTAATTATGCAAGATAATCCGGAAAATACAGAAATAGAGAAAAAAAATGTCATTATGAATCCGTAACTTTAAAGCATCACTACCCAATGAATGGTTTATGATATTCCATTTCAGTATTATATTTAATTTCTCTTGGGGTATTTAAAAAACATCTGTTCTGAAAGTTACCGAATGGGTATTGTTTACTCAGAAATTCTACAGGGGGTGAATACAACCCCCTTCTATACTGTCAGTTAAACATACAATATTTTAAATAGACATTATGGAGCCAATTGTTGAAGCAGGCACTTAGAATGCAGAGAATATTCTACACATTAAAATACACATGAAAAATACTGTCCAGGAGTTATAACATAAATCAAATACAGATTCTAAATTCAGTATTTAATAACTCCGCAATTTAAAAAAAAACATTTCGTTTTTATTACTTACTGAACTAATTTAATGTCTTAAATCTACACTGCTGCAGACTTATACAAGCACAGAAGCTACTGAAACTGGTATAATTTTAAAACCAGAAGCAAATTTTTATTGCTCAACTATGCCCCTGAAAATGGGGTTTAATATGAAAACACTGACACCAAATCTGAAGAGCGTGAATACTCTGCTTTAGTATTTTTTAAAATCTGTTCTCTAATCTTGACTGAGGTTTGAAAGTAGCAAGTCTGTATTTTTCCAGTGTAAATGTTGTGCAAAAGCTTTACCAACATAGATCTATATCTGCAATTGCCATTACTAAAATAAATGAAAAATCTATAAGCAGCAGTGAAACTGGCATGCAAATAAAGAACTGTCAAGACATATATTGCCTAAAAATAAGCTTACAATAACTATTTTAAAGACTGTGTGTGGTCTTACCCATATATTTTGGCAAGATGCACTTTCTCCAACCACAGCTAGATTCATCCAAAAGCAGTGGCACTGGAGAGTCTCTGTCTCACCTGTCAAACTTGAAGAACGTTGTTCAGCAGACCACCATGAGTCCATGGATAGGATCCACAGCACTACAGCAGCTGTTCTTGATAAGTGTTCCCTAACTATAGAGGCAAATGCTTCAAAAGTGTTCTGTAAGAGGATCACCCTTAATATACGTGCATTTAAAAACAAACAGAAACAAAAATACATCTAGAACAAGACTTTCAGGACATTTATGGCAGAGCAGCATCAGTGACTTCATACGTGTCTCTGATATTTGGAAGTAATCAAAGAAGATTCAGGTCTATTAAATTTACCTTTGAATTTAACTAAATTTATTTATCTCTCACAAATTACTACACTCTTCAAATTGCAGGCAATCAAATAAAACAACTAGAACCCTTAAATCTTCATATAATCTAGGAAGATGAACTTTCCTCTTCTCAGTTCCTTTCCCACAAATGACACGGAAAATACTTTCACACCAACCTATAAATAGGTTAAGTGGGAAGGAGAGGTAAAAGGCTGCTTGGCTTCAGTGAAGGTAAGATTCAGTGAAAATGGGATGAAGCAAGAAAAGCTGCCAGTTTCAAAACTACATAAGAGGGTATTTTGATGACCACAAAAACCTAAGGAGAGAGCTTATCTGAATTCTGTCTATATAAAATAACATTGACTGTTATTAAAAAGCATATAATCATTAATTTCCAGAGCGATGTATTTTCTAAAAATAGGTCACTGCTTTTAACTACTGAGATCTGCTCTGGTTTAACTACTGGTAGCATTGTATCCTAGAAGCAAGAAAGGCTCTAGAGAGATTACTTTCACTTTTCCCTAGATATATTTAGTGTACTAACTAGCATAGTTAGGATATTATTTTTCTTTGGTTTTGTCAGTAGCATGTTTGAAATAAATTTTATTAAGTGGTAGTGTATGTAACATTGCATTGTGGGTAGCAGTTTCCTGCCTTAACCTAGCCACATCCTCAACTGTTATATGAGACAAGTTTCCCATATTTTCTGCAAGTCGACTTTAAAAAAAAAAGAAAAAAAAAACAGACAGGAGAAAATAGCTAGAAGGTTAGGATGATCTTAAACACCATATATTGACTGTTTAGAATGCGTGCATCTAATCAAAAGGGCTTTCTCAATTACTGTACAGTCTACAAGATATGCATTTGAGGAACACAAGAAAAGTAACACTTGTCAGAAAAAAAGTCTGAGCAGCAAGAGTAAATCAACATGAGACACATTTGACCACTAAGATGTAGCCGCTTATTCAAATCCTGATCAGGGGTTCGATTATTTCACTGGAGAATC
Source organism: Pygoscelis adeliae (assembly GCF_000699105.1). NCBI lineage: Eukaryota > Metazoa > Chordata > Aves > Sphenisciformes > Spheniscidae > Pygoscelis > Pygoscelis adeliae. The sequence goes on along the minus strand of NW_008824359.1, from coordinate 4,888,989 downwards.
TCTTTTCTATTCTATGAAGAAGTGAGAGAGCTAGCAAATCAAGATGAATGACAACAATTTATTACTACTTGCGATTTTATGATGTACTCACTGGCTAACAGAAGATCACCATCCTTTTAATTTAAATAACAGTTCAGTTTAAGGTTTGATTTGATCTTCAGTAGCCTGATTCCACTGTACATGAAACAGACAACATTTGTTTACACTAAAAATGTAACAGTATTTTTCCCCCTCCTCTATACACTTAGTGGTCCCAGGCACTCTCTTCTTCAAACCATATCTTATTTAGAAAAAGGTTATAAAGCAGCAGTAAACTCAGATGTTCAGTGCTACTCTTTGCAGACACCAGTAAGTAGCATTTTAAAATGAGGGACTGCTAAAATAACCTTGCTGTTACAGGTTTGTTTTTTTTTTTAATTAACAGGCAGTTTTAGCTTTTGCTTTGACAGATTAGTATATATGTGATATCAGCATACTTGAAGCTGTTGGAAATTAGAAGTCTACAAGATACCCAAGTCTAGCAACATAAGTTCCACAAAATGTGCAAATATTTTAAATCAAACGGTACGTTAAATATATTAGCTAAGAACCACCAGAAAACACAGTACTAGCCCTCTAAAAATTACAGTTACTTCTAAGTTATGAAAAACAGAGCCAAGGAGAAAGGTTTCACTCCTTAAAAAAAAAATGTTGCTCTAGTGGAAACAGATACATTAATAACACCTACAATTAATACCCGCATCTGAGGAAACTGCATTAGGACTTTCTGTACTATAAAAATCAGCATCTTGTTATAGTATATATTGTAAAACTTGTAAGTAAGTGCAATTTAACAAGTTTGTCATCATACCGCTTTAAGCGGAATATTTATCTCTCTCCAGTTGTAGCACAGAAACAAACATGTAAGTACAAATAAACTTTCAGCAGGATATCACACTGTTTATATGCTGTATGAACTTTGAGTGACATAAGGCAAAATGTTTGGAAATAAAGCATGGCTTAAAAGTTTCAAAACACATTTCAAAAAAGTGAAAGATTTAATTATCTTTTAGTGTTGCATTACAATTGACTTTAAATAAGATTTCATTTGTCGTCAAAGATCAAGCTCATAGTTTACCAGAGAAATTCCTTAGCATAACACTTCCTTTGTAAGTGTAATTGTGACTTAAAGCATCCCCTATGGAACACAAAGTTAACTTCAAGTTTTGTAAATTTACCTTTTAAACAAAAGATTGTCAAGCGTAAGTCTGCAATCAAGACACTGGTTTATACAGTGGCTTTTCAGGATTCATGCATTTGCTTCATTAGAAGTGCAAACTATACTGAAAGCAACTGTCAGTTTCACAGGTATTAGGTCTGCATAAAGTTTAGCTTTACAGTGTCTCTATACTAAAAAACCTAGCATTTTTTTCAGTGACGGTTTCTGCAAACTACATCTAGATTACTCAGTTAAACTATTTGTTTTTCTGCTTTTAACGGATTTTTGCCTTACTAGATGAAGACTTCACCATAGTGGTCTTGATCTTGACAGCACAGGTGAAAAAGTATGTGCAGTTAAAAAAAAAATCTTATAAAGGTATCATATCAAAACACAGTAACAAAGTTAGAGAATAACTTTGCGTACAAAGTGAAAGCATTAAAAAGCCATTCCAGAGAAAGCCTGAGCACAGTATTTCAATGCAATAAATTTTAAAATTCAGACTTCTGTAGGAAGTTCAATATTCTAATATTAAACATGTGACCTAGAATAAATTCTGGAGTTTTAAAAATCGAAAAACTGCATTCATATGAATGAAAACAAGTATTTATGATCAAGACATGAGTTATCTATTACGTAAAAACACTAAATCTACCTACCATCAAATAGAAGTTGATAAGTATCTTCAATGCGTAACCATAGTTGAAGAAACATTGTGCTCACAATTAAGAGTTCCACAAATAATGGGGGCATCAGCCTCCAAAAGCTTTTGCTGCATTGAAAGTTGATTAGAAGTGTAATGCACACAAACAGCTTTTGTTTATGTGAAAAAGATTACCATTCTTTCCATCATTTTTATACCCTTAGCTTCCACTGATGTTCTTAACCATACTGTGAAAATATAAAGAAATAAAAGCAATCCATCATTAGGAGAATTAAATATCACCCTTACTTTTATATGAGATGGGTGATTTGCAGAATATTCCTTTTTCATTTTAAGGTAGAATTCTATAAATTTGGCAATATCTAATAACTTTCAGAGTACTGAATTAAGAACAATGCCATCTACCTTACAACAAATATTATGAAAGTAGTTTTTATGAACAGGGTTTTATGTTGCTTTGATAAATATATAATGAAAATCAAAACATACAATCCATAATTTTTACTGAAATCTCCTTTCCCATTTTCTCTCCATCCCCACAACACAGAGAACCTGCTCCCCACCCACACCTCCAGCTATTCATCTCGCATCATTCCTGGCCAATTTCTTACTGGGAAAGCTGAGGACAAAGAGGAAAATAAAAAAGGAGGGATGGCAGCTTTGAAGAGATGTATTTTATTTTACAAATAAAAACTGAACAATATCTAGAAAGCGTTTTACACAATTATTCTGCTCCCAAAAATATAAATGACAAAAAAAAATTTTAAAAAATCACTCAGTTAAAACTAGAAAATACAGTGCATCTGTGATACAATCAGGCTAATAAGAAAAGTTCTAGACGTAATGTCCAAAGAGGGAAAAAATAAGATACTTTCTCAAAGATGTTTCCAATTTTGTTCTGAATCTGAGTGAGCAAATCAAGACTACTAATACACACTGTCTGTGCACATTATTCCTTACTACACACAGCATTTTGCAATTTATTTCAAAGCCTCTATTATAAACAAAAAAATACTGCTTTTGTTAACCCACTCCGTACTGGTACAGTAAAGGCTTACATTACACAATCAAAGTCAAAGTTACAATATGTTAAGTATATAAAAAATATTATACACACATGCACACATATGATATTAAGTATTTAAATCTTACATGTGCATCAAATTTATGTTTCATTTTAAAACTAAGTGTTAACATTAACTGGTGAATAAAGTTATTTATAGTCTCCCAAAAAGTCTAAGACTGTTCTGTTTCTCTTAAACACTGAAACTATAATAAGCAATTAATGTAAGCGCAATCAAAACCTCCCAACTCTCACAGTTCATTCTGTTACGCAATGCCTATGTTAAACCCTAGCAATACCGGTATTCAAAAGCATCACTTAGACTGCAGTACACAACTAGTTATGATATCCAAATGGCATATTTTGCCCCAAATCTAAAAGAAACATAATTGCCCTTAATTTGCATTACATAAAACTGCCAAGTAGTTTTGAAGGCATGTAAAGCAAGGCAGACATGATTTAAGATTTGCCAAGGAATCCCCAGACTAACACTTCTGTGACAGCCAATTACAGTAAAAAACACAACCCCAACAAGCAGCCTGCTACTAGACCTTAGGAAAGGTAAAGTTTCTTACAATGAGTTACAGATTCACAAGTATAGGAAGACAAGGAGAAAAAGTAAAACAGAAGGAATCCAGCCACCCAGCAAATATGAAGCAGACCCAAGATCGTGATACAATCCAAAGATGTAAATTATTGTAAATCATCACTGTTGTTCAGAATTTCACACAGCCACTTGTGCCAATTCTGCTCACTTTTCCACAGACACAATAATGAAGTAGGGAGAGGGAAGGGGAGAGGGAAGGGGAGGAAAAAAAAAAGGAAGAAAAAAAAAAAAAAAAAAAAAAAAAAAAAAAAAAGGGAGGGGGGAAGAAGAGTGGGGGGAACCTGAACTGAGAGTACAAATAAAGTTCTGCTGTCCATATGCTTTAACTGTACAGAAGTTTGGGCTCTTACAGCATTTTGTACTCTCTCCAAATCTTCATGAGTCACAAAAATTAAAAAGCTGTATCCTTCTGGATGCCAGGAAGGGCCTTACCACGGGCCTTTTGTCAACATATAAAAAAAAAAAAAAGAAAAGGGAAAAAAAAAGGGAAAAAAAGGGAGAGAGAAAGAAAAAGCCACAGTGTAGGCAGTCCTACTTGGAGTCCTCTGATGTCACAGCCACATGACTTGCTCGCTCCAGTAACAGTGCTTGCAAAAAAAAGGAGTTTTAAAGCTTTTGCTTTTTTGGATTGTGTGAATGCTTCATTCGCCTCACAAACAACCACAGAACCACAAGTGCGGTGCAAACTTTCTCCAGGAGGACAGCAAAGAAGTCTCTGGTTTTTAAATGGTTAATCTCCGCAGGTCACTACCAGCCACTGAGACCAACAGAGTCAGTAAGTGCTCTCTAACCACAGTCTATGCAGTAATAGTAGGTCCTTCAAATATTTGCTCATTCTCTTTTTTTTGTTTTGTTTCCTTGCTTTTCACATGTTACCAGTGCTACACAATTTTTTGACAGGGAAAAAACCAACTATAGAGTCTATGCAATCCAGGAACACTGTAAAACTAAAACAAGGTTTGGCTATGGTTTGTGTTTTCAGTTTGAGGATCCAAGAAGTATTTACACCAGAAGGTGAAAGCTCTGCGTGAACCGAGAGGGACTATGGCATCAAACAGCCTGTTCAGTTCAGTGACACCATGTCAGCAAAACTTCTTCTGGGGTAAGTACTGCAATATTTGAGCTTCTGTTTTCCGTTGTCGGGAGTTTTCTTACTTTTAACAATGCTGGTTATAGTTATCTAAGCAAAAAGTTGCTGAATGGGATGTTAGGGTGTTAAAATAGCATACCTGGTTTGCAGGGGGGGGAAAAGTCACCGTAAATAACTTCTGCAGATTTATGAACAGATTTTTTTGTTTGAGTAAAATGAAGTCGGTGGCTTAGTCCCTAGTGTTTGACAGCAGGTGTGCTCAGTTGTCACCTGGGTCAAGGTGTATCTACACAGATTTGGAAGAGTCTGATGGGATCTAGTATAATGTTTAATATTATCTTAGAGAAAAAGATAAAGTATTTAGTGAGTTAACCAACAACAGCACAGAATACCTTATTAAGAACTCTGGTGTAAAGCATAACACTTTTAGATGTATCCACCATGACTGGTCAATGAAAGATATTGTAAGAGGCTTAAATTATATGATTTAAGACTACTTATTCTCTAAACTTGATGAAAATTAGTGGCGTGTAGCATACAGCAGCTTATCCTACCCATAATCATTGTATCCTACCCGTATCATTGTTCCAGACATCTTACTCTTAAGCATATGTATCAGATGAAGTTATCAGTGTAAAGCTCAGTTTTCTAGTCTTTTGTTGCCCTCATTTCACAGCAAAGCTTGTTTGATAATACAGTCATTTGTAAAAGCAAATCGTTCTCTTTACACTTATTATGAACAAGGCAAAACATTCATGCATAAAAAGATTAAGCAATGAAATAAAAAAATTGCATGGTTTAACATGCTGATGAATTTAAGCTTTAATTGAAAATGGGTTTTAAAAAACTCTGTAGAAGAGCACTGCCAAATATTTACTTCAATATTCTGAACTGTAAACACAGATTCCTTTAAGAAATCATGTATGTATACTGAGGTAATTATTTGTATGCACTGCATACATACACACCCATAAAAATCATAAATATGCTATAAAATTGCACCTCTATCATTGCTTACTTTGAAAAGCTTCTTCCTCTCAGATACAGTCTTAAAATCAGTACAGAGCACCTCACTCACAAAATATTAAATAAAACTGAATATGACTTTAAGTGGTTTATCTGCAAGTAAAATAAAGTTCTATTTTAAAGCGTGTTGGAAAAAGCTGTATTCTAGTCATCCTTGACAAGTAGTAAGAAGTATACTCAAAATTTTTTTCAAAGCACCTCTTACTGGGACAGATCAGGAAAACTAACTGGAAATTCTGAAAGATCAAGAAGAAAAATTCTGAAAACTTACAAGATTTTCTTAAAGGTGTCCATCATGTTGAAACTATGTTGGGACCGTAGCTAAACCTATTTCTTTTCCTCCCCTGCCCCCCTTCTAAGAAAAACCAACAATGCTAGAACCATTTTCAGTATATACATCCCGATTAAGCTTGTATTGTAATGAACTGATGACTGGAGTTCCTTTTACCCCTCCTACTTCACACGCTTTGACTGGTTCCCAGTTAAGCACATGAATAAGCTATAAGACCATGTGTAGGAAAAGAAATTAAGACCAGCTTCTTCCAGGAGAGAGACCAATTTAATTTATGATCTATAGATACCAGAAGAGATAACATAACCTGTGGCTGGTCATGTAGCTATAGTACACTGAACGCTGAGCTGAAATGCTAACGCAACACCAGTGAGCAGTTTTTCTACTGAAACTGCTCGCTTAATGAAGCACAGCAGAAGCATAGCCAGACCACATTATCCCAGTGTTTACAACAGGAAATACAGTTTACATGTATAGGGACTTTCTTTTGCTTTTACTTCCAAAAGAGATTAGAAGAAATTTAGTTGGCTAAAATTATCAAAACACAGAGTGCTGACTGCTTAATTCATCTACTTTTGATCATTCCTCAAGTGAGTGAAAAAGTACTGTAACGCGAATAATACTTTTCCGAAAACTTCACTAAATAGGGTTGGGTACACGAATTTCACTTGGGACACAAACAATGGATGCAAGGAACTACAAAGTCTCATAATCTCTATCAATATGTAAGCAAAATACCTTAAGCTAAAAACAAAACTAAAAAAAAACCACCTTTATAAAAAGGAGAGAGAGTATATTTTAGGAAGGACAAAAGTCAGAAGACCCAAGTTACTCATGAATTTGCCGTTTCCTACCAATGGTACAGCAGTATGTCAGAACACACAGATCTATTCTTCCTTTCTGTACTGTCTGTCTCCTTCTACTCCCATCTCCACCTTATTCCTTTCAGGACTGTTGAATTTAATTATGTATCTATTCCAAGAATTAAGTGATGAAACAGAATGGCAAGTAATAATAGGGAAGGAAAACAGCGCTATGATGATTAACTTGCATGGTTGCTAATCTATGCCATTAACCATATTTCTGAAAATTCTGATTTCACTTATTTTTGTCTGTGTCTTCTTGACTTCATATGAAAAGAAAAACAAGAGTAGTGAGGAGGAAGGATCCTTTCCTAATTAACGCAAACATATATATTCCTCTACAATTTAGTACATTTGAATTAACTAGATACTATGTTTCATATTCAGAGTATTTCTACCTTATGCTAGTTATGCATGTTTTGACTGCATCATGCCTATGTAAACCTTCTTAAGCTTTTAAATTAATTGCATTCATTTCAACAAGCAAAGGATATTATATTCACATGCATATTGTTTGAAGAAAAAAAACTGCTCAAAATAAACACTATGCAAAAAAACAAACGGCAGATTTATTAGAAAATTTGGTAAACATTGTTTACACAAAGTACTTCAGAAAATTAAATACTTTTGAAATGCCTCCCACAACAGTTACAATTTAAAAAAAAAAGGCATTTTCAAATATGTTCTGTGCACCTTCGTAGGAGGATTTCACCGAAGAAAGTAAATCAGATCAAAATTTGGCTGATAATTTAATCAATTATTTCACATGTAACTTCTGGAAGCTGATCCCAATAGACAGTCATGTTAAATCTAAATGAAAGTCTTCAAGTTAACAACAAAAATTTACTCTGCTTATATTAAAATACTCCTCAGTATCTTCTCATTTATTCTTCAAAAAAACAAACCTTTTGTAGATTTCAATTCTCAACTGCTTTACTATCTGGTAAGGAATCTCAGTTTTTTATTTTAATTAAGATATTGATAAGAGAGAAACAGATCCTTTTTGATTATCTATGTATATAAAGCAGAAAGTTTCCATATGTTCCAGCTCTGTTTAACATATTCATATTATTGTGAATGCTAAGCAAAATCTCAGGAGTCACTACCCTTTGCATAAAAGGTAATTCAAAATACTAGGGCTTTAGAAAAAAAAAAAACTAAAAATTATGCAAGAATGACTATTCTCGTGTGCATTAAGAAAGCTGCAAGCTTCTCACTAAGGCTTTCAGTATATGAAACCCCTAAACCATGCAAAATTGCACTACACCACTTGCAGGATTCTAGGCAGCAAAATGCACTGATCTGTTTAATCATCTGTCTCAAATGAACTATTAATAGCCAATATTGTTTAAATCAATGACACTGATGTAAAATTCGCGAAGATTGAAATGTTCCAGTTTGTTAGAAGATCGAAATAGTTGATGGTTAAATAAACTGGGGAGAGGGGGGGAAAAAAAAAAACCAACAACACACCCTAACTCATTAGGGGTACTAAGGTTTTATCAAACATACAGGATTAATCTCTATTGAATAGAACCATTCACAGATCAAAACTTACTCCAATACTTTCATGCAGTGCTAATCAATTACAACCTTTTCTAGTTATTTGAAATCCATGTGCTTTTAATTTTATTCACTGGTGGTCTAAAATATAATATTCAGGCCAAGCTAAGTCATTCTGTATTGCAACTTTGCTTTTTTTCAATAAATATTCATCTAGAGGTTTTCTTAGAGAGAACTGCTCATATGAAGACTGTGGTAATATTTTTATACTGTACCTCCTTGTTGAAGCAAAAGGTTAGGGGTTACCTAAATACCTCAACTGTATATACAAAAAAAGGAAAAGGTAAGTATTCACATGAAAAATCCAAAGGGACTATATTATTTATTTTTGCATTTCCTATGATTAATGATGCACCAGTGCATACTTGAAAACTGAAGTCAAAATAGGGTAACACCTCAAATTCCTTTACAAACTGTACAAATATCAAACTTCCATGCTGTATTAACTACTCTACCAGAAATATTTAAAGGCTCTGCCACCCCACATTAAGAGCATAACAATAATACTGAAATTCCTCTCAGGCAGTGCGATTTCTTGGTCATGGTCAGACTAATATTAATCTTAAAATTGCACCTTATACTTTTATTTTTCCTGATTGCTTTTCAGAACACAGTTGTACTTTTTATGAATAACAAGAAGCTCAGAGCAGTCTTAATACTGAACATCTAATACTGTATCCATTTAAGTATAAAGGGAAAAATAAGCAGTAAAACATTCTTGCAAGAGATGCTAACCTGGTTAGTGCAGACAGTTCAAAAGAGCAAACAGAAGCTAGATAATGACTGTGTTTAAGGATGTGTCACACCCTGTGGCACACACCCATCAACAGGTAGCATTAACAACAACTAAGAAGAAGTAATTTCTAAAACTGTAAGTTAACACAACAAGCTGAAAATACAAGCAAAATTTGGCATTCTTTTATGCACAAAGCCAGCACACTCCGGTGGAAATTAAAGCAGAGAGGGAAGGGAGGAATTATCCCGTGCTTGCCAGGCTGCAAAGGTGCTGAGCACCCGCATTTCTCCTGCTTTGCTACTACAGGAGCCAACGGCAGCTGTCAGTGCTGGGTACCTCTTGAAAATTAGACCATGTGTATGTTTTACTCTATGTACCTAATAAAAAATCAACATTGTGTGTTGTAGGTGATGGAGTTGGTTCTGAAAACTCATTAAATACACTCCATTAATAAGAATTACAATAAATTGCCATGTTTAATGCGCCCTAGAGTATTTAATATTTTAATTAAGGCAGCCTCAAGATAAATAGTGAGTTTAAGATGGTAAAACCTGAAGCATTTTAAGGTCTTAACTTCGGCACTGAGCGAATCCAAGTTTCATACAACCAGTTAAGAAACTGCAACATGAAAATATTCAACTGGTATTTTAAATATAAAGAAGTTAATTTGTCTAAAAGGAATAAATACATCATTTATTCTGATAAGTGAACTAAAAAATAAATTCGTAAACTGTGTGCTATTTCAAAGAGCTTTTCCTTGTAAATTTTGCCAGACTTATGAATTAACCACAGATTTTCATCCAGAGACAGCAGACACCCACAAAATGCAGAAAAAATCTACCTCCTCCACCACAGAACCCCCACAAGAAACTACTGTTATCAACAAAATTAGTTTTTGCTGACATCATCTACAATAGCTTTAATTTCTATTGTGTATGTTTATTTCAAACTGGCTTCTAAAGTCTTACGGGGAACAGACTAAGGAGGTCTATCTTCTGCTCTCAGGTGTTTTTGTTTTTAAGTTAATAAAGCTTAAATCTAAGAGCACGTTTCCTTACATAAACATGCTCTCTTCTACAAATAAATATAAGACCTGCCACTTAACATCCTGAAAAGCACACCCTAAAGAGATTATTTTAAAGATGAGCACAAAGACAAAATAAACTCCAGTTACTATATCGTAAAACAGTTTAACACTTCCAATAAAAAAATCCATTATTCATGCATCTGTTTCCTGTATATATTTTTTATTCTGCTTGTTAGCATACTGTGTACTGTTCTAGCCTTCCTCATGTAGCTATAAGTTTCCTATTTCATGTATGAACTTGCCCCAGGAGGGAAAAAAACCATAGGTTTTCTACTGACTCACTTTAACTGCTGAAGTAATTTTAATCAGAGCAATTAAATTATTCTGCACAACCTACTCCTTAAACATTTTTATTTATAAAAATTAATTTTAGCACAGCAAAAGATATAAGGGAAAAAGGCTACGTTCTCCTTTAAATACACATGGTGCTTTAAAAAGTATTTTTACTGATATTTACTATATCCTTAACAGTTTTCTTTAAGAATATTTTTTCATCTCTAATAAACTACCTTTATTTATACAGCAAAGGCTAAAAACAGTTTCTTCTGCTGTCTGTCTCTTTTAAAAATGCCACATTCATTAAGGTCAGGCAGTTCTGGGATTAACAATAGTTTTAATATGTTATAGCTAAAAATCCCGTGGCAAAAATATTTTGTCAGGAATTCATTCAAATATGGTTACTACATTTCTGATAGACACTAGCTTATTCCACATATTCTATTTCATCAGAATCGCTAGCATTTCATAATGACTTAAAATTTATTATCATTCATTTTCTTGAATAAGGAAAGTTAAAAGCCGATGACCTTACATACATTTATTTTCCCCAGAATTTATTTGAACCGTCAGCGTGCCAAACCATTGTTTACTTATCCCTCATGGTCAGATATCTTACACCTAAATCCACTCTGTGGTTTAGTAAAACAGAAAGACAGAGCCACTGCCAGTTACATAATATTTTATTGTTCAGAGGAAAAGGATCCAGCCTCGGTCACAATGAAAATTAACTATAACACTAATAAGATGTTTTTGCATCTATATGCATGTATATGCATATATACCGACTGCTGGGTGCAGTTCTTCTGAAAGTGGGTCTGATATAACAAAGCAGAGCAGGGCGATGCTACAAGTCATCTTCAACTGTTCAATAGCATTTCTTCATCAAACACATTTAATATATATGACCCTACACACTTAAGCAAAAAGAGAGGGTTTTTGTCTTTTTTTTTTTAAAGGAAAAATATAGACAAATAATTATGCCTAAGTACATTCACTTCCAGATAGTGTTAATCCCTCAAAATATCTGTAATTCATTTAAATATAAATCAGAAAAGACAGAGTTAAAAAAGCATGATATTTTAGTGTATCCATGTGTGGTATTAGAACAGGGTATTCTTTCTTTTAAGAAATGTTAATGAGCTGTGTATGTGCAAACATGCATGTGTATACAGTTCAAACCTCTAATTCCTACTAATCCATACTTCCAAAATTTTGAAATTCTTCAAGTAAAAAAAACCTAACAGTAACAGTAAATTTAGAAAACGTCTGTATTGGTACAATATTTTCTACCCTAACACTGAAGTTATAAAAGAGAATGTGCTGTCACATTCAGATTTGTCAGCAGTACAAATATCCAAAGAACGTTTACAACTCCTCACATCTCTACTTACTCTGCTAATATGCAATATAGGAACTTGCAGCAAGGGTCTTGTCTTAATATTTGTAAAGAAGAATGCCTAGTAATGCTATTATAGTGTTCTATTTAAATTGTAAGCATTAGTGCTAGTAGTGAAGTAATAGATGGCAGAAGTACTCATTTTAGAATACTTGGCAATATTTCTGAGGAAATAGATGTTTTCGAGTAAGTCTCTTGGTATCTTCTTGCTTCTTCCATAGTCCCATGAAGAGAAAAATTGCTTTTGTGGATGTTAGACTGGCCAATCGTAACTCACCTCAACTTTCAAAGTGAAACCATACATTTTAGCCAAAGTAGTCTTATTTATTAGTCAGCTGCTGGTTTTGACACCAGTGCAATATATTTCTTCTGAAAGTGATCAAAAAAAAAGGCACACCATATTTATGTTGAAAGAATCCTGATGTGAAATGCAGAGTTGTTCTGCCAAGAATTGCTATTACTTCACAACATTTTTATATTAATACTATAATACATCAATAATTTACTATAAACACCAACCTTCATACAGAATCAGCAAGAATAATTTTATACAGATTAAATAGTTAGGACTCAACAGAACTTAAAATGCATTTTAAGACATGACCAACAAAAAAACCTAATTCTGAAGACTGTCAGAATTTGCTATTTTAGTTTATCATGTCTCAAAAAGCCTTTTAGGTGAGCCATAATACTGAACTGCTATAGTATCTATGCCGTCGCTGTATTTTCTGTATAAATCCCACGAGTAACTGCTTTCATTCAAATGCATCATCTATTCAACTGAGAATCCTCCACCTCCCCCCTCCAACTTTCCAGGGAAAAAAGTGTCACGTTTGCTTTTTAACATTGAAGGGACACATAATGGTCTAGCTTAGTGACTCTTTATTAACAACAGTTTGATGAATTAATACTTCTAGCTATTGTATAATACTCAAGCACAGGAGCAGCTCTGTAATAGAGTAAAGTCTGCAGTGTATTTACTTCCTAATACAATCTGCAAAACTTGTTTCCTCTAAGTAAAGACCACCGGTATAAATTCACATAAAAGAGTTCATCTGCATTTTTCCAATCAGTGGTATCAAAGTTTAGCTCTGCTGTGTTTGGTTATCTGTGGAATAACCAAGCCATAACAATGAATGGTTTATTTAAAACTGACAGGACCAGAAAGCAGCAACTATTTACTTAGGCGGCGTACCTTAGTATACACCAGTAAAAATGTTCTCTTTTCCCAAAAGGATTTTCTGCATAAAGGGCATTCACTTTGCTTCCTTCCCACCCCCTTACATCCAACTCTGTACATTCAAAACTAAGTGCTATATTTTTCTTGCTATTCAGTATATTTTTATTTCCCCCTTTCTGATTAAAAGGCATAAACAGAAACACTAAAACAAATTCAGAGGGCACACTCTTTTTACCAGCATTTTATTAAAGAAACCAACATTCAGAAAAAGTCCAGTCATTTGTGGATAACACCACCATCTAGGTAGCAAAAAAAAAATTTTAATTTAGCACCAAATTGGAAGAAATGTATCTTCCACAGCACAAATCATTTTCATACTGTAGCAAGAACGGTTTCATTCTAATGCAACACTGTGTATTGCATATGCAAACACGAGAACAACTTTTAATTTTACAGTATTTCAGGAAGAGGACCTAAAATCATGCTCTGTTATTCTGTACAGCAATTAAATCAGTCATGACCTCGTAATAATTTGGGGTTCTAGGCTCATTAAAAGTAACATTTTAATACTCCCTTTAAAAGCAAAAGCAAAATCTTAATTACAGCTGAGCCATCTAAATGCGTATTAATACATCTTAAAATAAATGAAGACTTGAGTTTGTCCAGATACAAAGATAAGTCATTATAATACTCATTTGGTACAAAACAAAGGCTTGAAAGAGCGTAATTTTGTTGCTTTAAATTATAATATTAATTTACTAACTAATTTCAAGGCACATGTGTAGTGCACATGTGTAAAATCTACTCATGCAGCCAGCTTACATATACACACACACACACGAGTTGGAATGTTCCAATTCTGATCAAAGATGTATGTAGCCGGATGTGCGGTTAATTCACTGATCAAATTTTCACAACTGAAAAACATCTTGAAACATATAGTCGTAGTTACCAGTAGTGTGTGCTTTTTACTTGATCATCATTTTACATTTTAGGACGTATCTTAAAAGTAATATAACCTCTTTTTCACACTTTAAAAAAACAAAAAGGAAGAAACAAAGAAAAAAAGATAAAGAGGCACTGGTTTTCAGTTCCAATATTCTTAAAGGGCACAGTAAGACTGAGTGAAATAAATCCAAAATACCCATACAATCTGAACTCTAATCTAGTGACATGTTCTTACAGTAAGCTTGTGCTCCATAAAACCTATATAAAAATGTCAGGAGTGTAGACACATAGCACATGCATGCAAGGTAAGACACAAATCTGCCCTGTAACAATAATATACAGTAGCTCCTCAACGTGCATGAAAGATTTTAAAATGCACTAAATCCATACAAATAGTCTACTGACAGACTTCAACACTGTCTACTGAATCAGCCAGATGTATCGAATAAACACTACTTAATGGCTACTAAATTTTATCAGCTATGTATAAAGTTAGAAGAGTTTGAACTAAGAATTGTTTGAAGTCTTCTGTCACCACATTTAATAATCTTACTTGCTTACTGAACTGGCTAGATACAGTAAATATACATAATATAATGGCTATTCCACTTGATCAGATATGCATAAAAAGAATAATCTAAACAAACTAAGAAAGATACTGAGATGGGCAACAATTTTACTAGTCTCAACACTGATTTAAAAGACGTCTTTTTTTTTCTTCTTTACATACCTGGTTGTTATCAATTACTGATGTGTCTTCACCCCTTCTTGTTGCAAAACCTCCTTTAAAACTTACAGCACAACATTTGAGACCTATATACATAAAAATACTCTCTTTTTTCAGTAGCCCAGAAAATCTGAAGGTTTTTTTAGGCTGACGATATCTTCACATAGAAACACAGAGCGTCTGCAGACAGTAAGAAGCCTTTAGTAAGCCTTTTTGCTGCACCATAATAATCTGATCCAGAAATTCAAGGGTACCTTAAACAACGGGCTACCTGTTCTAGCCATGCTTAGGAATGTGGCCAAATCATTTTTATTGATTTAACCTTTATAGGAATGCTACATATCCTCAGAGCAAAACATTTCTAATGCATTTATAATATGATATACCTCTGAGAAGTTATGAAAAAAAAAATCTTATGACAGATAGGCTAGCCCCCCTCCACTATTATGTTTTTTCTGATTTAGTGATCGATAAGCATTCGAGCGTTAGAACATTTTCTGAGTTTGCATGTCTGTATTCATAGGATGAAGTCAGAAACTGTAACACTTACAGAGGACAAGACTAATATCTGACCTGTCTTTGTTTAAGGAATAAGAACTGGTGAACTGATAGCCAAAACTCTAAATACTCCTTTCATTCTAGAGTTACACATCAATCATGCTACCTGCAAACATATCAAGTTAAAACTTCCAGAATTTACAGTCCTTTTTGAATAAACTGAGCAGCATGCTAGTTATGTTCAGAGAGCTTACAGAAGGTGGTTTGTGTATCTCACCAGAATTCTTAAAGAAGTACTTCTCAAATTCCCTCTTCATCAGAAATCTATTTCATATGTATTTCAAGTCAGTATTTCTTGATGTCAGATTCATATTCTATTATTTTGAAGCTCAGGTTTGAAAAAATAGTGTATTTTAGTATTTGTTGTTCTTTGGAATGTTACAAACCACACAAGCATTACCAGGAATCACTTGTTTTTCAGAAAGTAAACTGTTCTGAGTTGCTCATTATGGTAAACTTCTTAACAGTATAAAGCAGAAGTGAATACAGTGACTGAAGAGTTAGTCAAACAAAAGCAAATACACTTATGTTACAAATGACATTATTTCTTAAAGAGAAAATCAGGGGATGGGAGAGGTCTTCCTTTTTTAAAAACAAACATAAAATGGAGAAAACCTGGTAGAGAAAGCGATTCTTACTCCTCATAGCTACTAGCGTGACATTCTAGTATGTCATTCTTCACAACAGAAAGAAGCACAGCCAGGCACAGTTTAGGTGGGCAATACACTGTAACACAGATCACAGATTTTAATAAGATTTCTATCTACATTTTTTCTGAAGACAATAATATATAGAAACCACTGATCCTAAGGTCTCATCTATAAAGAAATACATAGCAATCCTACAGAGAAAGAAAAATGTTAAAACAATTCATTAGTGAGATAAGTGCCTACCTACACATGTAATGTAGTCAAGTTAGTATGTCAAAGCAATGACTTGTAATCAGAATGTATGGCATACCAAAAAATACGTATTTGCAAGTTATCAGATTTTTCTTTTTTTCAGTAAGAGCTTGGTTTGTCTTTCAGAAAACACATCACTAATTTTTTTCTTCTTCCACTTTTTCTAAAAAATGTTCTAAAGATGAATCCATACCCAAATATACAACATCCACACATAAGATACCCCTTGACACAAGCCTTACACTTTGCTAAACCAGGTGACACTAAGACCTTAAAAAAAAAATCACTGCTGCATGTCACATTAAGAAGCAGCCCAGTTCTACTTTCATTCATGCTGCACATCAAGGATCTGACCAGATGAGTGCCTGCATTTATGCAAACCCAGTTTGCTTTGTACTACAGTAGACTGAGAGCATTCAAACAATCAGTTATCACATGCAGAGCGGTGACAATATCCATGAATAACTAGTAACTCCAAACAAGATCCTGAAGCATATCAGACCATACTTACTTGATTTCAACTTTAGTACTTGTACAATAAAAGTTAATGGAGCAAGAGGAAAACAAGACAACCTATAGATTTTAGAAAAAAAAAATCCCTTGGATGATACATGTTTGAAAATCTTTGTAATGAACAGCCTGGCGCTGAGAGCTGTATCCCTCTTCCACTGTTACATTACAGAACAGAACTTCTGTTGTCACTTGCTATTACAGTGCACCTTAAGGAAGGACCTAGGCAATACTGGAAAGTAGTGGAATATGTTAGAAATGCAATTTTTTTTTTTCCAGACACTGATGATGGAAAAAGGCCTGGTTTAAATGCAGTTACACTAATAAAACTACTTCTAGTAGCACACAGGTTTTTTTATAACATAATAGATACATTTGTACAAGAGGATTTATTAGCATAGTTATCCTGGCAAACAATAACACCTTTTGATGTTACAGAAAAGCTGCTCTCTGCTGGCATGTGAGAAAGGTCAGGTGGTGGAAAACTAACTTCATGCTCTTAACCTGTAAACTCTTTCCTTTCCGGACTACTAACAAATGCCCTAGAAGGGGAGATCCACAGCCTTTCCAAGAACTCACGTAGGGAACCTTTTGCTCTGTTCCAAAGGAACAGAACATGTGCACATTCACCTTCAAGAGCACTGGCCTCCGTGGCAGCTGAATAAGTCTCTACACAGGTTTGCCACAGAAAAATTGCCTCCAGATTCTCAGTTCATAAAGATTTTATATACACACACACCCCCCCGTAAAAAGCAACACACTTGACTACTCAAGTCTGCATGCTATTAGAGGAGCAACTGTGATACTTCAGGAACCCTAAAACTTGATTTCAGTGTTTTGAATAAGGTAAGACAAAGTAAGGAGACAAACTCTGGGAACATGTTTTGCAAGGCTGTTTTACAGGGACTCAAGCAGGAAAACTGTACAGATAAGGAAGAGCTATCTTTCTGACATGTGACTGGTATTATACAACAAAGAGAGGAGCACCAAAAAATACTTGTCCCTGGTGACATACACAGAGGCTTAGGGCGATGGGAGCATTACAGGTCAGGCAATGCATACATATGCCAATGTATAATTTTAGTAACACAGCTTGTTTTCATGGCAATTCTGATAATTCTTCCACATTTCCCAGTGGATTAGTTTTTTGGTTTAATGATTCTCCCCACGTTTTCTAATGGTGAAAGTACTAAGAGAATGCCATTTCACAGCCAAATATTTTGACTCTGGCAAACTTGTCCCTTAGCGCTTTACTACCCACCTCTCATACTTCTGACCTTCTCAATCTCAGGTCTTGAAAGTAAGCAGTATAGCCCTGGCTCCATTTTCAAATGCCAGTTCTTAGCCATTGGTCTTCTATTTCAAAAGTGGTTCTAAGCATCTTCACTCTTGTATACTATCCTGCTATCTCCTCTATTTTCTGATAGAACAGGGCATAGCTCCCACAAGAAGCAGATTCCAACTTACTTGAGTGTAT
Organism: Pygoscelis adeliae; assembly: GCF_000699105.1. Lineage (NCBI taxonomy): Eukaryota > Metazoa > Chordata > Aves > Sphenisciformes > Spheniscidae > Pygoscelis > Pygoscelis adeliae. Next base: position 4,870,823 of record NW_008824359.1, on the reverse strand, counting down.
TATGACCATAAATCATATTCTTCTACTTTCAAAATCGTCAAAAGGAATACAGCCACCTAACTAAAGGTTTTTCAACTGTCTTATTTTCACATGGCAATGGTTATCTGGTATGTCTTTTAGAGGTTGTGGTCCCATGTAGAAGTCAGAGACACCTGGAAATTCTAGACATCTTAAAAAAACTGTATCTTTCATTTCTTTAGCAGGAATTTTGAAGATTATATTTTTGTTATATGTTTGTTCAGTGCCTACCATACCTATGGATAGGTATTTTTAGTATGACCCTTACATGACAACATAAATCAACAATAGCAGAACTTTTACAGACAGCATCATCATCAGTTCAGCCTTGCTGAGCATCTGTTTGTTTTAGCCCAAAGTAAAGCTGTCTCCTTCAAGGTTAAACTTATTTTGATGTATATTTGAGAATTCTATTCTAAAAAAAATTAAAAAGACATACTGATGACTCACATCGTCAGGACTTGGTAATTTTGGTTCTTGCTGGAAAAATGCTTAGCAAATATTTTCAGCAAAATGCTTCCATTTTCTTTGAGTAAGCATATTTTAAACCTGAAAATAGCAATGCTAACAATTGTGCCATCACCAAATATAGCTGTTCCCTACTTTGGATAGGATCCTGAAGGTATTTTCAACTAGAAAAATGGTTTTGGCTACAATTAAAAATTCAAAAAACTGAAAGCATTTATGATTTTAAAAACCTCACTGACCGACTTGGTTGTGTCAACAGCATCATACAGGATTCTGATTAAAAAGAGTTGATTATTGTGTTCTTTCTCAGCCAGTTTCTTAAAAGCACAGCTTACACAGTATGCAAAGTACTGTCCTACATCTGGTCCTCATATACCAATACTCTTCACTGAAACCACTGCCTCACCTGAACAAACTAAAATAGTCAACCCATAAACACTTGCACAGTAGCACGGTGAAGAGACAACCAAAATGGATTAATTAAGAACAAATAATTACCTATCAACCTAACCGATTAATTTCACAGAAAAACTGACTTTATCAATAAAGATTAAGCAGCAAAATCAAAGCAGCCTGGCTTCAGAAAAAATTTGATGCTGCCTACATATTATCCAAGGGAACTTGTAAACTCAGAAGAGAGTAAGTGTTGCAGTACAGTGTTGCAAACTGTAGTTGATAACAATGACTCCCTATCAAAATAGAAGATATTTTAAGAGTCCCACAGAGATATGCTATGTTTTGTTTAAGTTAATATATCCAGCATAGATGAGAGAACAGGAACCGTATTTATTGCAATTTACTATGACATAAAGCTGGAGGACACTCAAACATTTGAGAACACGATAGCCTTGATCAATTAGAGAAAGCTCAAAACTAACAGGATTAAATTAAACAGACAAGTGTAAAAATGCAGACTTGGAGAATCAACTGTTTATTTAAAAAGATGAATAACTTTCTCAAAAATGGTAACTTAGAAGAAAATCTGTAAATTAAAAAGGGTCGCAAACTAAACTGGTGGTGGGTGTTCAACGCATTCTCACAGATGCTATCAGGCCTGCCATATACAGAAAAAGTAGGAGATGGCTTCTGCATGTCTCACTGATGAGAAGAGCTCAACAAGAAAACTCTTTTTTACTTTTTTTTCCTTTTGGATACCATCCTTTAAGAGAGGAGGGAGAAAAAAAAATCCCAAAACACTGGTGGAAAATGAGACATTAATATCAATGTGAAAAGGTTAAAGAAACTGGGTTAGTCACTATAAAGTGAGTGGTGATCAACTTCTCCTTGGTCTTGCAGTGAAAGACAAAGAAAATCAGAAGCAAAAAGAGGTGTAAGAAGACATTTTGAACAATTCAGTATTCCATGGCTAGGTTGCAACTCTGCCATGTATGTCACAAAAGGACTTGCCAGCTTGGATTTTCTGGGCCTTTTAGGTCTGCAAACCTATCTACACAGCTTCTAAAGCCTGTTTGTGTCTTGAGATATTTACTTATTGTTTAAACAATGATAAAGTTGATGAAATACATCCTCCACATCCAACCTATTTTCACATTATATCCAGAGTCACTTAACACTGATCAGTTGTACACTCTCTACAATCTTGTAACACATAAAAAGTCAAGTTATCACAGACATCATTTCCCTAGAGAAACAGAGGAGTAACTACCAGAAAAGAAAATAAGTTCTGTGGAAATTACCCAAGTCTTCTTCACTAGAGGGTTTGGAGCAGATGAGACAGCTGGCTGTCAGGAAGGTTTTGGTAACACTGAATCCTGCCTCAGTGACCCTGACTGGAATAAGTGGATTAGTTTAGTTCCCTCCCATTCCTATACCTCTTGTATTCAATGACTAACAAGTAACAATCGTTGATAAAGCTAAGGGCTTTGATACATAATCAACTTTCCACAAGAAAAGGTATGATGGAAACCTTGCAGTGACTCAGCTACACTGAAGGATGTGCTCGGGTGTACACATTTATTCTTCAGTTGGTTATACTATCCCTGAATGAAAGGGGAATGAACAATTTTCAATTTAGTATGGGAAAAAGCATATATACACGCAAGTATGATCGAGTGAATAAGGCAGTACAAATTTGCATCACAGTTTATCCATGGGGAATCTGTTTGCATGCCCAAAACCTAGTAATAATTTATACCAGAAAGTACGAGTCTTGAGATCTCTAGATCTCAGTGAAAGGTTTTATTTATTTATAAATAGGCCTTACTCAGCAAAACACTTAAGTACATGCACAGCTATTTGTATCTCATTCCCAAAGTCAATGCTAATATCCTGCTCAAAATCTGAAATCATCCAGATAATCTGCTCAGTCTATTCTCAACATGTAAAGTACATATAAAATGTTTTCAGTTCCTTTTACTGAATTTGATAAGCGATGCACAACTCATTTTTAATTTGCAGTTACAACAAAAAAGTCAAATAAGAATAGGAATCACTTCCACAATTTTTTTTCCTGTTGAGAGCAAGATCTAAATTTCTGCAAGACAACTTCAGTCAAGTTTTAAAGCACACAAATGTTGACTCAAAAAAAAAAAAGGGGGGGGGGGGAGGGGGGGCCCATCCTAGTTGTAAGGACATACTGAACAGTGGAATTTTTTTTTTAACATTATGCATGACTAAAACCCCTCAAAAACGCAACAAAAGGTTACTTGGTAGGCTTTGCTCTGCTTTGGAAATAGGTAACAGCTGAACTGACAGTTTAACTAGCTAGTTAAATCATGTTTACAGCTGCCTTTTTTTTTATACAGTCAGATGGCACAAATGGCTAGAGGACTCAACTAATGGGCTTCACTGCAGAGTGGAGCTGGTTTGGTTCAGCACTCCTGCCAAAAACAGTGTGTTTCATCTTTGATAAAGGACTATCCCTTGTAAAGTTTAAAAGAGTAGCACAGATTTCTGAAAACTGATAGCTTTGCAGATAAATTGCTTTCTAGCCTTTCAACTAAGTAGATTTGAATTTAGTCCACCTTACTTTGGCTTATAAGTCAAGTGGATTACTTTAAGATAGAGGTCCTGACCAAAACTTAGAAGATGTGACTCCAAGTCTTAATCAGAGACTGATCATACCAAGCCCCAAGGTTAAGAAGATACAAAGGCAATCGTACAGATCCCTCTACCAATAGTCTCAAAAGATCAGAACTGAGACATATTGACAAGGTGAAAGGGAAGACTGCACCAGCTCTTCATTACCTCTTTGAGGAAAAAAAAAAAAAAAAACACTTCGTCTTTCCATTTGGCAAAAAATAAAGACCGCTCACATATGTTGTTGCATGAACTATAAGCAAATATATCAGAAAAGCCTCAGTAATCAAATTTAAATTGTAACTACTGTACTACATGTAAAAACTAAGCTGCAGAGTTTTAAAGTGTGCTGATACTCACTCATTCCTTCAGTCCAAAATAAAACCTTATTCTGTTTTTTGAAGTTTAAAACTCCCTGAAAAATTTTTTCTCCAGCTTTGGCTGTAATAGGTGGACTGCTCTCAGCTGCATGAGTGATAGCTATGTTCTTACAATCAGCACTAAAATATTCCTAATCTCCTTTTTTGCATCAATAAGAAAGGAGTCTTTCACTGACCACAAAAACAGAGAAACACATAAATATTACCTCTCGTACAGTATTAAAGTAGCACCAACTGTTCTTCATGCTTTTATCATCCCACATTTAAAGCAACAAGAGACTACCAAAACAGCAATAGCAATGACAGCTATCATCAGCTGGAGAAGATATTAGCTTTTCAGCTTAGTGCATGTGAATTGTTAGTGATACTACCTACCAACACTTGCCTTTAATAGTAGATGCTTATACAAGAAACATGTGGCATGCATGGAAAGCCACATGGCAAGCTTACATGTAGCAAATAATGATACAAAAAGCCTAATTCCTATTTTATTTGTATTGAATAAAACAACTATCTTCACTTGTGTATGAATGGAGGGAGGACTGTTGCCAACAGAAAAATCAGACATCCTTACAGATATCAAACACATTTCACTATATCGCCTACATCAATCCAACTAGAGAAAGCTTTATTAAAACAGATAAGGAGAAGACAAAAAGTCTCTGGTAAAACTAAATGGTGTCCAGGAGTTTCTGCCCAGGGCCTCAATTTTCAATTGATAAAATAGTGTTGACTTCCATGTTTCAAAAGGATCATAATGACAAATCAATTAATATCTTTCCCTCAAACCCTATGTTGCTACATAGAGAAGCCTTTTTAAGAAAGAAATTAAGTGCCCCATATATAGTTCCTCAATCCATGTTTAAACAAGCAATTTTCAAAATTTTGGTCTATTTTTCTGGATTAATCTAAACATCAAAAAAAAATAGCTGGTGGTTTGGGCTTTTGATTTTTATCTATCTTAAGAATTCAAAGATAAATATTGCCATCCTAACCCCAGCTCCAGAAATATACTTGACTTTGATTATTCAAACACTGCAGCGCTTTTTCAAAAATAATTCTATAATTCATTAGAAAGAACCCGTAGAGTTTCATCTCTCCTTCTATGAACTGATCACTTCTCTTTTCAGTCTTCTGAACCACAGCAGGACCCAATAGATACTGAGTGGTCACTTTAAAGTCGGCACTGGGCACGGCACATAACTAGAGCAGTATATGAAGGGTCCTACCTGGGCAGGCAGAGTGGAAGATCCTGCCAGTGCAAACTCACAGGCAGAGCTTGTTTTAATACATTTCTTTCCAAAAGAGAGTCTCATTCTTGAAGGAATAAAACTGGCCTTTAATAGAGAAAGAGAATACAGAAGTTTGCCAACTAGCTACAGAGCCTTTCTCTTGCAAGTCACCAGATATGCATCTAGCCCTGTTTAACATGTATTAAAGCTGGTTCAGTTTAGTAGATTTTCAGGATTCACTACATAGGGCTACTTACTCGCAATTTCAGTTCAGTAGGCATAAGCAGACCTAGAAGTGCCTAGTCCAGGATCAATAGCATTTCTGTAACTCCTATAATACATACCATTCAAAGGCAATCAGCATTTATACCTCTACAGTTTAAGTTAATTTGCATACAGCTAAATTTAATTACATTATTTGTGTTACATGTTTCAGAGTTACATAAAATTTGATTTCCACAACTGATCTGTTGTGATCTCATTTGGACATGAGGAAAAATTTCTTTACTGAAAGAGTGGTTAAACATTGGACCAGGCTGCCCAGGGAAGTGGTTGAGTCACCATCCCTGGAGGTATTTAAAAGACGGGTAGATGTGGCACTTAGGGACATGGTTTAGTGGGCATGGTGGTGTTGGGTTGACGGTTGGACTCGATGATCTTGGAGGTCTCTTCCAACCTTAATGATTCTATGATTCTATGTCCACTATCAAAAACAAAATTGGAATTACTGGGACATCAGCAAAGGCTTAGAAAGTTAAACAGATAGCAACAATATTTTTGTGCATTAAAAACAAAGCAAAAGAAAGACTACTATGACCATCTTCAAAAAGTTTACATTCCCTCCTGGTAGGTAATATAGAGAAAACCGGTTTCTCTTACAAAGCTTGTAACGTGAAGTCGCACTCAATTCTATGGTCATACAATCTTTACAAAGACAATGTATTGAAGTCTTAGTCAATAATCACCCCCTTATATCAGCACACCACAATTAATAGATGTTTTTTCTTCTCTAAACTCTGTAAACACACAAACATGCATACATTACAAAAAAACACCCACCACGTAATCATTTTTCATGCTACCCAGTATACTACAGTGAAGTCTTCATCACTGAGACTGTAAATCAAGAGACAAAATTATTTGACAGCCTTCACTGCTCTTGACTGAACTGCCTTACCAGATTATTAGATGAAACATTAACTGTAGAAGAGAGATCTGGCTGTAGTGAATCTGCCAACTATACAGTTACGCATTCAATTTGAAGTTACTGAGAGGAACAAAACACTAATTTAGGTAGCTTTCTTGAGAGGTGGAAGGATGTTAAAGAAAACGCATTCTCGCAGATCAACCTCTCCCTGCATGCTAACATTTTTATTCCCATGTTTCTTCCTAGATGGCTAGACAAATAGATTAATATTAACTGGAAGTCAGCAAAATGTTATGGTTATATACAAGCATATATATACACATGCACACAAAGAAATAAGACAGAATTTATTTTAATTAAGACATGCATACTTTTCCTAAAAAGAGGGAGGAATAGAAGAGTATTTTTTTCATCCTCTCCAAATACTTTATCAAGTCTCCAGGTTTGCTCAAACTTCTTACTTTAAATAAAAAAGAAAAATTCCTTCATAGCAACCTTCAGCACTGTAACAACTATATAAATAAACTCCGGTTTTAACAGTAACACAAAATGTTTTATCATAACTGAGAAGTAGATCTGTAAAACAGTAATTATCGATTTTTTCTGCAAGTTCTCCAAAAATTAGAAACAGATAATAGAGAGTGTTTGGGGGTGGAGGGTGTTAACGTTGGATCGTATTTTTTCAGGGAAATATGCAGAACTACTCCAATGTCTACATTTTAAAATATAGATTTGCAGTAGCTTTGCAGCCTAGCAGAAAAAGTAGTCATAGGTATGGAGTCCCATATTAAACCACATTGATACATACTTTCCATAAGGACTATATATTTTCTCCTCTTAATTTGGCTAGTGAAAGGGACTTTCCAGAAAATCAAAATTAAGTATTGTTTAGTAATTTTAGCTGCTGCTTAATATTAAGGTCTAGTTTACATTTAAAATTTTTTCCAGAGTAATTACACTAGCTCAGCTATATTGGAAAAAGCAGTTTACTACTGTAGGCTATAGCAGTTAAACAAAGTAGACTATAAAATAAACACACATTTTTCTCATATAGTTGTGGAACAACCTGACCTAAGGTCTGAAGCAGGTAGGTTGGACCAAATGACCTCCAAAAGTCCCTTCCAACCTAAATTTTTCTATGATTCCATTCTATGGTATTATTATTTAACTGGTGCAGAAATACCGCCAAACTGTTGGGCACGAGTGTGTGTACATGTGTGTGTACTCATTTAAATGAAAATCCATATAATGAGCACACAAAAAAAAGCACGGGCCTACTGCTCAGGTTCTTGATTTCCTATGAATCACTCAGAATATAAAAACTACACAACTAAAAACTACCAGCTTGGTTTAGAGGGGTGCTACCTTATTTGTAGAATTAACAGGAACCTTTTTAATACAAAAGTATTAACTTTTTTAGTAGGAAAAAAATAGTTTGCCATGAAATTCATTATTTGTTTTCTCCCACGCTTAAAATGGCCAGTCACATTTATTTATACTTTGTGGAATTCAAATTTATTCCTGTAAGGCTTTTTTTTTTTTTTGGATCAGTGTGTACACATCAGATGTTTATGCTATCTTGCTGTACTTCACCAAAAGCACAAATAACAGTACTTAGACTTGTACTAGATATACTGAAGGCTTTACACGCAGACAAGGAGTCAAATATAGACTGATTCATAATGAAGTATTACTATAGCTTCAAAATGGATAGTCACACTTTATTTCAGGACCAAAATATAGTCCTTTAAGATATTTTATCCAAATGACTCTGAATCATGGTTAAAGGAGAACAGGACATCTACTAGCAATATAACATTGGTACAAAATTAAATGAGTACTTAATACGTTGTCCTTTCCAGGGTCACAATACAGTCTACTAAGAGTCTATAGTGTTGCATCTTCTTTTTTCAGGGGGTAAGACTGTGTCATGGCTGTTGCCTTTTTAAGTAAGAAAAAGACCCACTCATAAGCAAGCCAGTGCTTCTTCAGAACTACTCATTCAGTCTAGAAATGGAGGATGATTCAAAACCACAACTACTCAATTTTCTAAAGGTTGTACAAATCATGTTGGGGGAAAGGGGAGAAAAACAATCTGAGCTAAAAATAAGTTACAAAGAAACATTATCGTTCAGAGAAGGGTACATTAGGTCAGAAGCTGCTGCTTTTTAACACCATAAAGTGCTTATAGCTTTCTGTTCAAAAACTGAAGCAGAAAAAAGTCACCATCACCAAATCAGGAGAGCAAATAAGTTGTTTGCTCAGCATTTTCTGTTTAAAAAAAAAGAAGCTTTAAGCACAATGGGGTGCAACACTACATGTTCTGGGTAGGGTTTGTTTTTTTTTTTAAAGCTAAAAAAGCTCATCATTGCTAACATATTAAGAAACCGCCAATACTATTTTGCAGAATAAACTAGCACATGCCATTAGACTATTCTCCTCCTTGTCCTTTCTCCACCCACCTCCCACTTAGCCATTAGTCTTATTGACATTTCTGCTATCCAGTTACATCACAACTGCTAAATTATTATTTACCATTTCTACAGCCAAGCTAAAAGAAACAGTATTCAGTTATTTCATAGCCATGGGAGGTATGGAGGGGAGGGTGGGTTCCCTTCTAATCACTGCAATGCCTTAGTGCATCATTATAGAAGGTCCTACAGAAACACACAAAAAGACCAAGCGCTGGTCTATGGGATTTAAAAATCAACTTAAAAATAACAGAGACAGTGAGATTTAATATGTAGTATACTAATATATAGATTTGTTATATATATAATAGATATATATAACAAAGTCAAATGGAAGAGTAAGCGAGTAATCTGATGGAAATTAAAGAGTACGATAAAGCCATTTATACACTTAGTTTTATTAATAAAAATTGATGGTGTTACTTACTTACAAAGTGCTAGAAACTATGCAAGAGGAGAAGTTATTCCATCTATCATTATTTAGCTGGTTTATTGCAAGTCCTAGAGCCAGCGTGGGATTTGAGGATAAACTAATCACCTCACAGACCAATTTGGGGAGAACGTCATAATCTAAATTACTATGCTGGACTCACAATGATAGAGAAGAACACATAAACACATTTCTCTAACCACTAAGGGCTATCTTGTACCTCCAAAGAGACAGACTTGCACCAGGGGAGGCAGACTTCAGCATCAGTCCAGCAAAACCTGGGAAGGATTTTTTTTTTTTGGGGGGGGGGGGGGGGGGGGGGGAAGTATTGCTCTCCAAAGCCACAGAGCAGATAGCTGAATGAGCCAGAAATAGCACCTAGATGAGAAAGATGCTCCGAGTTAGCTACCCAGTACACAGTGCAATCTGCAGAGTTTCCTTCTGCTCCTTCTAACTCTGGTCACTTACGTACATTCTAACTGTAAATTTTCAATAAATTAGCTGATGCAACTGGAAATAATTCCATGGGGTAGAATGACTTCAGAAAAATGAAAGAGCCAATAGTAATTATAGTGTCTATCGCCCTACTGTTCTGTATGGATGAATAATGTTCTATAACAACATTGCACACTGACACGTACTATCTGTACTGTCAAATTAAACGTGACTAAAACAAATAAATTGAGATTGCAAGTTATGCAAGCTGCTGCAGTTTAAAGACTTCAGCAGTTAAGAACAGACACATCTGCCAGCTATGGTCATAGCTGTAGTTAAATTGGATTTTCAGGTACAGTCTGCTAGAACTAATGTACTGCAATTTATTACACTGGGGAAAAAAGTAAAGAATGCTGAACTTGATTAATGTATTAGTTTATGGCTTAATCAGTATTTGGTTACAATATATGTATGTCTTCACTTAAGTAGAAGATTTTAAAATTTGGAAATGATCTGTCCTACTTAGGTATTAGATGATACCTTAAAGCAACTTGTCAAAACCTGAAGCCTAAAAGGTTTCAGGAATCTAAGCTCAGAATCCTATCTTAAAATATTTCAATTCAAAACAAAATTTCAAACACAGGATCTACTTGAGAAGTTGTATGCAACTCAGAACAAGTTGAGTAGAACTGTATGCATCATAACCTTAGAGGAACTCTTCTCATACTTATTAAAACTGATTTCACAAATTAACTGCAAAACCTACATTAACTTTGAACTGGCAAGAGAAAAATACAGTACTAGTAGAGCAGAAATACAAGATACACATAACCCAGACTAATGCTAAACTTCAGTCAATTTTGTTTATAGTAAAAACTGTTATCCAGATTAATCTCTTCAGTCTTTCCTCATAGAAACATCCTTCATGTGTTTCTTTTGCAAGCTTTCTGAGTACAAATGTAATTTTGAAATTAGTTACGGGAATATTCCTTCATAAGTCTCTAAAGAGACTCAGCGATTTATTTGCTTTATGTAAAAGACTGCCCGGGTACTACTCTATATGTTAATTAAGATCCTCCATCACCTTTTGCCCCCTTCATAAGTAGGGACAGGATACTCAACAACAAAAAGAACCAAAACAAAACGAGAGAGAGAGAGAGAAGCAAGAGATATAATGAGTGTATTTCAGACATGATGTTTGACACTAATAAGGCCAAAGTTCAGGCTGTCTTTCAGGTGAACTAATAATAATAAAATAATAATTTTACCTTCTGCTAATAAAAGGTAAAATGAAACTGCAGTATTACAACAGGGAAGTCTAAAATAACTACACTTTAAAAGGCAGTACAGAAATGTGGTAGCCTGAAAGAATGAATTTTCACATAGGTTCTCTAAAACTCACTCCGTTTTCAGCTCTTGCATCTTTTATCACCAGTCGTGTGAATCCTATCAGGCCTCCTCAGCAAAAGCCTGTTGCACTAAGCACTGTAAACAGAAGAGACTGCCTTTAAAGCTTAAAAATATCACATCACATAGCAACAAAGAGCTGTAGTAATTTCTCTCTCTCGAATGAATATCCTTCCTGTACGCCGTCCTACCTTATAAAAGGAAAACTTAGTTCTGCTCCTAGTTTTCTATCTCATACCACTCTTGCCTGATGTATTTAACAAGATAGCGTGTTGCTTTTTTTGTCGATCTGATAAACAAGCACCACATCTGCTGCCACTGCCCTTCCGTTGCCTCTCTACTAAAGGGGGAAAAAAAGCTCTTCAATGCATGTTTGCAGAGAAGGATTTCAGCTCAGTAGGCTAAACTGGTTATTTTTGAACAATGCAATCTCAGCACAATTCTGGGTTCAAATATGGTAAACAAGAATGGGATAGGATAGAGAAATTCTTTACAATCCCAAATTACAGTTTGGTTAACCAGAGTGCTCCCTCAGCCAGGTCATTACCACTGTTTCCTTCCACTATCATTCCAAATGAACTTTCCAAAGTCAGATGATTTTACTGATCAACTTCAAAGCTGAGAGGGATAAGCATATGACCAACTGAAGCCATAAAGTAACAGTCATAACAGGGTTACGTGACTACTACCATACCGCATCATACAGGAAGATAAAATAAATTATTATTGATATTCAACTCAAGTACACGCTCATTGTGTGTTGCATGCTATATAGATTCCGGACCATTTTATTAAAAACAATCATCTAGACTGTCTATTCAGCATAACTTCCTAGTCACTATAATCATTTACTTGTTTCAAGTAGAATCAGGGTCTGCATGTGCTCTGCATTCCAAGAAACCTAAGACATATGAAAGCCAACACTCTAAAAACTCTCTTCTTCCCGGGGAAGAACTGAACCTGGCATGAGGAGAAACCTCATGAGGAACCTTGGCATGAGGAGAATGGCAGCTCTCGTATTTATACTTATATCTGCCTCACAAGGGTGAGTCAAGCTTATACATTTGGGTATAATAGAAAAAAAAATCATAAAACCACGAAGTTATCAAGGCCATGGTTTAACAACTGCAAACTGGACTTACCAGCAACAAAACCCATTATCAAAGAGATATAAAAAACACACCATTTGTGTTTTGAAGACTAGGATGACAAAATTAGATGTTTATCAAAAACCAAGTAGTAGGCTGACTGTAACAACTAAGAAGAATGATTTCTAGCCCTTGTCCAAAATCCTTGTCAGACAATGAATGTCTTAAAAGTTATCTTATTAAATCATATAATAAAACACTTTAGGTAAAATATGTAACAGAAAATTATGTCTTTTAAACAGCACAAAATGCTAACTAAAAAAAATACATAATATGCATGTAATCTGAATGACTCAAAGTACTTAGATTATAATTATTCTGATATTCAAAACTGAATTAACACACAAACACAAGCCAATCTGGCAAAGCACAGCTGTATGAATCACAACATTTCTTTAACGTTACACACGGTATGCATTTCTTCAGCAGTGAGCGACAAGTTCCCTGAACTTTCTAACCAACAAGAAAACACTATTTTAGCATACATAAACCCTGTTATTATCAAACAGAATTTGCATTTCTGTATTTGAAAAAAAAAAATTTAACATCCGATACTAGAAGAAATCAGTGAGATCTTCCAGAGCATTCAGTGCTGAACAAATTGTAATCCAACTCAAGTCAGCAGGGGTTATTCGAATACATCAGTGGGAGAAAAAGAGTAGTTCAGGGATCATACTTTTGATAATTTCATTTCACATTCAAAAACTTAAAATGTTGTTCCTCAAGATATTGTCATCTGAGAATGGATGAGAAATCCTAAATAAGTAGAAGAGAGCTCTAGGAACACTAATCCCTAAAAAGGATTTATTTGGTTGACAAGGTTGCAACAGACAATAAAGAGAGTAGATTTTATAATATCACACTGTATATAGGAAAGAAAAAGTAAACATTCATACCATGCAATGCCTGTGAGTCTAAAATAGAAGTATGCTCAACCTAGACACCCCGTGAGTGACCAGAGGTCTAGAACCACTCTCTACTAGCCAGTCTGAACTGGCAAATATTATTGAAAATATTACAATGGGAATGATCATGAAAGTTGGCTCCATTACACAGTGAAGCCCCAGTGCATAAAAAATTATTACTGAAAGAGTACTCCAGTGGAAAGCCTTCATGGTCAGCAACACAGATGTTATTCTCCATAACGTTCCATTTTATATTCCCGGAAGTATTTTGATGCAAAAGTAAAAAAGGAAATAAAGAGAACAGAAGACACATATCACTACATTAAGCACCACAGGGAAGTCTTCCATTTGTTTTATGCACACTCTACATGCACACAATATTTTCTATCCCTTTGCTGTGGGCAATTTGTGCAGCACAATCAGCAGCATTAGAAACACCAAAAATACCAGGTCAATCTTAGTAAGATGAAATAGCACTAGTAACAAAGACAAAGCCCCCTCACTTTCCCCCATTTTTCTTGAGTACAATGAAACACACACCATGCCCCAGTAGAATTGGCAGTCACTAGTTATCAGCTTTACAAATTTCTAAAGGTATTTTATGTTAGTTTTTGCAGTTTATTAATCTGTTTTAACAATTTGAGAGAAAAAAATGAAAAAGGGGAAAAATAGGGAGATAGAAGATATGAGTTTTGTATCCTCTATTGCTCCTGAATAACTACCTGGAATTGTGATGCTTGTAAGCTGAAAATTAACAGAGGCAAGAATAGAACTATGATTTTGAGTTTTGCTTAGAGCACTGCAACTTCTCCACTAACAGCAATGCCATAGACCCACAAAGTCAGTCAAAACAAGTTCCTAACTTCATTTTTCAACTATTGCAGTAGGCATTTATAAAAAGAACATAAGCAGATACAAGTGTTTTCTCCATGCACCAATAACTCTGAACTGAAAAAAAAACTTGTTCAAATTTGCCTTTTAACATAAACTACTGAAAGTTTTTCATCACCAGAATTACCTTAGAGTTAGTTATAAGCATCTGAAAAAGAAACTTAAAAAAAATGAAATGCAAGTTACTATTAACTCAAATCTGTTGCTTACCCATACCCTTCTACACAGAAATGTTTAAGATGTTGCTAGTTAGCTATAGCATTCACTATCCTTACAGTTATAAATGTACCTCCAAACATACACGTATGTATATATAGAAAATCATGACTGAATCATGACTTCTTCACCTGATGTAGCCTTCAATAAATTTAGGAAAGACCTCCTCTGAGGTTTTTAGACAGTGAAAGTATTCAGACAGGAATTTCATCTCTGAAATTATTCTTCATAATTTTCCCAAACTGAACACTCCAAGTTTGGGTGATTCTTATTACCAAACTTCTTGTCCTACATTCAACATACCTGTGCTCAGTATTAATTGCTTATTCTACTGCTGTTCACTGGAGAAAGACACTGAACAAACAGGACTCTCAGTAGACTGGTGATGGATCATATGTAATCTTTATCTTAATGAAATATGTTAATTCAACAGAACAAAACAGCCTGTGTATTAGCAAAACTGAAGTCCTTTGCTTAGTTTTTCCTTACTTGATTCTTGTGATATATAGATGAACATTAACACAAAATGCACATACACACCAGTCCATAAAAACAGAGAAGGACAGGAGAAAAATTATGAATATTGAGAAAGCATTCAAATACTTTAGTAACAGGGACCACGTAAATATCCCAAGAGTTGGGCAGACATGTCCAAGGACTCTTAATGAAATAAAGAATTGGGGCTAGTTCTTAAACCTTACCAAATCTCTCCCATAATTTTCTACACATTAAAAAAGAAAGAATAGATTATAAATAATATATTTATAAATAAAAAGGGAATATGAAGTTTTTATTAAGATCTCTACCACGCAGTAACACACCACTGGAGTATGTTAGAGATGGGTATAAGCTACAAGGTGGAGAAAAATGAAATAAGAACTGGACAGACTTTCACTGACTGGAAAGAAACAATCAATTAGTAGCAATACTAAATTTGATATTATATCAATGGATACTATTATTTTAATACTAACTACAGCAAATATAATGAATAACCAGAATGTCTTACATAAAACCAATAGTTTTCTCCACTACCTCCATCTTTATAACCTTGTAACATCAAATTTTTATTTTTGGTACAAAGTCTACCTTAAGAGCTAATTATGAAACCAAGTATAATCTATATTACATATATTCAAGTTACATACAGAGGGGAGGGAAAAAAGCAGCTTTTAATGCACTTAATTCAGAACGTTACCAGACACAATCTGGGTATTGCGGCTGAATATAGTTCAACCTCTCGATTCAGTTTAAGTAATATATTATCAAGCAACAATTCATGTTGCCACAAGCCTGAAAGATAAATATGGCCATCCATTTACTTGAACTATGTATTTTTACAAGACTTTGATATCAGAAAAGCACCTGGTTTAAGCAGATATTTAAGGTTTTCTTCCTACAACTGTGTCCTCACACCTACTTCCCTGCACATCAAATGAATTCCAGTGACTTCAGGAAGGTTTTACATGGCCCATTCATGCATCCATACTGGTGGTCTTCAAGCTATGGGCTTCAGCCCATAGGGACAACAAAAATAAATCAGTTCCTCACATATTTGCACTTTGCTCTGAATTAAAGCTAACAGCATTTTCAACCAGCTTGCATTAGTGTGGTAATACAGCCTACCATTACCAACGATGCTGCACATTGAGGCACAAAATAATGCAGTAGACAAAAAAAACCCACACTCTTTGATATGGAAGTTTAACTAACTAGTACTTTATACAATATCATTCAAAGATTTATCATCAGTTTGGAGCCCAATCCTACAAATGTTCAGCTGTCATAAAATTACTGAAACATGCAAAACTAAACACTGGGTCACCTGCAGCATCAAGTTGTAAGGTGTAGGAAACTGAACTGTTTGATTTGTATTAGTTTTAAATATATGTTTGCCATTGGAAAAGTTTATTCACATGATTTTTAAATGTATTCCATTGATAACCTAAACTAAACTTGAGTATGGCCTCTGTTCCCTCTGTATATGAGTTTTCAGGGACTGGGAGGGGGAACCACACTGAATCAATAAAAACAATTTCTCAATTAACTTCAAGTTAGTATTTTTGTAAATAGTTAAAATAGCTCAGAAAAATCAAGATATTTTACTTCGGCCGGGGGGGGGGAACCAAACAAACCTCTCTCCACCTGCAAATTGTTCAACACAAGTGTTCAGAACCTCACGGCTTCCAGAAATTTGCTCTATAAGTAGTGCTTATATTACAAGATAGATGACCTCAACCAAATTACAAGTTTTAACGGCTACTGTGAAATCATCATGATTGTGAATCTACTGGGCAGAACTATAATTTAAGTGCAACTGACCTAAGGTTAGCAGTTAGTTTGGAAACAGGTTGTAGATCAGCCAAATGAAGCTTTGTAAAACAGACCTCAGCAAAACACACTAGACATGCTGAAAACTTTTTTTAAATTATTAACACCTACTGCTTTAAGTTCTATGGTAACATAATAAAATATCCAACTACAAATAAATGATGTGGGAGTCAAAGCAAAGTCTAAATGGCATTATGCTCTTTTAAGTGATTATAAGATAAATATCAAATAATTCCAAGGTCTTAACAACTAAAAGCCAAACATATCCATGTAAAAGGTAGTGCACTGTAAACTGACATGTGTTTGGGTGGTCTGTGACAGTCTGATATTTTTAATTAAATCTGTATTCCTCTTAAGGTAATCAGCATATTAAGTACTATCACCAGTTATACTTAATACTATTTACACAGGCATTAGACATCATACAGAACAGATTTTTTTCTGACAAACAAAAATTTCTTAAAATCCAAATAAATATTTTAAATATTCTTAATCAGTGGAAATACAGAACCATTTTATTTGTATCTATATATGTATACTATGAAGAACTTTTACGTATTTTAAGACAGCTTTTCTGCAGTATTTTGGGATTTCATTTCAGGACTCCCATATACTTCCTGCCTTCCCAAATACAGCAGAAAAAATTTTGTGAGCTTATCATAAAAACACAATTCCACAAAAGGATTCAGCTCATTCTCTAATGCTGTGGTTCAGAAATAGGTGTAGCACACGTAACAGACATAGCATATGAATAACCTCCTCACCTTAAATGGGGTTACTCAAAAGCTTAATGCCACATATAAATTTAAGCATTCTGGGGAATCAAACCCTGACTCAACACTTAAGTGCCATAAATTATAAGTAATCAAAGATACCACCTTCAGACTGTGAGGCACTGTTATCCACAGACTTCCAGATCTCACTACTGGATTATAACAGGATTTGATATTCTACTTCAAAAAGCTAGTTTCTCTACTTTCTGCTTCCCTTTTAAGTCCCTACAATCCAACAGCCCATTTTTTAACATCAGCACAAGCTACCAAATGCCATTCTGGATTAGCACCCAATGTCCCTGTATGACTTATTTATCACAAGTTCATCTTCGTGCTGCACACATTTTTTTTTGTTGAGAAAGGCAGGACAAGTTGAAGTTACTCTTCATATTACTCCATATGGATGACACTCCAGAGGAAATAGGTGATCCTACTCAACTTCACAATAACAAGCTATGCAGAGATAGTCTCTATTTTCTTTAAGAAAGTTGTGACCTTTTTGGAACTGCAATGCTCCAGCCTTTACTATTTCCCAGGACCTCAAGATGTCAGCATGGATTTGTTATAAATTGCCTAAATGGGAGAATCTGTAACTTCCTAAATTATGTACTTTATAAAAAATGTCAGCTTCTGTAAGAGCCTGGAAAGTTCTTTTAAAGTGGTAGCTTCATTTTGCGGTCCTGGCCAACAGAAACAGCTGTCATTTTTTCTCCACATGGTTCATCCCTGGCACTTTATCATTTCAAGTCTCCTTTTCTCCCAGCAAACAATAAAAATGTAACTTTCAATGTGCTCATTACATTCAAGGAATTTCTTCAGTTCCTACTAGTTTAATGAAACTGTGAAAACTGGTGCTCTAAAGCACAGAAGATCTGTTTGCATAGCTTTCAAAGTATAACTGCACCAGTTCTGAAGCAAAAGGAAAATGTCTACTTCTTCCATTTATATGGCCAACAATAACTTCTACATTCTGACAGAATCATGTGTGTACTGGCAGGGAGGGTAGTTTCAAAATACTTTATCAGGAAGTCCACGATTAAATAAAATGCAGGCTCCCCAGATACTGATCCAAATTGATGCACAGGCTTCTTTAACTCCAAACTTCGCAGCTGTTCTTTTGTTTTTTAAACACAGTTACAGTTATTTTCTCCACCAAGAACACTTCTATTTTCCAGCATAGATGACTATAATAGATGTGAACAATAACTAAACAGAATTCTCTTGAAAGAGAGAACTAATATTTTTCTATCCGAAAAGAACTCAATACAGCAAACCACTGGGTTTGTAACAAAGTACTCATCTACTTTTGAAGATTCAATGCACAGGAAACAGTTCATTATCTCATTTACATTATACTGAAAAATACTCTAGTGGAATGTATCCCATGCTCTACTTAACAATCTAGAATTCTCTTAAGGACATTTAACTGAAAACAAATTGCATCTTCTACTTTTGGACAGGGAACTCTTCGTAGAATTCAGAGGCAAGCAAGTCCTTTCATATCTACTGCCCATATAGCAATTCAAATCAGAAAGTGTTCCACAACAGTGAAGGTGAATCTACAACGTATGATGGCACAAGCATGACAGCATTCTTCTCACCATCATTTCATCTGCGTAAAATCCTGCTTCTCCTAAAAGTAGCAGTGAGGAGCCAGAGAAGACTGTTAGGAACAGGTTGAGTGTGAGAGAGCTGGGAAAGCAGGGGGACTTGCATTGTCATGTCCATAACTGACCAAAACAAAACAAAAGGCAGTTCAAATGCAGCCTAAAGTGACTTAAAACATCCTTTCGCTCCTAATGAACTCCTTCACAAGTACAAAAGAAGTAAAAACAAAGAGTGTATCTAATGTGATACAGCAATACAAAAATGTCAAAGATTTTCATTATGTTAAAAAGCCAAATGCAGTTTTTATGCAGGTAAATAATTATCTGTGGAGGCTTAAAATACTTTAACTTCTTTATGGTTATGCAAGACAACTGGCAGAAAAAAATATATATTTATAAATACATATATAAAAAATAAAAATAAAGCT
Organism: Pygoscelis adeliae; assembly: GCF_000699105.1. NCBI lineage: Eukaryota > Metazoa > Chordata > Aves > Sphenisciformes > Spheniscidae > Pygoscelis > Pygoscelis adeliae. The sequence continues at coordinate 4,851,497 of NW_008824359.1, read as the reverse complement.
TTTAACATTCTTCCCGTCCTAATCTTCAGTTCTAACACAATGGGAAGGGGAAGGAGGAGAGTAGAACATTTCAGATAAGACTATAAAAATTTTAACTTGCACAAGGTAATACATTAAAAGCCACATGCAAACAAATTAATAGATATTCAACAATTAATGACCTAAAATAAAATGATCAAAAGGATAGTATCATTGTAACAGTCAGGATGCATCCATAATTTTAATAAATAAAATTTCCCTGTCATTAAAACGTAGTTACCCGTCTATGGATCAGAAGGTGGATGCTGTAACTACTTTGATTTTTATATAGCTGATTAAAAATTAATACAAAAAATATGAAGCAACACTAAAAAGAAGCTCTCAAATATTGAGAGTTTTCAATGATCTTGCCAAAGTAAAGATCAGTAGCCCAAAATTAATTCCCTGTTAAGTTCATCCTACTTTACCTCATCCTATCTTAAACAACATCCCGGACAGTCTTCCAGAGCTAAGACTAGTGAAAAGAGCCAATGATTACCACTATCTTCTGAAACCATGGATTTATGTCTCAGTACTCTGGGACTAGCTTTCTTCGTTTCATTTTCAACTCTGACAAATGAACATAGGGAAAAATCCTTTAAGACACTTTTGCAAGATTTCATAAAGCAAAGCTCCCTTTTATGTGCAGCTGACCTCAGCAATTGGCAAATGTACATCCTCTCCCCTCCCCATAAGTAACATTCATAATCATATATTTTTAGAAAATGTACAATTTAGACATGAGCCACTACAGCCAAGCTATTGGGAGCCTCAGAGGTTAGCTATCTTTTAGCTCTAGGTTGAAATATTCTTTAAAGTGTTTGATAAATCAGGAGCATGAATCCACATAGAAACAAGCTCATTACTTCCCCCCTGCCCCCATCCTGACAGTACAGTGTCTTGGGTGCACATAGAAAGGGGAAAACATGCCATACAGCAGCAGGTGAAATTTTTTTATGAGTATGTTGCTTTCCACAAAATGAAGATTTGCTGTCAGCCCAGTGTACTATGTTACCAGTCAAGATAAAGACTTCTTCTACAGAAGGAATCCTTCTGATATGCAAGTATCTTTAAGACTGACAAAACCCACCTGTTTAAGTAACATTCAAGGTTTTAGAAGTTGTAAACTACAAAATCATGTAATATCACAGCTGGGTTTCTAAGAACCCACTGTTAATTTAAAACGAATACCTTATCTTTTTAACAACTTTACTTCCTATCTGCCAAAACCCAGTTATTTACAACTGTTCCGTATCTTAATTTCATCAGCAATATTATGTTCTCAGCAGTCTACCTCTCTGTATTAGCACTGAAAGATGGTAATACAAAATATTTATTTTAAATAAGCATATATGACAACAGGAAACTTAGCTTGCTTTGATGAAGGACTGAGAAATATAGGTCTCTAATGACTTCTAAAGTAATATTAAAAACGCACTTCTTTACTCAGCAGGACTTTCTCTCCTTTCAATACAGCATGTGGTTTTTATTTATCTAACTCACCTCTGAATGTTTTACAAATCAGAAGTAAAATACTAACAGTTCCATCACTAATACCTGCTCTTCTTTCCCCCCCATCACCCTTATACACACATTCTAAGAAACCAGCTAAAAGACGCATACAAAATGTAGATATTGCCAGATATTTTGACTGATTACTTACATCATACTTTGCAATTCAGGCGTAAAGCTTGTCGATTTTCTTCCACCGCTTGAAGAGGCAATTGTTGACATCGGGCTAGCCACAGTGCTGCTCATCTGAGTAAACAAAGAAATAACAGCACTTAAAATACTTATATTTTAAAGAGAGCATATGTATGCTTCACACTAGATATTCGAAAGGAAAGAAAAGCTTTTTGGGGTAGACTTGAATGCAAAGACTCTGCATGCAAAAAGAAGCCTATCGGAGACAGGCTTCTAAACATAGAAGAAAGAAAGAAAACATAAAAGAGAGTTAATGCTTACTGTAACCAAAGTATTGGAAATGTGTGCTGTTTTTAAAAATATCATCTCAGCAACCCATTTAGAAGTACCCTAGGAGCACCAATGGAAAAGTATAAAGATAAAAACACTGTTATTCTGGAATACATGGTACTCAGACACCAGTATCTTGATACCACAGGAATATAAAAGGATGATTTGGGTATCCTAAGCACCAGTAAATCACATCCATACTGTCTCCACTGAGACTAAGAGGAGTAACACAGAATCTCAGAAAAAGCCAGATAAAACTTGTAAGCACCAAGATCACAAGCTTCCTTTCTAAAGCACCAGCTTTATGTACACACATTACTTAAGTCTTCAAAACAGAAATGCATGAGAAAGTACCTTTAGTCATAGAAGTGTTATGATGATGATCAGGTCCCACTCTATCTTTACACAAAGTGTTTTACGGCTTTTCTATACAAATTTCTCATGAAAAACTCCAAACCAAACCCAGGACAGTTCTACTGTTATTCTATGAATTAACCAATGCATCTACATTTTCCTCTTTAAAAAAAGGCAAGTCAAATGCCTTTAAATAATTTTAAAAAATAACTTCATTTACTAAACACTGACAAATCAAAATTCACCTAATTATGGAAAACTCTATAAATATAGAATAGGGAGTTTCGTTTTTCCCTTCAAGAATTTTTTTAACAAAGAACTGCACATACTATGTGAGTGTCCTGATAAACAGAATATATTCCCACTACATTTCTTCCTCTTCTAGTTTGCTGCACACTAGTAACAGTTGAGTTGTACTGATCATTTCTTGTACTATTAGTAGTAGCAGTAGTAATGACAATGAAAACCATATGTTAATATAGTTTGTTTTGCTGTAAGACCTCTAAAGAGATCCTAACTTTCCCCACTTTTAAATTTTACAGTTAAGATAGATTTTTCTAAAAAACAATCCAAAAAGTACATGACCAGTTTTATATTAAATGCCATTAAAAGCATTGCAATCAATCACAAATATTATGTTTTAAGAAAACTTGTAATACTTTAAATACAAAGCGTAAGATCTTTTCAAACAGTAAAAGAATTAGTGTTTTAAAAGGTTAATGACCTTACAGCATAAAGATGAACAACAAAAATAATCAGTTTATGCATTTAGATATAAGGGGTTTTTTTATTAATGCTTCAAGTAGATTTTCAGAGACTTCTGTTCATCTTCAAGCAGATTCTAATTTAGGTCCCCATCCTGCGAGCACTTCTGCACATGTGTAACTTTAATCACAAGTTTACTCCCACTGAAGTCTGATTTTAATCACGAGTAGTTACACACCAGGCTTAAGTGTTGGCAGGATTCTGCCATAATCAGCAGTTACCAAAGAGTCATATGATCTAAACAGTCAAATTAGTGAGTTTAAAAAAAAAAACCTATAACATGAAGGAAGATGACAGAGTATTTCTAGGAAAGCTCTATGTACATATGGAAGGGAGTGAAGAAGCAGCTGCAATGGTACCTGGGAACAGCCCAAAGATTTGGAAATTTATATGTGTTTTACTGTTCATTATTTGATTGGGACTGATTACGATTCATTTTAGTAGCTATATATTTATATGCAGTATCACAGTATCAGTATGCCTAAGTATAAATTAATACACTGTAAATTCTATATTTTACCCAGACCCTAGAGAAAGTAGTTAGGGGAATGCCTCAGTTAATACTTTTTAAAACAACTGTAGAAAAAAATTCTGAAACATACCAATCATATGTGCCTTAAAGTTTAAAAGCTGAATAACATACTAAGACCCCTAAGGTTTTTTTAAGTTTTTTTTTTTTTCCAACTAACTACATCATTTAAAGCATATGGCCTTTTTTTTTTTCCCCTTTTTTTTTTTAAATCCAGGGCAGACATTTTGCCTTATCCAGGAGGTTCTGTTCTGCTAATTTATGAAGCATTCTCCCAAACTTCAAAAAAACATGGTACAATTCCATAGTCGCCTCCTCACAGCCTAACACTTGTGATTCATGCATGTTCTATTTTGGAGTAAATACTTTTTAAGGTTCCTGCCCTCCAAGTGGACAGGAACAGTTTGATTAAAAAAACATGGAGGGCTGTGCATCTGTGTATCAGTAGGTTTGAGAACTGAAAGCTTATCGGCTACTGCTTCACGAAAAACTTGGTCTTCCTATTGCAAGCAAATGATTTAACTTTCAAATCAAGCAGGTGTACAGCATTTTCTTGACAGAAAAAACCAACAGCTTGTCAGGCTTCATCAGACCCTTTACAATAATTACTTCCACAGCCCACGTTTTGTTTGATGGTTTAGATAATTAACTTCTTTACACATCAAAGTACCATCGTCCGTATGTTCTATTTCCTTTCTTCCGGACATTAAAAAAAAAAATCATTCAAAAGCAGAAGCACTCTCAAATCAATTTTCTTCAATAAGTACAGCTAACGTGGAACTGAAAAGCCTACTATAATCTTCAATGGGTCAATATACTGTATTTGTTTTAGCTCCAAACTGAAATGCAGCTGTTTGCCATATTCTACAAAATGAATTCAGATGTTCAGATTAGGTCACAGATTATTTCAACATGCCATATTTTAATCGTGAACTCTAGCAAGAAGATAACTTCTGATTAACACTATTTGGACTAGTAATTATGAGTTCCTACCTAAATAGGTCCAGCTTTTACAAATTATTTTCCCATAAGTAAAATATTGCAGTTAAATGTATAATAAAAAATATACACTAAAAGGTATATATAATCATTAATATAAATATCTAAAAGCATCTCCTGTAATCTCAACATCTTTTACATTGAAGAGTCACAACAGAAAACAGTACTTGTTCCATATGAATCAGCAGAACAAAAAAAAAAAGAGTTCTCCATTGAGGGAAACAAATTCTGTCACTTCTTGTCAAGTTTAGGCCCATCCTTCTCACCAAGGTAAGACAGTTGGGCAGACTTCCATTTCATAGCCATCCTTCATATCCATATTCACTCTGAAATTACCAAGCAATACTAATTCACATTGACGGTTGTCCAATCAATATGCCATCTGTATAATCCATCTATTTATTCAAGATCCAGTTGAGAGACATGTAAGAATTGAAATTCTACTGCTCCTAAAACTTGAATTTAATATACAGGCTATACATCTAGCCCATAACTGTAGAGCACCAAATCTCAGAGCTATTTCATATCATTTGGGACATACATAAGCAGTCTTAAAATATATGTATACACACACAGTCAACACCTCTGTCTTTTGAAATACTACTCAAATACTTTCACCAACCACCAATGCCAAAATGTCACATGAAGATCTAAAAGAAGGGTGTATCCAAACAGACACTACAGAACAGTCCTCCAATACATCTGTTCAATAGTTGATCTAAATCAGGAAGAGCAAACGTTAGTATTACTACAGCTTTCACTTCACAAAAAAAAGGACATAAGTCTAAACTGGCTCAGTTTAAAGCAAAAGTGGAGTCTCACAGATTTTCTCATGTCTGTTACAGGCTAAAGAAGGTGTAGAATTACCCAAAAAAGCAGTGTCCCCGCATAAATTTTTACATTAAATAACACATTAGAGTAAAATTTACTGTTATGACGGCTTAATTCATCAAACATACATCTACTGTGGTTACTGCATCAGTCCTCTTTTCTTGTCTTTCATAAATACATTTTGCAAATAACCTGAAATCATGCAAAAATTTAAAGACTGACATATTTTCATCTATATAAACCCAAACAAAACAGGAAGGAAATAAAAGCCAAGATGACTATGAATTAACACAAAATTAAAGTTAATGCTTTTGTTTCCACACCCTCTACTTCAGAGCAATTAGACTAACTAGTCTGTTACCACTGAGTATTTTACTGCATGCATGGCCTCACCAGCAGACAAGAGAGTGTAAGATAACAGTCTTCTAGGACTGGAGATGTAAGAACTTAATTAACTACAGGAAATACAGATTTTTGTTAGTGCACTTATTTTAAAAAACAAAAACACAACCATAAACCCTGTTGAACACATGCAAGACTGGCTTTCTAAGTGTATGCTCAAAATTATAAAATAAATGTTAAAAAATCCAGTAACCCATAACCAAATACTGGAGTACATATATTGTTTTGCTGATCACCCACTCTCCCAGTAGCATGGAATAACTGAAAATTAAAACACTAGAGTATTAAGTCCTTAAGTTCGCCTGAGCTGTTCAAGCAGGCTGGAAGTAGAAACACTCTAAAGGGTCTCAGATAAGCACAATGCATGGATGACCTAGATTTTACAACACATTAATGATTCAAAATGTATAATGAAACTCCTTTATCATCCTCGAACCTGTTAGGGTCCAAAACATCAGCTTCTTGTGTAACAACTGAGAAATGTCTTTGCTTATAGGCAGTAAGATAACTTCCACATTCCCTAGACATGGCCTCTTAAAAGCCAAGCAGATAAAGCAAAGGCACAAACTTTCAAGGAACAGCCAGACCAAATCCAGGAATTAGAAGCAATCTGTGGGCAGGCAGTGACACATCTGCATCAGGTCTGCACACAATAATATTGTTCAAAGCTAGGGATGCAATCTCAGCTTTCTTTCATTTTTTTAATTAATTAACAAGTATCACAAAGTGGAATGCATGCACTATTCATGCTAAGGATAACGCATTACATCTGCTGCTGCTGCTTCCATTTATTACCTGATAGACTGGATGCTTATGATAGTTTTATTTTAAAGTGAATACCAGAAAGATATATTCATCTTACAGCTGTCAATGCACAGCCCAGCTTTCACCACCCAGACAAATAAGCATCTCATCTT